>NW_028324303.1:4325000-4667500 GCF_058129835.1 Hydra viridissima
ACTAATGAAGTTGTTTATGGGTTTTAGTTCTTTTATTATTTAAGTATAGCTAATATAAAAAGTAATGGGAAATAAAAAAAATCATTTAAGAAAAGTGAAGAGGACATTCGATGGGAACAAGTTCCAAAAAGCAAATAAAACCGAAATAGTAACAATAACTTTACTAAACGCCATGTTTTATGTCCTGTAGGACCTAAAAGTTGGTGTAAGTGGAAAAAATCAGAAGATGACCAGGGAAATGACAATTATAAACCGAAAGTTAATCTACCTATGTGGGTTCATGATATTATGTTAAGTGATTTCAATGATTTAAGTGATGACCAATTATTGAAAAAGTGTGTTCATTGAGAAACACAAAGTTGTAATGAAGGGATCAATAATGTAATTTGGTCTAGGTGTCCCAAAAGTGTGTTTGTGAAGAAAGCTACCCTTGAAATTGGAGTGAATTCAGCTATATTGAGTTTTAATGAAGGAACATCTGGTCTTAAACACGTTTTTGAGTATCTAAATATGCAACACAGTTTTAAGACTGTAACCGGTTCATTGAAAAAGGACAAGCGTTGTGTTAGTAAAGAAAAAACTTTTATTAAAAAGAGAAGAATTCAATTAAGGGGATTATCTAAAGGCTGATTTGATAAAGAACAAGAACTTCAAGCTAAAAAATTGTATGCTTCTGGAAGTTTTTAGACTGCTTTTTATCTTTTATATTTTTGAAATGCTGTTTTCTCAATATGTCATTTTTTGCTATTTACCTTTACGTGGAACAAGATATTTCCAGATTGGTTTAAGATATGGAGCTGAAATTTTCAGCATTTGCAGTTATAACTTAGATCTGGAGACTGAACTAAAATCAAGACATAAGGTGCTCTATTTACAGTGTTATTACTCATTATTCATGATTTTTTCATGTAGACCCCCTAAAAAGTGGTATAAGTTATAGCAAATTTTAATAATTGGCCTTTCTACTTGTGCAATGAACTTCATTTTAGTTCAGGAACTAGATAATATAAGCAAGATTATTTTTGTAAAATTTCGAAAGAAAAAGATAATTTATCTTTGAGTTTTCTTGTTTCATCCATGTGTACAGTTTAATGCCTTTTTCGGCTAAAATTTGATGTTTTTTATAAAAAATTTCAGAAATTCAAATTTTTTTTCATAACTAGTAACTAAATTTCGCTATTGGAACTATTTTATTTAATATTCTGAAAAAAAAATTCAATTTGACAAAAAAAATTTATTTCCTGCTAAACCACCTTAAATATGGCATTGAAAGAGAACCCAAGTGATGTCTCTATTAAAACTGATTCTCATAGTGTATTCAGTTGGTAAAATTCTGAATTGACTCGTGGCAAACCTGTAAAATGTGCTGGGCTATGTGAAATGTTAATTTGACGAAGGATTCAAATATTTGGAAAATTGGTGGAGGATTATGCCATAAATGTATAAGTTACATTAGTACCAACGACAAAAAATTGTGCAGATGAACTCACAAGAGTCCCAATAAAATGGATAAAAAGCAAAGTTGCAACGCAAGAATGTGATGTCATTTGTAAGTAAGATAATCAGCATATTCAAAAAGTTTATTCAATAGCACATATGGGAGTTTCCAAGAGTATGGAGTTATGTACGTGTGCCCGTATCCACGTTGACACAGACACAGTGAAACAGGTCGTCTCTGAATGTGATGAATGTAATTTAATTGATCCTAATGTGGTTTCGTGAGATAAAAAAAATCTTGCTGTTAGTAAAGTATGGGAAAGAGTAGCCTGCGATGTTACTCATGTCGGTTCGGTGCCATATCTCACCTGGCCCAAGCAGATATACGTTATGGACACCGTTAAGCTACGAAAGTGCAGCAATTGTTGTTCAATCTTTAGAAACAATATGGTCATCGCTTGGACCTCCTTCTTAAGTTCTCCTAGAAAATTCTAAGTCATTTAGATCTCAGACTATGCAAACTATGGCGTCGAAATGGGAAATAAGACTTATCTATCAAGCTGTTAAAAAAACAATTGGAAAATGGAATTGTTAAAAGAGTTCATCGGATGGTAAAAAGAAGAAATGCAAGAGTAAAATGTGGTATACCCGTGTCTGTATTCTTAATCAATAACGTTCCATCAAAACACAGAACACCTTTTGAAATCTTTTGTCAACATTACAAACGCGTGCAAATTCCTGGAATCGATAAAATCGAATTAACACAGAAGACATTGACTGAGTTTCAAATTCCTGGAATCGATAAAGTCGAATCAACACAGAAGACATTGACTGCGTTTTTTTTGTCGGGTAGACGAAAAAGAAGAAAATATAACAGCTGACATCGATTACGATTTGAAACTATTGAAACCTGTCCCGAAACGAATTTAAAACACGTCGTCAATGAAATTCCAAATATTCAAATAAATTCTCCGGATGATGACTGAGCTGACAATAGTATGGACAGCGCTAATCAAAACTATACAACTGATTGTATTATTATACATCGACGAGTCGCAAATTGCATTTTAAAAATATATATATAGCGAACAATTTTTATTTTGAGCTGTTGGTTGGGAAGAAAGAATTAAAAACATAAATGGCTCTTAAATGCATTGAACAACAAGAATAAAATTACTTGCGTTCGTAAAATTAATCGAAAGCAACGATTAACGGAATCAATTAAGTTGTAATATTAAAATTCCGACGAGTAACTGATTCAATTTATTCGTAACTTAAAGTAACTTGCTCCAAGGGTTCGTCATAATTTACGTAAATCAATTAAGTTGCTCGAAATTTCCTATAAGGGCCTGTGTATATGGACAAGGGCTAGCCCGTCTGCCGAGCTAGCCCGGAAAACGAGCCAGTTTTAAAATTGCGTTTATTTGAATTTTTGCCAAAAAAATAAAAAATGATATCGAGGTCAGCCTGGCTTTTTCTAGCAGGACTGGCTTCTTTATCGGTAAAATAATAACTTTAAAGATGGCGGCAAGCGACAAAAAAACACATAGCATTTTAACAATATGTTTAAATGGTATTATAACACATATAATCCTTCTTAAAAGCCTATTTGTATTATATAAGCTTCATGAATTTAAATTTGATAATTTTTTAAATATTATTTTTTTACGAAAACGGTCAGAATCACTTCAAAAGATGAAACAAGCAAGAGAGAGGCGCCTTAAAAGAAAAAATTGTAGTTGCTGGTTTAAAACTGGCAGAACTGATTCATGGTGGCATAATACAATAACTGGTGTAGCTCCCGTTGTTCTATGGAAAACAAATTTTAGGCTTTCAAGGTTTCTTTTCATGAATTTGGTTTCAAAGTTAAGCCCTTATTTATCTCCTGACCCTTTTTCACCTAACTCTAGAGCTCTATCTGCAGATAAAAAAAAGTAGCTCTTACTTTATATTACTTAAAAGATACTGGATCTTTTGTAAATTATAAAAGCAAAACAGCTAAAATTTTAAGTGCACGGAAGTTGCCAGTTTTATTATTAAAATTACTATTTTACGCGGAAGCTTTCAAATTTAAAAAATGTGAGAATTTGTACGCTTGTTTACAAATTTATATAAGAAATTAACCAGCCCGTTTGCCAATATCTCGGCAAAAAAAACAGTGAGATCTCGCTTTCCGGGCTAGCTCGTTTATTCGTATAAACGCAAAATAAAATTAAGCTAAAATATTGATGACGTCAATATCTCGGCAAACGGGCTGGGTCGGCAAACGAGCCAGCCCGCTTTCCATATAAACAGGCCCTAAATACTTAGAGAGCCATCATTTAATATATCACGATCCTTTCCCGTTAAATTGTTATAAAATTTCGAAGCTGAATATTGTAACGATAACAACTATCGAAGATTTTATTGCAATTATAAAGTTTGGCCTTTAAATCAATTGTGAAGCATTTCTTTGTTTTGTTTTTTTTTTTGTTATTTTTTTTGCCAGATTTCACTTACTTATTTTTTTTAGTAAATGATAAACTAATACATAATATCTAGTAAACTTAAATTTTCCGCAATATCTCAGCATACAGATCAAGGCGTGATGATGATGATGATGATGATGATGATGATGATGATGATGATGATAATGATAATGATGATGATGATGATGATGATGATGATGATGATGATGATGATGATGATGATGATGATGATGATGATGATGATGATGATGATGATGATGATGATGATGATGATGATGATGATGATGATGATGATGATGATGATGATGATGATGATGATGATGATGATGATGATGATGATGATGATGATGATGATGATGATGATGATGATGATGATGATGATGATGATGATGATGATGATGATGATGATGATGATGATGATGATGATGATGATGATGATGATGATGATAATGATGATGATAAAAAATAACAATGGGTGACATTTGAAAACGAGACTGAATTTAAAGACACGTATCTCTTTTAAGGTACAAGGTAAAACAAAAAGGAAAAATGTTTTAGAAAGTATTTTTATTCAAGTTTTTAAATATTTTATGTGTTTTTATTTTTTATAGAAGAGATAAGAAAATAAATGGATGAATTTGGTTTAAATTACATAAATGCTGGTAAAAAGTTCACTTTTGACCACTTTAAAACTGAAAATATACCTAAAAGTACTATCTACAAGATAATTAAACGTACTGAAAGTGAATCTAGTTACCAAAGAGTTCAAGGAAGTGAAGGAAAGACTAAAGAAATGACAGACAAACATTAAAAGGCTCAAACTTATGTTTGACCATAAAGACGGAGTTTCTCACCGACAGGTAGCTAAAATGTTCAGCTGTACTCAGCAACACATTAGTAAAACATTAAAAAAAAAAAAAAAAAAAGAAAAAAATTAAATCAAGAAAATAAAATGACATTTCCAAAAAATTCTGACCAGTGAAAAGCAGTTGCTAGAACTAAGTGCAGTAAGTTGTGTCAGAAATTAAAAAATCATAAACCAATCAATGATGATGAGTCTTATTTCACGTTAAATCACTCCAGTATCAATGGAAATGATATATTTTATACTAGCAATGTAAAATCTACTCCATCTACAGTTAATTACAAAACAAAACACAAGTTTCGAAAAAAACTTCTTCTATGGATTGCTTTTTGAAAATGGCATTTCTCAGCCCTATATTGTGCCTAGTTAACTGGCTGTAAATCAAGAAATTTACATAAACAAATACATTAAGAAGAGACTTATTCCATTTTACGTGTGAACGCTACAAGGAACCACGGACGTATACACTGATCTCAAAATATAACTGGATAGCGATAGAAAAACAGAAAGTTAATATAGAACAACTTATTGTAAGAATATGTTTTGTTACATAAAAAAATATTTATACTTGAAGTTTATGTAAATATGTAATATTCCGTTATTTTTATGAAAAAATCTTGTTAAACAAAAAAACTAGGATTTTTATTATAAACTTATATATTTATCAATATTTGAGCCTAAGATATAAAACTTGATTATCATCAGTTTCTTAATTTTCATATTACCATTCGCTAATTCCGCCATCTTGGGAGGCCAAAACTGGCTTCAAGTAATTTCCCGTATACGCTATCCAGTCATATTTTGAGATCAACGATTGTAACATTGGCCAAAAACTTAAAATTTCAATGAATGGGTTTGAGAGCTTAATCGGTCCAGTAACATGTACCTAGAGAATGTATTTACAAAAGAAATTCAAGTTTATTTATTGAATGGTTGTTGTAACTTACACAAGTTTTATGAATCATTTTTTAAAATACACGCGAAGTATTTAATTACTAATATTATCATTCGTTTTTTATTAAATTTAAAAACTATTTATTATACTAAAGACTCCACTTTGCAACACATTGTTCAGTTCATTGACCCTTTTACGTTGATAAACTCGATTATATGTTGCTCATCTCCAAGTACCTATAAAGGAATTGTAGCTTTAAGATTTGTAAAATGTAAATTTAAGATTTCTATAGCTTGCAGGGAACTACTCTAAATCTTTGAAATGTGAAGAGCTTAATAATTTTCAAAAACAGCAATTGACTAGTTTTTCAAAATCTACAAGTACCTTAATGCATTTGGTGGCGGGAACTCCAAGACTAGGTTCCTAAAAAAACAGCCCAAATATTTCTATGTTTTTAAGCAATTTATTGCAACAACTGCCATACAAAGTATGTTACCCTGTAGATGTTTATCTAAGACGGGTATCGGTTAAAAAAATATAACCCAAACCTTTTGTTTTTAAACAAATTTTTAAATTTCTGTTGATGTTTTCTCTACAACACCTTGCACTATATGTAGACAAAAAATATTTAACTACTTCTAGTCTTTTGTATACTTTATTTTAATTTTATAGCATCAGCCACCTATTGGTTGTACAATCTTCTCAAAGAATAGATACTACAATGGTCAGCTTTTTGATAATTAGGAGATGAGGCCATGCAAAACGAACAATGGTGCTTTAATATTACAGATTTTTTTCCTGCAATTTGAAGCAAACCTCAATGCAGTGTGCTAGAAGGTTGATAACATAACTGTATGGTGAGCGGCAGTGGTGTCTACTTACAATTTTGACAAATTTTATATTTTCAATTTATGTAGCAAGATAGCAGATATGTACATGCTGCATGAACTATTAGCTGAGTGCTGTGAGTACACACAGCTCAGGGGTTCCTTCTAGGATTATTTAATGCATAAATGTACATTATGGATGTAGTATTTAACAAGAATATTAAATACAAAATATTATTTTTTAATATATATTATTTTACTTATATATTATTCTTTGCAATATTCCAGCTCTCAATGATTGAGTCAATTGTTTTTGACTTGTTATTCAAAACTTGTTAAGGGAATTTTTTGATAACATATATTTTGTATGTTATCAAACATTATCAACATGTATCTTATCAAAAAATGTATGATAAATAAATTCACAATAATGGTAGGCAGCTGATTTTTATATAATTTTTAGTGCCTCTCTGATATATTAATGCCTAAAAAATATTTTATCTTAAAAAAAAAATCATTGGGTAACTTAAAACTAAAAATTATGCATAAATATTATATAATCGTAAATTGCACTTAAAAAGTGTATCGAATATTTTGTACCTTAGTATCTAATTAATTTCTTTAATTCTCTGATTTTTTTAGAAATCATTTTATTTCTTTAAAATTTTTAAAACTTTATTTTATAGTCTAGTTTTTCTTTCAAAACTCTGTTAAGTTATTATCTTTCATATTTCTGTAAAAAGCCTTATAAAATGTACATTGGTCACCGCTAAAAGCTCCGATCGCCGCCATCTTTGGAGACCAATTTTGGCTTTAAAATTTTTTTGAAAAAGACAATTGAATACTAGAGCTCTGCGTTAGCCTAAAAAATTCCGACTTTGTCGGTTTGGAACGTAATCATACCTAATGTTACGACCTAATGTCGAAGTCGAACCGTAATCTAACCTAATGTTACGACAAAGTCGGAATTAAGTCGGTAGGGTAAGGTTGCTAATATTGTACCGACGCCTATATTGTACTTTTAACATAACTCACGATTTTTACAAACCACAAAAAATTTTTTAACTTATTTTTTATCTTTGCTGAATGAAATTAAGTAGTCAACTGTTTTTTTTTGTCATCCAACTTCATTAAGCCCAGAATAAGCTGTTGTTGATTTGTTATTGAAGATTTCTTATTTTAGGTTTTTATGGCTAAGCGTATTTCACTAAGAAAAGCAGAAGATATGATTTGTTCAGTGTACTTATGTTAAAGCATAATTTATCTAAATTTAAAATAAATACTTAGAATTTAAAAAATCTTATTTTTAGTTGTCAAATTTTTTAATTAACTGAATGTCAGATAAGTTGCGTAAATTGTACCTCAAGGTATGTCCTAAATTGTACCGACGCAACCATTCTGACCGCTAAGAAAAACGCGTGTAAAGTTTAACAAAACCCTTTTGAGATTTCAATTAGAGAAATATCCATACTTACAATACGAACTTCACCACTTAAACAAAAAAAAAATAAAAATTTTTGTATTACTCTTGTATTGACAAGCAGTCCTTAAAAAGATGCACTCTCTAGTTCAGTTTTACCAATATGTCAAGGCTGGTGTCATTATGGCTGTGCAGGTGTTAATCAAAAACAGACACAATATATCTGAAACTTTTGCCAAAAATAATGTTTTTATGTTTTGTTTTTTTTTACATTATTTAGTGTGGTTGTTTTTAAAACAGATATAGTATATATTGTTTTACATTATTTAGTATAACTTTCTTTAATACCTACCTTCCTCCTCTATTCTAATCTTAGCTAACCAATTGGTAAACATACAATTTAAATAAAAATTGTACCATATGTGGTGATACCTGTTTTCAGCATTTTCCAAAAGAAAAAAAAATTCAAGTTGCATAGAGTTTGTTAAATAAAAAACTTCATTTCATTATATAATGGGCAGTTAGGTGTTATGTTATGTTATATCAGAATATTTCCAATTGCTGATTCTATAAAAACCATTCCTTTTAATCAGTTCTTTAAATCCCTTAAATCTAAAATCATAAAATATTTACAAAGCTGTAAAGTAATTAAAATCAAGAAAGTGGTACAATATTGGATTACAACGGTACAATTAAGGATCTAGTTTCCTTAATTGTACTCTTAACGCTATTTTTTTAATTTAATTCTTCGAGACTTAACACTTTTTAAATTTTGAGTTTTTTTAACATCTTTACAACAAACAATCCCTAAATTATGAAATCCTATTGAAAATCCATGTTTTCACTCAGCAGCTTACCTACATTTTTTAGTTTTGTCTTAGGGGGTACAATATTGGCAACCTTACCCTATGAACCGTAATCTAACGTAATAGTTCGTAATAAAACAAGACAAAGCTTTTAGTCAAAGCTTAAAAATGATTTATTGCAGTTTAAGTCATAATATAATTCATTTTTTCAATTTACTAAAACTAGATTAGGATATCCAAGATTCAACATCAACTCATAAATTTTATCATCACGCAAAAAGTTGAAACCTTGAACCAAGGTAGATTACGCAAAATTACGACAGCTTACGATTCATAACGCGGGAAATTTCAAATGTTACGACTTGACTCGGAATGGAAGTCAGAATTTCCAAGTTTGTTACGAGTAGGTGTCGAACTTCCGACAAAAAAGTCGGTACGAGCCGGAATCGGACGGTCGTAACGCAGAGCTCTATTGAATACGCTATCCAGTTATATTTTGAGATCATTGACGTGCAACAATATTGTTGTTTTTTTTTGCGAACCATGCTCATTGCGCATTGTTACAAATCTTTTGTTTTAAACAATAGAAATTGTATTTTTTAAAGACTGTCGGATTCGTAGAAAAATTTTGGTTTGGTCTAATCAGTCACATCAACTTCCTTTTAGTTATTTAAGATAACAGTAATAGAACCAAGTTTTAAGCTTAATTTTATATAGATAGACATTCTTAATACTTTAAGAAATAACGCTGGTGATGATATAGAAATTGAGATCATTTACTTAACAACTTTAGTACATGTATAACTAAAGATATAATAAATAATATAAAATATCAACTATTTTTTTAGCTACCTAGAGCACAGTGGTTTCATGTCCAGGGACCTACTCCATCTATTATATTGTTGTAAACTTCCAGTTTATGAATATTATAGAGTTTTCTATTTTTATGTTTAACAACAGAAATATATACAGTTAAGGATAAATATTCATAAAATGAATGTAAATGCAATAAAGAAAAAAATAACTTTTCACATATTGAAAGAATTTAGCGAAGGCAATTTATGGCAAACCGCAAGAATGTTAAGTATTTAATGTAAACATATTATGATTTACCAACTATATATAAACTAATTTTTATTTGACAAAAACTAATGGGTTACACGCCTGCCCGGAGAGCCTCAAAACATAAAAGTCATGCTTAAAAAATAAAACCATTTGAATTTGGTAGCCCATACATCCATGTTTCAAAAAATAAAAAAATTGAAATCATCTGTCTACGTCCAAGGAAAAAAAATGACTTTGATTTTTTGGATTTTTTTTTCCCTTGCTTCATCGCCCGGAGAGCCTCAAACCACAAAAGACACACTCAAAAATAAGAAATAAATAATAAAACTGATATTACTAATATTCATATGCATAGTCTATACATAGAGGCTTTAAAAATAAAAAATGAAGCCATCAGTCAATCTGTAGGAAATCTTTGTTACTTTGAACTTGTCAGCCATTTGACCTTACTTTTAATGGAAAAGATTTCTTTGATCACCATTTTTTCTTTGAATTTGAATCATTTCTAAACTTAAAACACTGTCGCAAAATAAAAAAAACTATTAAAATAGTGTCTATAATTAAACTTTGTCTATAATTAAACTTTGGCAAAGGCTGTTTCAAAATTCTAAATATAGGTTTTATTTACTGTGGTTTTTTTTTTACAAATTACAATTACACACAGGTTAAACAAATAAATATTTAAAAAGATTTAATCTCATAAATAAATTTTTGAACCAGTTTAAATAAATCCATAGGTATTTTCTCAGTTGATTTTTTTTTGTCACGAACACTTATTCTAAAGTAGAAAGGTTTCAATGTTCATTAAAGATGCAACAGACATATTTCACCTAAATGTGCTTGCTACTGTATTCAACTACACATCTTTCAAGCCAATTTCCATTAAAAAAGACTTAAAAAAGATGTACGAAATTCTTCAATTTTTTTTCATATTCCTTGTCAAGGACGTTTCCAAAGCAGGCTCTGACAACAGCACTAAATTTTTTGAATGCATCAATGATGGCCAAAACTGACTAATATAGGTTCAGGAGTTTTTGGCAATCTTTGCCAGTAAATTGTCCGCCATGATATGGTTAGATTGTGATATTGAGTCTTTTTGGCCACTCATCTGCTTCTGGCAATGCTTCTTTTAGTGCTTTGGACAAGTGATTTACTATTCCAATAAGCAGATGAAGTTCCATTGGGGGGATTAGTTCAAAAATGAATTTGCTTGGATCAGCTTTTAGAAGCGGGCTATGTTGAAAAACTTTGCCCTGCTAATGTCACCACCTTTTGAAAAAAAAGTCTGTCTAACAATTTTGAAGATCAGACAGCGTCCTGAGCGCACCTTTTTCAGCTAAGTTCTATGCTTCACTATCACAGTATAGGTATGGATGTGAGCTAGAGTGACAATTCAAACCACATAAAATGTTAGCAACTTTCAAGTTGCAAGAGACCACAAACTCTACATCTCCAGGTTGAACAAGCTCAATAAAGTTTTTGATGCTGCTGCGATTCTCATGTTGATCCTCTGCAAGTGCAATTAGAAATTGCTTTTTAACTCCACTGTCTTTTAGAGCTCGAAAGGTGACAATTTTTTTTGAAGGTGGACTGCTTGAATCATCTTCATCATTCATTCTTTGAAGACTTACAGTAAGCATTACGAAGCCTCGAACTCCATCAATCCCATCTTTTATGAGATGACCTGCTTGAAGTTGTCTCTTAAGTGAAATTTCTGCTAGAAAGTCAGAGAGATTTTTGCAGTGAACAACTGTGTACTCTTTGAGTGGGATTTTTTTGCCTGATGATGCAATTGTAGTATTTGTAAATAAATTTGCAAGTTGCAACCCTGCTTCATGAAAATTTGCTAGAAAGTTTGGCTCAAAAAGAGGCGATTTGGAAACCAAATTTACTGTTGTTGCAAGGTTTTTGACTCCAATATTAGACATGCTTGTAGCTTGCTGAATATGCATCAGATCTTGGGCACTTAACTTATACTTTTCTGCAGTTGTTGATTTTGAACATGGTGCTCTGAGAGTTGCAGAGACTAGTTGTTCAAAAACTTTTCTGTTTTCTGTTGAAATTTCTCTAAGGTTTAAATTCAAAGAAGTACAGTTGCATTTATGAGATAAGCCTTTCCCTAGTGATGACAAACAATCTAAACATCTTTTCAGGGGATTTGTGCGATTTGAAGTTGTAGAATTATCCAAAAGATGTTTTTCAGTCAGCTTCAGCTTACCAATTTGGCAAATCAGGCAGTTACAGTTGGAACCTCTTGTCACAGTCTTGACATTGATAATTTGAAAATTGTAAAGAGTAGGCAGCTTGGCAGATACTCCTCTTCCAACCCTTCTAAATGTTGATTTCTACAAGTTCTACACATTCGATTTGGAACTATAGAGTCCAAAAAGTCAATGTCTCTTAATAAAATGTTTTGAATCTCTCAAAGGCTACACCAGAAATTGGTAAATTTCACTTTTTCATACATACAACACACAATTTTTTTCTACACTCTTCATGAGATTTGGCACTATTGGGCATTTTGAAAGAGTCCAAGTAAAGTTAAAATTACAAAAAGTACTTGTTTGTGTTTTCATTTGATAAAGGACTTATTTTATTGTTAGCAACTAATAAAAAATTAATGCTTTTGCAGCTTCCTTATTTCACTATTAAATGACATAAATATGTAACATTGTAACATTAAGTACTATGCAGTAAAATGGACCTAGGTATTTTAAAAACATGGGCTTAAAAAAACGTTTAAAACACTTGACTTTTAAAAGAAAGCGAATTAGCAGGTAAAGATACCCCAAGGGTTATGCAATTTAAAATGGATTAGCAATAAAAGCAATCTAGTTTCATTTTGTTTATTTTATATGGTTATTTTTTATCAAATTTTATTTTTTCTAGCGATTATCTATCAAATTTTATAGTTACTCATAAATAAGTATCATCTTTTCTTCCTTATGCCTTTAGGAAAGGAGCCAATAACATGAGAAAATTCAAAGTCATTTTTTTTTCCTAGGACGTAGGCAGATGATTTCAATTTTTTTATTTTTTGAAACATGGATATATGGGCTACCAAACGCATTTAGTTTTATTTTTTGAGCAAGACTTTTATGCAAGGTTATTATGTGCTTTTTATGACAAATGAAATAATATAGGAAATATGAAAAACATGAAATATCTGGCCGCATTTCGCCAGTTAATTATAAACTTGAATAACTTTTTAAAGGGTTTTGCATTATCAAATGAATTATAAAAAAGCCCATTAGAAAATACACCTATAAAAAAATAATGAATAGTGGAATATATATTATGGAGCTAATAGAGTAGTCGAGGAAAAAAATGGTGGCATATCGGAAAAAATACTAAAAAAATACACAAAATTATGGCTGGTGAAAGAAGGACCAAGGAATTGAATGAAACCAGATCTTGACAAAAAATTTTATTTAAGCTTTTTTATATTTCCCTATAATTTTTTTTTTTTGGTCATTTTAAAATCAACCTTACAGGTTTATTTTATCATCGACAATTTTTGTTTATATGAAAAAAAGTTCCCAAATTTACAAATTTTTATCTTGAAATAATGATGAAAATCTGTTTGTGCCGACAACGAATTTCCTTTACCTTGGTGTAATTTGTTTAGTAATTTGTCAAGGCGTAAAGCAGTTACTTTATCCTGAACAGTCTTATTAAACAAATGCAATAAAAGTTCAAACTAATACAACGTGATCAGAGTTTCTGTTTTAAAACTGTGTGCAGCCATTTTAATAGATTATTTTGTTGACGGGTGAAAATTTAGAGTTACTCGGAAACTCGCATGGCTCGCTGATTTCTGCGGCCTCTTTAATGTAAAGCAATGAGTTGCACGTCCATCTCTTATTCGTCCATGAATATTTTAAAGAATCTTTTGTTCCGTTAATATTTCATAACGAGACATAACGAGACATACTAGTTAATCCTTAATGTGGAATTTAAATAATGAATTTCTGGCTCAATTACTATTATTTACTTCATCTGCTATTATTGATATTGTAATACGATCTATATAAACACAGCTTTAGAAAATTTAATGGTCGCAGCTGAAATCAGTGGGAAAAAAATATTTTTGGACAGCATTTAAATTTTTCCACTAAAATATCGTGTAAGAAGGGAACAAATATGTGTCCAAGGGCTAAGTTTCTGATCATTTATTATTGTTTATCACTGAGGTCAGTATTCACTTCTAATGCAAGAGCTTGCTTTACACTCATATTTAAAGGAAAGATTATCCAAAGTGTCTTTAACTTTCTTGATCTATAAAACATTTGAGTTTTTTTAAAAAGTGTAATTCTTGCAGAGACTAACAAAACAGCATGATGTTCAAGACTTAGTACTTTTATATTTTCTCTTTTCCTTTGTTCTCTATGGACCACCCATTGTTTATGTGGTTTTCCAGAACCAAAATGACTACTTTTATTGGTCATAAGATTTTCTTAAAGCCATTGGTATTTTTTTTTTATAAAAGAATCTAAATTAGCATTAATTTATGTTCTCTTTACAAATTTCTTCAGTTTTATTTGATTTCGTTAAGTAAATCTTTCCAATATCGTAATTTATCCACTCTTAATTCACGTATATTCGGGAAAAGATCTAATCTTTTTGATTAGATTACGGGTTTGGTAAACAATTTTCACTACTCAGGGAAGTGGACAATTGATCTTATCAACAAAGCAAAGGCCCTTAAAGTGACATCAACTAAGTTGGTACAGAACTGTCCGATATACTGGAATTCAGACTTGGAATAAGTAATTGCGCTTCTTTCAGCCATGGAGCAAATAGTTGGGCCTGATGGTAACACATCTGGCTCAGAATTGAAAAAATTGATGCCAGCCGAATCTGAGATTAGCAAAGTCAAAACTATCATTAGATTTTTGAAGTTATTTGTAGCATTTTCAAGTTCTGTTTCTGCAGACAAGACAGTGATTACTCATAAGGTTGTACCCATGCTTGTTACAACAAAGTTATGATTTGAGAAAACTCAAAAATTGATGAAGGATCCTTTAATCCAAGAAGTTACAAACTAATTTTTGCTGGAGATCGATAGAAGATTCCCACATTGTGGAAGAGTACAGATGGAGTACACTGTGGTCCATTTCTTGGATCCCTAAGTAAAAGGAGCAATGAGAGAAAGACAGGACCGTTTTGACCTTTATGAACACACTGAAGGACCTTGTTGACAGAGATCCCAAACTGCAACCTACACCACCTGAAATCTCATCCCAAAACATAGAGGCCGCGGACTTTTTGGCTACTTTGTTGCACAATCGCCATACACGAAGGTACGGAGCAACATATACGCACAAAGGAGGAAAATCAGCTCCAAAAGTAAACGTAATAAAGGAGGTAAACAAATACCTTGGTGATGCACCAGTCGAAAAAACAGTGGACATTTTAGACTTTTGGAAGGTCAATGCAGGCAAATACTTGCTAGGCAGATTCTAGCTATCCCAGCCTCACCTGCTTCTTCTGAGAGAGTATTTTAAGTGCAGGTAACATTTGCACTGTAAGGAGAACAAATTAAAGTGTTAGCAAAATGGACCCCCTAGTGTTCATGAAAGAGAACAGTAAATTACAGGACGAAATTTCAGATTCGCTTTTAATTTTGCTAATTCTGAACTTTGAACTCCTTCAGTGCAAATATACATATTTTAACTTTTTTTTTGTTATTTGCAATTCAATATAATAAATGAATTGAGTTGTATTTTTACTTCTTCGGATATTTCAGTGGGTATGTTCTACTGGAATTCTACGGGTGTCAAGTATTAAAACAATCCTATAACTTTCGGGTAATTACCCGAATATTTAAATTCTAATAATAATCGAAAAAACTACTCGGATCCGAATAGTTGTTTCGAGTATTCCTATTTGATCTCATTTAGATCCCTATTTGATCTCATTCCGAAACCGAAACTAAGAAAATGCAATTCTCTGGGTTCACTCGAGCTTAAGTCAAAACGTAATTAATAAAAAAAATTATTCCGCAGTATTTTAAGTTTTTAATTTTATATTTTCTTTTAAGTCCATAATTTTTCATATTTCTAGTTTTTTTTCAAACAGAATTGCTTTGAAATGGCATTCAAAACCAAAGATATGGATCTGGTTGGTATACATAACAATTTTTTTTAATGTCACTGTGATACGTTTAACTTGTATCATTAGCGTTAGTATTTTACTATTAAGTTAAAAATGGATATTAATTTGACTTGCAACGCCTACTGGAATTAAGAACAAGCTGAGACAAGGGTGACATGAAACATTTTGTATATTGTGCCTTACAGTCCTATTTACAGGCTGTCAAGTTGTCGTTTTATTTTTTTGTTTTTGTTTTTTTTTTTTCATTTTCTTATTGGTCTTTTTCGTTTTCAATTTTCTCAATTTTGAAAATTGAAAAACTGAAAGAAAAAAAAATATATATGGAAAAAAAAAAAGTTAAAACTTGATAGCCTGTGTTTTGCTAATTGTGGTTTATTAGTGAAATAACTATTTCCAATGACCTGTGTTCTGTATCATTCTTATAAATATGAAAAATATATTGATATTGATTTTCCAGTTCAGAAATGTTTTGAGTATCAATGTGTTTGTGTTAAATTTACTGATAAAAGGAAAGCACCAAATATTACTTACCCATAGGGTAAGTTTCTATACAAGATGTCTCATGTTGTCCCTCTGCCTAAAGTTTACCCAGATTACTGAACCTATTTATTTGATGCTTGAGCTATTTCTTTTAGTAGTTCATTCTCCTCCTCTTGATAAAAAAAAACTGAGATAAACAAGTATAACTTTATACATTTGTGAATATTATAGAGAAAGTCTCCTCTGTATCTCGAAGGCACTCTGTTATTACTAATTTCAAATCCATTAAGATTAAGACGATCCTGGAAAAATCGCTGTCTTGTGGTATGTATTACATATCATCACTATATTATATAGAAGCAAACAAGCATGTACATACAAAGTTAATAAGCTGCTATTACTTTATTGTTATTTTTAACAAAGTTCTTAATATTTTTTATAAAGTTTTTTATTTAAAACTATTCTGATTTTAGATAAATGCAGATACTTTATGTCTGTATTTAAATGAAAATGACAAAGAGAAAGGTAAAATTCTGCAAGAAATACCACTTTTACAGGTAACATGATTTTTGTGTATTTTTTAAGTATATATAGTTAAGTAAAGTACACACAAATTTTAAATTGTATTTTTTTTTTTTTTTTTTTTTTTTTCTTTTTCTTTTTCTTTTCAACTTAATAAACTTTTAAAAAAATTTTAAATGTTTGTTTTTAAAGGCTTTATTTTTTTAAACCAGGTATAAACATATGAAGCATAATAAAATCAACTACTTAGTTGGTAGTAATCTATTGTGTAAATAATGTTTCTCTAAATAGTTTTTGTTAACCTAAGAAGCTCATTTTGGTTTTCACTCTCTACTAAGTAGCCAGAAAAATAATTGCTATTTATATGCATCATACTCTCTGAGCATGTATTGTGTATTTATGCATGATACCTCTAAGTGATGGAATAATTCTTTTCTAGCAGAGGTGGGTACTTCTGATAAAAATTCAGATATTCCGATATTCTGCTAGTATCGGACTAATATATGTATCAGACTTTGACTATTAGACAATATAAGATATCCAATATTCCAATAACTATCAGACTAAGTAAAAAGTATTGGACAATCAGACTATAAAAACTTTGACTATCGGACCATTCAAGTTTTTTTATTTCCTTTTTCCTTATTTTTACACATGCAATAAACTTTTTTTTTTTGACAAGTATAGATTCAAACATTTTGATAACAACATTTGAGGTCTATTTATTTGTTCCACAGCATTATGCCATATTCTCTTTGGGCCTTTTAGTTTTTACTTTGCAACAATTGAATTATGTAGGTTTTTGAATTAAGAAGATTCAAATTATATATATATATATATATATATATATATATATATTAGGGCCCTGCGAATCGCTTCGATTCGATTCGATTCGCGAATCAAATGTCGCTTCGATTCGAGATTCGATTCGAAAAAAATGATTCGAAATTTTCGAATCATTTTTTTATTTAAATTACTTTATGTTTTCATACAAACGGCGTTAAAAAGTTTTCAAAATATCAATATTTATGTTATCAGAAAATTCAGCGGTAGAGTAATTTTGGAACGTAAACATACTTTTCATTAAAATTAATTGTCGATTAGGGATTTAAACAGAGCGGAACCCAAATTAGTAACGCAAAAGTTAGGTTTTATTTTTTGAGTCGTTAATGTTTAACTTCGCTTTCACTAAAGTAATTTTAAATTCGATACTTTTTGTTTGTGCTACATCAAGCTATTTTCGCATCAAGCTATAAAATGACTTCTAAAAAATTGGCAGTTAAAGAACTCTTTGAAAAAAAAAGGAGTATTCTGGCAATGCAAACAAGAAAATTGCAACAAAAAGTATTCTGTTCAGAAAACTGGAACTTTATCTCATCTATGGAACCATTTAAAACGTGACCATAAAAAACTACACGTAGAAGCAACAAAAAAGCGCACATCTGCTACTAAAAGAAAAAATAATTCCGATAACACAATCGAGCAATCATCAAGTTCCTCGTTAAATTCGTATTTTATTCGACCTCCAATAGATAGAGTTATTAAAAAAAACTACGACCATGCAGTGCTTAGATTTGTAATTGAAGATGGAAGATCATTTGAGACAACTTCTGGATCTGGCTTTATTAATCTGTGCTCGGTGCTTACTCAAGGGCAATATCATCCACCACACCCGACCACTTTATCTCGAAATTTAGGTGACATGGTTGATGATTTATATATTAACTTCCAACAAAGTATAAAAAGCCAGTTAATCTCCAAACCTAGCATCACTTTTGATCACTTTAAAGCCGACAATGGCGATAACTTTCTTGTTTCTACTTGCCACTTTATTTCATCCTCTTGGGTTTTAGAATCATGCTGTTTATCAGTTGTAAATCTGGAAGTAATAAATGCTTGTCACAAAGCTACTTCCACTGAAGAAATTTTAAGAAACGTGCTGTCAAAATTTGACTTGACTTCAGATAATATTTTCCGAGCTACAACCGATACTACTCCTAGTATGCCATGCACACTTAAACTTCTTGGGATTGATTGGCTAGGCTGTTGTGCTCATAAACTCCAACTTTGTGTGAAATCAGCTATACACAACCAACCAATTCTTGTTACATTAATTAGCAAGGCTCATAAAATAGTAGGATTTTTTCACTCATCATCAGTTGGACAGGCAGCTCTCAAAAAGTATCAGATTTCTCAAGGAAAACCTGAGTCAAAGCCTCCAATGGATGTGGAAACGCGCTTTAACAGCACTTCTAATTTATTGGAATGGATTTTAAAAAAGTAATGGTTCTATAGAGATTGCTCTAGTTGAGTGTTCACAAAAAAAAACTGTATGAAAGTGCCACCGACTTGTCTAACTGAAACACAAGTGCAATTATTAACAGTAGTCGCTCCTATTTTTAATGCAGTATCTGAAGCCACCACTATACTAAGTGCGGAAAAAAGCGTAAGCATTAGTTTAGTTTATCCGTGCATTACAACTTTGAAAAATTATCTTCGCTCGATGGATAAAAGAGGGATGGGTAAATTTGTTGACGATCTTATTACGCAGTTGGAAATGAGGTTTGATTTAAGTGAAGACGTTTTTCTTACCGCTACTTTCTTAGACCCTCGATTTAAATCAGAAATGCTTACTTTGGCAGAGAAACAAATGGTAAAATCTTATCTAATGACATCTGAAAAAAAACACGATTTAAATATCACTATGATTCCCGCTGAAATTCAACTCGAAGTAGCAAATTTGTCATCTGAAGCAAATGGAATTTTTGATAAAATGTTTGAACATATCTCTAAAAATCGTACTCTACCAGAGAAAAGAACTTTAGATAGCAATTAAATTTTGAAACTACTGCATACATCGAAGAGAAAACGTTGGGACGTTCAGATTGTTCTATTCTCTACTGGAAAAACAAACGTAACATTTTCCCTTTATTATCAAAAGTTGCAACTGATTTTCTTGCTGTTCAAGCTACAAATTGTTCGTCTGAAAGAGTTAACTCTGTGGGAGGAGGAGTGATCGACAGTAAACGCAATAGTCTTTCCGAGCAAAATGCGGAACGGTTAATTTGGGCTAGAAGTAACAAAAAGAGTTTGTTCAAATAACATTCAAGTTTTGTAATATTTTGTATAGTATACATAAAAATAAAGATAAAAAACTTAAATTTCTTTCAATTAGTGATTCGATTCGTGATTCGATTCGATTCGCGAATCAAGACCTGCTTCGATTCGAGATTCGATTCGAAACTAAAAATACCGATTCGCAGGGCCCTAATATATATATATATATATATATATATATATATATATATATATATATATATATATATATATATATATATATATATAGTCCATCACTGTGGTTCCTACACAGTCAATTTAATGGCGACTGTAGATACTAGCAAGGTGACCTTCTGCTCATTACATTTAGCAGTGTTCCTGAACTGAATTAATGTTCATCAAAAGTTAAATGTACCAAGTAGTACTTGCCGCAAAATTCTTAACAAAAAAGCTTGTTTTCTATATTTTCATTATGTATTCAATATTTTTTTTTTAGTTTGTTTATAATTTAACATTAAAGATAAAGAATATTGTTTTTCTGATTTTTGTGGAGAGAAAGTTTTATAAATCAAAACTCTTCAAAATCAGCAATTTTTTTTTGTTTCTTTGGTTGAATTTTGAAAAATTTGTCTGATTTTGTGGTTTTGAAAAGTATTTAAGAAAGATGTGATAATTTTTTTTTTTTTTACAATTTGATTTAAAAGTGGCAAACTAGTTATCAAAACCTAAGCAAAATATAAAGTTTTTTTTTCCACTAGTTAACCTTTATTTATCTAAAAATATAAGTAATTAACTGATTTTGTGAACAAAAATTGCTGGATTTGTTAACTTAGGTTGGGGCAGGATAATACAGATTGGGTTAGGTTTGGCTAAGCTAAGGATATGTTAGGCTAATTTAATGTAGATTAGGGAAAAAAAGTTACCTTTTCCTTGTAGAAAAAACCTAGTTACTACGTCTTATTTAGGATATGTTAGGCTAATTTAATGTAGATTAGGGAAAAAAAGTTACCTTTTCCTTGTAGAAAAAACCTAGTTACACTCCTGGTAACTATACTGTCTAGGTACCTACATACCTACTTAACAATGAACAAGTCCCAGTAGTGGCAAACCAGATCAAGGAGGCAATTGGCAGGAGACTACCAACTTCAGGTGTGACCCACTGGAACTCATCTGACTCCTGTGCTTTACTCCTTCAGGTGCTAGAAGATCCAGAGCAGAAGGAGAAGCTGAACATTATTTTTAATGCGCAAGCAAAGCCTGTCGCCCTTCTATAAGACTGACAAGGCTCTGCTGGCTCAGTACTGCAAGATTATTAACCCAGTTGCAGAATGCCTGGACAGCCTACAGTCTGAGGAAAAGAAAAATTCCTGCCCACCTTCAAGCTTATGAAATACAAGCTGGAAGTCTTGAGAAATGACAACTGCATCATAGAGGAGCAGATCTCATCAACTAACCTGCTGGAGAACCCTTACAACTCTAGGGTGGCCTTCAAGGTAAGGTTTGAGTATATGTTCAGTGGTAAGAACCTTATAGCCACAGCTCTCCATCCTCACTTCCAGCTCAGATTTGTTGGGTGCATGAACATGTTCATGAAAACAGACATCAAGAAAAATATTATCACTGAGGCAGTGATGAAGGTACTACTGAGTGCTGACTAGAAGAGGACATGGAGAAAAGTTTTGATGGATGGAACAGGGTCAGGGGCAACAGCAGGATCCACATCTCATTTGACCAATTTCTGGTGCTCCACAGAAATGTCTAGTAGGGGATTTGAGATTTTGAGGCAAAAAAGATCTTTCTTAAAGACTGATAACTCTGAGAAACTAGTGTTCCTAAAGAAATCTTCACCTGCTAGATGAGAAGTGTATGGTCTTGATGGGGATGCTAGGCGATTGATTTCTTAGTTTATGTACTTTTATGTTAGAAAAATAAATTCAACTTAGGCCTAGTTTTTATTGCACTGTATTTTTTTCTTGCAATAAATTTTGTATGTAAGGTAGAGTATATCTAAAGCCATTTTTAGGCAAATCTTAGCCAAAACTTAGCAAAAAGTGTATTTTTTTTCAAAATGGGTTTAAAAAAAATCAAAAAAATCTTTTAAAATTTTTAAACTATTGGAGTATTGATAAATGGACCGGCAAATTAGGAAAACTATCGGACTATTGATATTGGATTTGGAATTCAAACTATCAGACTATTGGATATCAGACTCAAAAAAGTAGCGGTTGCCCAGCTCTGTTTTTTAGCCTTATCATTCGGCTGTTCATAAAGTTCTATTGCGTTTTGATTGATTTTTTTTTATATTCACTTTATTTAAATTGTAAGTACAGACCACATTTTAAACTTTAAAAGTAGTGAAATTGAAAGTCTATTGAATTAAATTAGGTTATGGAGTATTTCTAATTCTGTTAGCAATAGACAAAATTTTATAAAAAATCTAATTAATGTATGCAGTTGGCAAAAAAAGATTGATAAATTTTTTGGCTTTTAAATCATTTGTGGATAAATCTTGATTTTAGCTCTTGTTTGAACTTTTAGAAACTTTGAATGTCTTT
Organism: Hydra viridissima; assembly: GCF_058129835.1. Lineage (NCBI taxonomy): Eukaryota > Metazoa > Cnidaria > Hydrozoa > Anthoathecata > Hydridae > Hydra > Hydra viridissima. Next base: position 4,347,515 of record NW_028324303.1, read on the forward strand.
TGTTTGTATACATTTTTTTAAAAAAATTGAAAAAATTTTTTTGGAAAGTTTAGAAATTGTTTTGGAAAATTATGCCATTAACAGGAGAATTTTTATATTGTCAAATGTTTATACTATTAAATATTGTTTCTATGCAAAGAAGAATTAAAAGGTAGAACAGTTAGTATAAGCAACATTTTTTGTTCAAAAGTGTTGTACTTGATGTAAATAAAAGTTTTTTCACATAAAACCAAAGTTGTTAGTTATAAGCGTTATTTTTTTTAAAGATAATAATATTTAACAAAAGAATTAATGTTAAGTTTAAAAATGGAGTTTTAATATTTCTTTTTGCTATATGACTGTGTATATATAGCATATTATAGTAAGTTAAAAACTTATTTTTAATTAATGCTTTTTTATAGAGTAATGTGTTTCAAACAGTCATAAATCACAGTAGAAAACAACATGTATTTGTGATAGAATGTGATGGGGAAAGTTATTATTTTTCTTGTAAGGTATACCATATTTTTCATATTTACTTTAATTTAAAAATTGTGGATCAACCATATGTAATTGCATTAGTTGACAATTCAGAATGTAAGGGTCATTATACATAAATTAGGATTTAAAAAAAAACACCCATTTATGGCATTCATCTTGGATATCAAGGACAGTTGACACACATCATCTTATATTTTAAAGAAAAACATTAAATGTCAGGTAAGTATATATATTCCTTTTTTGTGACCAACCAAAAGTTTTGCCTAATTTCCTCAAGTTTTACCAATAACTGCCATTTTGTTAATCAAAACTTTGTTAAAATAATCAACAACTTTTTATATAATAGCACTACTAAAATCTTTCAAAAGTTTTCAAAGCATGGAACAATTACTTATATTCTACTAATTATAGTGTCCATTTTTTGCAGAGATGCTATTCTAGTGAGTGATAAATAAGAAGCATCAAGAAGAGCAATTGAATTTTCATGATATTCAATTTAACTGGTACATAAATATTAGATTAAATACATTAATTTCTGAATATATAGCTAAAACAGCTACAAAAATACATCATACTTGTATGCCATAAACTAGGAAACTGTTTTTTAGGTTGAACAGAACTCCCTACAGAATTCTGATTAATAATGAGGCAAAACTCTGTCAGACTCTTTATCTTCTAATACACATTTGGCCTCAATTGCTCAGAAGCTACCACTAACTAATTAAGACATCTTATTTCTGGAAATGTTTTTGCTTTTGAAAACTTTTTTTCAAAATTTACATCTTATTGGAAGAAGCAAGCATAAACATTTTATGCAAAGTTGTCTCTAGAGTATAAGAGTATATCTTTTGCAGTTAACATTTGATCAGTTATTGGGTGCTGCAAGCTTGCTCTTTCTGTCATTTTTTAACAATATCACCTATCTTATCATATGGTGATTGATTTCTGTGGCTGGTTGCAAAAAAGTTTTATGTACAGTCAGTTGCAAAAATGTTTATCTAAGTAACAAAATAAGGCAAAAACATTCACAAACAAGTATTGTGTCATTTTATTCCTTTCAACAAGCTGTAATTCTTGAAGAGATCAAAACTATTTTTTTTCACAAAAATGACTTGTTACTTTAAGTATGGAAAATTTAAGTCACCGATACTATTCTGTCTTCTCCATAAAGACTATGTCATAGGGTTGGCATAAAAAAACCTACCAAAAATACCAAGTGGATTTTTTTGGGATTTTTGATATTGTGAGCTGTTTTAATAATTTAAATCCATGTTTGAACACATAACCTTATTGTAGTAGCTCTAAGAGAAAAATTACTTAGTTATAAAAATTAAGATAAACTTTATTTTTAGGCAGCAAAAATATTTAGGATTTGATCTCTCATTTCACTGATCAATCATTGATCACCTATCACAAGATATATTTGATATAATTTGATTGCTCAACATCCTTGTGGGAAATGCAAAGCTTTAGTTTAAGCTATTTTTGAGTTAACCCAGAAACAAAATCTGGGTATTGATTGTAGAGCCATTCCTCTGCTTCATCTTTGTTTATATTAGTTAGGTTTTTACAAATAAGACAAAAAATTCAATTTAGATTTAGTTACCTATAAAAAAAAGTTGTTGCACATTTTAATATTTAATTCATAATCTTTTACTCAAAAAGAGAGGATCAGTTATTTATGCGAGATAATTAAAGTGTCATTTCATTATTATTTTTTCCTGATAGCTGTGTGGTAATGAGTTCAGCAGTGGCAACAATTCAACACAGTCTAATAGGTTATCATTTAGTCTGTTAGTAAAAGCAAACATTTGATATATTTTTAAATAAAACTTATTTTAAAAGATTAATTAAAACAGAAATTTTTTAGTTCTATTTTTAAGTAGATTATTATACCTAAAGATAGCTTCAATAAAGAAAAAAAAATTGAATACTTGATTTAAAACTCCTCCAAATATTTACAGAATATCACCAGATTTCATTTAGAAGCTGAGGCATGTGTCCTTTTTTGTTACTTTCCCTTTAAAAATAAAACGAAATGGTTAACCCAAAGATTTTGGCAGCTATTTATATTTTTTAGATTTGAAATTAATAAACCACCAGTTAAAGTCATGTGATAATTACATGTGGTTGATGTGTAATACTGATGTGTTGATAATATTTCTGCATCTTAACTACATGTTTGATGACATTTGAGTGCATTAATTCCATTTCTAAATGGTTAAAATGATTTGCAGAACACCCATGTGTTAAAAAATTTGTAGGTCTCTTTGATAAACTAAATGTACCAAGCTGTAAAATAATTTTTAGTTGTCTTTTCCTGCTTTCTGCTCTATTTTAAGGATGATTCAGAGTTAGATTATTGGGTAAATGGCTGTAAAGTCATAGCATCCTATTGGAATCGGAAACGAGAAGCACAAAGAGTTAGAATGCAACAGAATATGTTTAAAAAAATGCAGGTTAGTTTTATAGAATTGTTAACACATTTTACTTATATTTTTGGTCATAAACAAGACACTTAAAAAAGTGTGTAAAAAATATTTAAATGGCTTTTAATCAGTTCTAAAACCTTTTACAACTTTGCTTTAATGAGATAATTTATTTCATCAGGTTCTTGTAATAAATAGGTATAATCAAAGTGAAATTCTACAATATTGTATGATAAGATAAACTGATTCTAGCTGACTTAGTTTTTGATTTTCTCTATTTTTTTGCTGACCTTGTATATTTTTTTTCCTTTAGAAGACAATATTGTTAAATGTTGAAGAAGATTCCACCAAATGGTCAGTTTTTACATCCATTGTAAACATAAAAACTTGTAACAATGCCTAAAATACTTTTTACTATGTTACACATCTAAAAAAAAATCTCCTTTTGTTTGGAATAGTGGTTTCAGAAGAGTTTTGGGTTTAAAAAAATAACCAAAATATTGATATAATGGAAAAGCCTAGATTTTTCTATTATTTCAATATGTTTAAAAAGATGTTTTAAACTTTAGTTTGTTATTGTGTCCCAAAAGCACAATCTGCCAAATGGACTAATTTAGTGTAATTATGTTATATAAGTAATTATAATTATAAAAAACTAAAATTAATATATAATTATATGTATTAATTTTAATTATATAAACATTAACTAATCACTATTAAACACAAAAAATTTCAAAGCACCAGAAAATGAATTATTTCATTGATCAGTTAACTTATGTATTTTAAAACTATATTCCCAGATGCTTATCACTGAATTAACTTGTACCATATAAGTCAATTTTGCTCAAATTTTTTTTGAGTGATTGTTTATATTCATCAGATAGCTTCTGTTACATTTATGGTAAATTTTTACTACAAAAAAAATGAAGTAAAATTGCAGGCTTTTTAAAAAATGTATACAAGATGGATTTCTCTCTAAGTGGTTAAAAAAACAAAGTAAAGTTCTAATGTTTAAGATGAAGAAAATAAAGATCATGTTTTTAAGAGAAAATTTTTTTCTTTGCACTTCATTTTTTTGGTCACAATAGAGAGAAAATTTTCATTCGTTTTGTGCTGCATCATATATATCTTGTAAAAATATTTCTAGCTTAGTGAAAGTTTATAATATTGATTATGATTTGAATGAGCGAAAATATTTAAATTGACTCTTGAAAAAGATAAATGAAAGCAGTCCAACTTTTTGGTTCATCTTGGTAAAAAATGTGCTTCTTTACCAATTTCTTATTAAATACATTAAAAAGTTTTAAAGTGATTTGTGAAATTAGTAGATAGCATAAATACTTATCTATTTTCTTATATATTGGTTGATAATTTTAATGAGACTTGCTTTTGATAATATAAATACAATTTTTAGATAACTTACAATTATTATTGTGAAAGTTTAAATAATTCTTGTTTTTTTTTTTTGTGGATATTTTTATAGCATTACCATCCCATTTGTTTTATGTAATGGGAGTGAAGTTATCATCAAAATGAGTGAGCATACTACATATGAAGAATTTTTTAACCTTGCAAATGAAAAAGTCTTTTGCTTTGTAAATCCAAAGATATGCTTTGTGAATAAAGAAGGCGAAGGTATTTTGTGTTAAATTACAAAAAAGAACCTTTATTACTGTTTTTTAAGTGACCAAGATAGAACTATAAAAAACTCTAAGTATCATTTATATTATAATTTTTAAATATTTGATCAGCATACCAGTTGAACACAATGAAAATCAGCACCCTTTAATCCTTAATTACTCGAAAACTACTTACAGATTTTTGTAATTTTTTTACACATTGAAGCTAACTACGTTATTTATTTTAATCATTTATTACATTTATAACTGGATGCTTAGTAATAAACCAAAAATTTTTGCAAGTACTTGACATCATCTCTTGGATCTTGTTTTGAAGCTGCTATCCACTTTTTCTTAAAATCATCTTCATCTGAAGCTAGTTTTTTACTTTTCAATAGGACTCCTTTTATAATGGACCAACAACTTTCAATAACTCCTTGCTCATGAGAATTTGGAGCATTTACTTCCTTAGGTACCAATTTGATGTCATTTTGTTCATACTGAGTCTTCTTGAAGTAGTGGATTGTAGCCAAATCAGGTTAAAAGATTGTGGGCATATCATCCTTTTTAATGCATGGCAAAAGGTGTTTCTTTAAGCATTCTTTTATATACAAATCCAAGCCTAAAGTTTTACAAGTAATATATGGTGCACTTTTGAAATACATGAGCAGGTTGCTTGCCATAAAAGGTATTTGGGAGCAAATTTTTTAGTTTAAATTTACTTCAATATGTTGGCAACATATCTACCTTTCTGATAAAAATATTGCAGGTTTTCTCTGCTTAAAATTTTATATAGCTTATTTAAACAACAAATTGCTTTAATTCTTCCATCAGTGGATCACTTTAGAGTTTTCTTTTTATGGTATGCTTTATATTCATCAGATTTAAGTACTTTTCCAATCAAGCTTGGGTGCATTTAAATTTTTTGCGACTGATATGGATTTGCTTTTTATGGAGCGAATGATTGATTTTGCTTTATATTTATCTTTAAATCTTTTCTTTTTTTTACTTCCTACTTTTCTTTCAATAGATCAAAACTCTTTACATCATTGCAAAAAAAAAATCTATCTAATATACAGCAAGACCAATGTCAATTTGTGACAATTTTGAAAAATTTCCAAAATTTTTTCTCAATGTAACATTTGTTTACTCATTTTAGCCCAATAGCAATTATAATCAATACTTTACAACAATAGAATCAAAGAACAACACATTAGCTTCTTTTTGCAAAAAAAATTAGAAAAATCTTTTAAATATTTTTTGAGTAATTAATGATTTAAGGGTGCTGAATTTCATAATGTTCAACTGATATTTACTAAACTTTATTGAGTTTGACACTACATTTGATGCTGATCATCACAATGTGTAACTTAAGATGACAAGTTTCATTCTAAAAAGAGTTTTAATAATTTTATAAGGAATAATTTTACTAAGGAATAATTTTACTTTAGCTAGAAAATTACAGAAAGAAAACTTTTTTCTAGTCAAGCTGGTCAACCCATCAAGTAAATTATACCAGGAGAGTATCACAAAATATTATATTGTAGAACCTGGCTATAAGGTAAAGATTTTAATGGTTATATACCATTATAAAAACAATAATGAAACTATGATTCAGTTTTTTTTAATTTTATTTTGATGATTGGATTTATTTATCATTTTTATGAATGAACTTCTGTTTTCATTAAAAGAAGACAATGTTTTTTTTTAATTTTATTTTGATGATTGGATTTATTTATCATTTTTATGAATGAACTTCTGTTTTCATTAAAAGAAGACAATCTTTTTTTTTATTCTTAGGTGGTTGTTGTGTTTTTTAAAAATGATTCGTTTGAAGAGTTACTACTCAAGGAAAATGTTTATGCAAAAGAAGTATGTTTTTTGCTGTACTTTTCAAAAGTCACCCAATAGTTTTTGAAATTTGTTTTAAAATAGTTTTAAAAAATGTTTTTCACTTAAATATTTTATTTGCTCAGTAACAAAGTAAATTCATATTGTTGATGAATTGTGATTTGGTAAGATTTTAGAAAACACAATAATAAAAGATGCACTAAGAATCAATGGAATTTCTAATCCTGGCCTTTTTTTTCAGAAGACTAAACATCAAAGTAAGTTGACTTTTTTTTTTTAATGGCTATTCAGCTCTGTTATTACTTATATGATCTTTCTTTTCAGTCTCTTAATTTGTTTTAGAGCTTTCGTTATGTGCAAATGATGATGAGCCAATGTCATTTTTATTCTGTAAGATAATTTAATTCTTTTTATATATATATTTTATATATATATTTTGTATATATATTTTACATATATATTTTACATATATATTTTATATATATATTTTATATATATATAAAATATATATATTTTATATATATATTTTATATATATATAAAATATATATATTTTATATATATATTTTATATATATATAAAATATATATATATTATATATATATTTTATATAAAAGCGGAGGATACATGCTCAAATATGAAAAAATATTTTGCATAATTATTGGGCACTCAAAACTATAACTATTCTAAATGAAAAATATTTGTGAGTTAATTTACAGAATGTTTAAAGGGAGTTAGCAAAATACTACTAATAAATATCAATTTTTAGTGAAGTGGTATGCGAAGATGCTTTTTATTATTGCTGTTAAACAAAGTACTTTTGTTGGAATAGCATTGTATATGCTCTGTATATACCAACATAGAATAACTAGTACTTCATTCACAGTTACTTACTGTTATACTAATAATTTTATGAGCTGTTGCAATTTTTTTGTTTGTGTCAAGAAATATGTTGTTTAAACTAATTCAATACTAAAGGAGAATATTAATTTTAAGAAACCATTCTTAAAATTGATATTCTCCTTTAGTATTGAATTAGTTTTTACGACTGAATATCTAAAAATTAACCTGTGCATAATCTTTGAATGAGCTAATATCAAGCTCTAAGTAAAGTTTGTGTAAATATTGTTTACAAATATCCAAATATCCTAAATTCCTCTTTAACTAGTAATCTGTCTTTAGAATATCTACACCAAATAGTTTAAGCTATGACTTGTTACAATTAAGATTAGCTGGCTCTTTAAAAGATTTATCTTTGCTGGTACTCTTAGAAAAATGGTAACCATATATAGTAGCTCTTTGTAATTAATATGAGAAGCAAAGTTGTCTTTGACCATATTCACTCATAATTTCAGTGCTATTAGAAATATAACTATATGGTAATAAAACTATATCGTAATATAACTATATGGTAATATAACTATATGGTAAGCTGGTCAGTTAAAGCAGTCTGAAAAGCTTCATATGAAACCTGATGGGTTTGAACTGACTAAAATATTGCAATATCAAGATCTGTTGATGGGCTGATAAAAGGGTCTTTTAATAACAGTGATTGTTTTTTTCAATACTAATTTTATGCTTCCTGATATATTGGTTTTTTTACTTCCCGCTGTCAAAATATTTAATATTGTTTGCAGTTTTATTATGCTGTGTTTGATGCTCTGCAACCGTTTAGAAATTGATATATTATTGAAAAATATTACTAAAATAAACTCAGTTATTGGTATTTAACATTTGTTTTCTAGAAAATTGGGTTACCATTGCTCTGCACAGACTATATGTCCCATTGTGGAAATTTTGATCTCATTTTCCAGGCCAGTAACCTACTAATAAGACAATGAAAAGCACAAAGTGAAGAGAATATTGCTGATAAGTAAGATTAATTTCTGGACAATTACAAAATTAAGAGTTTTCTCAGATGTTAATCTGGAGAATTTTATTAAGGATTTTGGCTAACATCTTCGCAAAGTTATAATGGCCAAACAATCACAGATTGCATCAGGATTTTGCTGATTGGATCTTTAAGTACTTGGAAGATTATCCTGATTTTGACCAAGAAAATATTTTTTCAGATGAGACACATTTTTAAATGAATGCTTTTATTAACAAGCAAAATTGCTCTTATTGGTGTGAGATCAATTCACATGTGTAACATAAAATGCAGTTGTACTAAAGACTTACTGTGTGGTGCAGTTTATGGTATGGCAGCATTTTCTGACCCTGTTTCTTTCAAAGAGAGGTGGGAAAAGCTGTAACTATTAATTGTGAATGCTAAAGAGCTATTTTACTCAAAATTTTGTAACCATATTAAGAACATCAATATTGAAGAGATTTAGCTCCAGCAAGTCGGTGTTGCATGCCAAACAACTAATATTTTGTTCAATTTACTGAAGGATAGATTTGGTAATTGGATCATCTCATGTCAAGGATTTGTTTCTTTCAACCCTGATCATTGATTAGATGAAGTTTAAACAATGATTAGGGTTTGTAAAGTTTAAATTTATAACCAGGGTTAACATATTGAAGAACTACTAAATAGTTTCAGAAATGCAAAGTGCAAAGTTGCTTTAAGTTAGCTTTTTAATGCAATTAAAGGTAACACAGACCCTCATATTAAAATTTAGCATTTTTGAGTGAATGTTGCAAAGAATGGCACTAAATTGCAAGCAATCCAATGACAGTATCAAATATAAACATTTGAATGTGGCAAAGACAAAGAGCAACTCAGAAGTTGAAAGCACAAAAGTTCCATGCATCTCAATCTAGCAACCAGATACAGAATTTAAATATTATTGATGTTGCCGTTGAAGATGTTGAGTAAAGTTGTATTCAACTTACTCAATCCTCTAGTACAACAAGAGACCTCAAAGTTCTTCATCTTCAGCAAATACATCAACACCAAAAAAATTCATATCATTGCCATCAATTGCAATTAGTCAGTGTTTTATACCTACTTTGGATTGAATTAACTTTTCATATTCTTCCTGTGAAGACAAAAATCATCACAATGGTATTAGATCTAGAACTGGCAGAACTACCCCTTTTTTAACTCATGAAAAAAATAAAGTAATACAATACATGGATAAAAGGTCTGACTCTCAAAATTGCTTTGGAAGATGTTAGTCCAATAGGAGTCTGCACAGACAATACAGCATATACTGTATTGTGAAAAATTTAAGAAACACCAAAAAACAAATCATAATTTGTTTTTATTTTCAAATTTTTATTTAACCAAATATATTTTTCTGGTAAAAAATTAATAATAAATTTTAGAAAATAGACAAACAAAATAAAAAGTAATAATAATGATAAAAACTTTTAAACAAATTAAAAAAATGTATTTAAAGTTTTATAGGTAATTTTTATTTTAAAAAAATTGTGAAAAAGTTAAGAACCACAGAACAAAAAACAGTAAATTTTACCTAATACCGTGTAATTCTACCATGAATATTTAAGCACTCATTTATACGATTTGGCATTGAGTCTATTAAATTCTCTAAAATATGTTTGGGAACATTTCCAAGTATTGCTAGTAAAATATTGTGCAACTCCTCAAGGCTCTTTGGTGCTTTCTTGGCAATCTCTTTATCAAGCCAACTCCAAAGATTTTCAATGCAATTTACATCTGGGTTATTTGGTGCCCAAGTTAGATGCTTAATATTTTTGCTTTTGAACCATTCAGAGACAATTTTACCCCTGTGATATGGTGCATTATCTTGTAAAAAATCTATGGAACGCTTTGCTCAAGTGCATCAATTGGCGGTAACAAGTTGTTATTTAAAATATCGATGTAATAAATAGAGTTGAGTCGACCATCAAATAATAAACATACCGAGACCATAATATGTCATGCAGCACCATATTCCAACCAACTCACTATGTTGTTTTGTTCTTTGAACGATACAATCGAGATATTTATCTGAATAAGCTATAAGATATTTTTCTGAAGGCTGCCTGCGAATCATAGTTCGATTTTTTGGTTATCAACCTCGATATTCATCTTATCACTGAACATTACTGTCCTCCATTTTTGTTTAGTCCATTCTTTGACGCTTTTGCAAAATTCTTTTTGCTTTTTCATGTTGTTTGGAAGTCGCAGTTTTAGAAGAGCTTTTTTCCATAACGTATTGTTAGCTAATAGTTTCCTGCGCATGAGTGATGCCGATGCTTGACATCCATTTGAAAGACTCGATTCCCTTCTTAATTCATGCAACGGCTTGGTTTGATTTTTCTTTGCCAACCTGATTAAAAGGCGATCATCATTGGGTGTCGTCAAACCGGTTTTCCAGAACAATGGCGATCAACATAAGATTTTGTTTCTTTGAATCTTTTGATGATTGTTAGCACCAAACTATGTGATCGCTTTATTATTTTTCCAATATCACAAGCGGATTTACCTTCCTGGTGAAAATGCACCACTTTTACACGATCTTCATAGGTAATAGCTTTTCTGCTCATTTTTTCAAAAGAAAAGATTTTTTTTTGTTTAAAATTAAATATTTTTTTTAAAAGTATTTTTAAAAAATTAATTTTTTTCAAGTAGCTTTATTGGTTTTTTTTTGGTAATGACTAAGGTCATTAATAGAATATTTAAAAAAAAAGTAAAAATAAGTTTAAAAAGTTTCTGCTACATTTAGCACAAAAAATTCTTTGTGGTTCTTAACTTTTTCACAAAGAAAATATAAAAGAAAATTACCACATAATATTTAATCCTTATTTTTATAGGTTCTAGTAATTAATTTTCAAAAAAAAAAAAAAATCTTTTTTCTTATGTTCTATTTAACAATTTTGAAAAAAAAGGATTATTTTATTATCTTTAGAATAAAAATTAAATTTATTTGAAAAAAATATTTTTTTTTGTTTAGTGGTTCTTAACTTTTTCACAATACTGTATATAAAAAGACCTTAACTATATTAAGCAAACTATATACAGATGTTCAGATCTATGGCTGTCTAGCCCACACACTGTACCTGGCATTCACAGACATCACTGAGTTCAAGTTCCTTGATTACACACAAAATGATTGTTGCAAAACACGTTAAGAATTTCTAAAACCTTATTGCCAACATCAAAAACTTACAAAATGACCTAGGATGACCAATATGTATACTTATATGCTGCCAGTTAAAACAAAGTAATTGTTTATTTAACCTAAATAGTATTTTAGATTAAATAACCAATAGTATTTTAGATTAAATAACCAATATTATTTTAGATTAAATAACCAATTGTTTATTTTATGTAAAATACTATTTAAGTTAAATAAACAGCAAAAAATTAAAAAAGCTTCCTTACAATAGTTTGTTTAGTAATTTATAGGTTAAGTATCCATTCCAATGTTGATAAAGTTTACTTTATAAGTTAATCTAAGGTTTGAAAATTCTGCTGTTAAAAATATTTTAGGATAAAGTAGAAGACTACTTTCCCAAACTATTACTATGTTAACAGTCATTACAATGTTTGAAGGAATTGATCAAAGTCTTGTTATGTAAAAGTATTTTATGACTTTCAAAAATCATTTAAAGAGAGATTGCCACACTCACCAGTCACAAAAACTGAAGAATTTGCCATTAAGATAGTATTAGTAAAAAGAAAAGGCTTTATAGTTCAAAATGATCACCTTGCTGCCAATTTACTTCTCCCTTGCTCTAGAGGATGTCACAACAGTGTTGAGCAGATTGTAAGTGAATGAACTCACAGTTGTTGGCATTGAAGATTTTTTTACAACAACTAATAATATCCTGAAATCTTCTAAAACATAAAAAAGTTTTCCTTATAGTATACACTGATATATATATATATATATATATATATATATATATATATATATATATATATATATATATATATATATATATATATATATATACATACATACATACATACATACATATTCAGGTTGATGCAATTGAACTAATCCATGATGTTGCTTTACAAATGCCTGACAGTGAAAAAAGGGCTGTGTAAACTAGCTGAATAAGTTATTTATTAAGGCATTTGTTGGAAAAGTGTGAACTGTGCAAATCTAATATGCCATTCTCATATACATTCAGCTAACCATAATAGATTGACAAAAGACAGAACTACAAAACTGGTATTTTTTCCCCACTATTTAGCTCTTGGAAATACTGAAAATTTGGTACAAATTTTGAAAAAGAGTGTATGCAATCAGGAAGAAATATCGCTGCTCTAGTGCTATTATCCCTCACATGATGCAACATTAGATGCTCATGCATTACAATTAGGCCGATGAGCCCATTGACAATTGCAATACTGAATCTGAAGTTGATTTACTAAATAGTTAAATGTAGCTAATATGTTACAAGGAATATTTCATTTGGAGCAATATTGATTTTCTTTATGGTTTTAAAAGCAGTTTATTATTTTTTCCAAATTATAAATACCAACTAAAATGCAAAAAGCTGCTAAAAATGTTTAATGTCAAGTATCCTCATATTTCGAAATCAGTTTAGAATCAATGCATAATAAAATATAAGTTTACTTACAATGTAAAAATACATTTAATTTATTCAAACACAAAAACAGTTTTTTTTTCACAACAATAGTTTTATCCATGTTTTTTTTAAATCATTAAATGAATTTTTTTTAAAGTACTAGTTACACTTTGCATCCATGTTCAATCACTTTCTGGTAAAAGTAAATAAAAAGATTATTCTATTACAATTCTTAGAATGTACTTTGATTGCTGTTATAGGGTTGTAGAATTATTAGATGATTTGCAAAGAATTAACAATTTTTAGATCTTGTGGTCAACTTTACCTGGTCATACTATTATCCCTTATGAAGTTTTTTTGATATATTTCTAATTATTAAATTTTTTTTTTTAAATCATAAATTTTTGATTGTTTGCATAAATATTATAAAGCCTTGTTTTTACTAAAAAAAAAAAAATTTGACTTTTACCTTACTTCTAAAGTTTATTATTTTTTTAAATCTCTAGGAACAATTTAAAGAGAGAAAGGTTAAACTGTGTGCTGTATTAAATATATGAAAAAAATAATTCAGAGAGCATATTGTTTTATATACTTTGTCGTTAAGTACATTTTGTAATAAAAAATTATTTAAACAAGTAACAAGTTGTGACAAAAACAGTGACAAACAATATGCAATTAAATCTAGCAAGGATTCAGGATGAATAAAAGATGTTTTACCCTAATTTAGGATGCTAAAAATGCTGAAACAAAATAGGCTTTTAGACCTAAGTACAAAAGTTAATTGTTTTAATGTTGTCTATTTTTTATAAATATTATAAAATATTATAAAAACAGAAAAATATACAAATGCTATGTTAATAGTAAATTTGTTTATGTATAATATAGTATTTGTTTATATATTTTCCTATCATATTTTTCTCTTGGATTTAATACGAATTATGTTTTTTGTTTTAGCTGAGCCTGAGGACCTTTATCCTAAAGGTAGATCAGCTAAATTCTTTTAGTAATGTAATTCATGAAGTTTATTTGTGTGCCACCTCCAATTTTACGATTTATCTTTGGAGTTGGTTTAATATGTGATTATATGTTTTAAAACAATGTGTTTGATGATGTGGTGAAAAAAAGTTAAATAAAAATGAATATTTTCAATTGTTTATATCATTTGGCTCTACTTAAAAAATTATTAACTCAAAGAATCTATTTTTGTTTATAAAACTTTCAATTTTAAACTTAGCTAAGTTTCACAAACTTTGCTGAGTTTTATATTTTGTTTTTTGTTGATGAATTTAAAAATTCTGTTTGTATGTTTTAAAGGGCTTAACTGATGTTCGCTTTAAGCATATTTCCTGGCATATCTGATAGCACTATAATGATCATCCTTAAGTTTATTATGTGTACTGCTATTAAAAGATTTCATTTTTTAAAAGTTTTTTTTTTTTTTAGGATTTCTCTATGTTCTAAATAAAGAATTAGGTTTTGAATCATGCGAAGATTTTGGAAGGGAGCCTAACGAAGCAAAGGAGAAAGTGAGTTGCATAATTTGCACGTATTGACAATTTTTCTACTAAAAACACGCCTGTTAACAATTTATCTACTAAGCATGTGTAGCAAAATTCTTGTTTAATAAAAGTACACTACTAGCAAGATTCGAAAAGTACGAATTGTATATGTAAACGCTGACAGAAATAGCTAGATATGATATATATAGTTCTTTATGTTTATGTATTTTGAAGTAGGATTGTGTATTAATCTAGATTGCTACTGCTCATGAAATTTCGAATTCATGTTCCTCGTCGGGCGCAAATACCACAGGTTATTATCCAGGACGTAATTTTTCACTTAGAAGAAACTCAGATGGAATTTCAAGGGATTCTTCCACAATTGACGCTTCTCATGTACAAGGTGATACTTCGGATCAAACAGGTTTCAGTTTGAAACACGAGGACTATTTCTTAAATAAGACAACCGTTCTTGAATCAACTTTTAAAGGAGGAAGCTGTTCCAAAACATTAGAAAGGGAAGCTGCGCTTTGCTCAAACACAAATTCGTTAGCAAGCGATGTTTATACTGTTTGTTTTATAGAAGATTTTGAGTACGAGTCACAATCTCCTAGTTTGATCAATGAAAATGCCGTTTTAAAAGATAATCTTTATGAGGAGAAAGACTGTTCTGCGTCTGTACCTAGTGAAAGCAAATCTTCACAACTAGATATCAATAATGAACGTAAGTCGAGAACCGATGACTCTCTTAACGGAAAAAATGAACGCGATGCAGATACAGAATCTCCTCAAATTTTGTTGAGTCCTGGTTTTGTAAATATTGAAGACACAGGTATTTATAATGATAATAAAAAGCACTTTTAAAAATGAAAAAAAAAAAAGTTATAAATAGGAAAACGAGTGAAGAAAATGCTTTAGGTGGCTTTTGTTTTAGTTGAATTTTTACTTCTCTCTTTTGTACCTTTTATTTAAAATTGTTTTTGTAGAAAAAAAGTCCATTAATGAAAGAGCAGAAAAAATGATACTTCTTCATGATAAAAAAATGGAACCAGGTACCATTCCAATATTACGATGTGAAAAATGTGAAAAATGTTCGTTGCGTCCTCTAAGTGTGAAAAATCCACAAAAAATGAAAGTAATTTTGAGTGAGAACTCTCAATCTGATATTCCTCGTAATAATTATCTGTGTTTATCTGGAACTCATTTATATTACAAAGATGGGAATTGGTTAGCTTGGGATAGTTCTTCGATTTCTTTAAGTAGTGAAAGCTCAGACAATAATAAGTTAAACTTTGAATTAGGTAAAGAAATAGTATGCAAATGGGTTCAGGAACCACGATCACTCCACAGATGGGAAGTAGTTCGGTTTTCAGAAAAAAGTTTAAATAAAGAATCGTGTCCTGTTGAGAAACATAGTATTGTAAAACCTGGTAAAAATTTTTCAAGTAAGTGTTTAGAAGAGTCTTTGGAAGAGGCTTTTCAACATACACGAAGACATTACAAGCAACATAAATTTAACCTTTCGGAAACTGGACCATTGATGAGTAGAATAAATGATTTCAAAACGGATACTAAAAAGAAAGTAAAGACTATCAGAGATGTGTGCGCCTATTCAAAATTTAAAAGTGCGAAATATTTTACGGATTTAATTGGAGCAGTAATTTTAAACATTTGTGAAGTTTTTGATCCGTTTTTGGATTCGGAACGCCAAATAATTGGTGATGATCTAAAAACACCTCGAATCGGATGGTTGATTCGGCAAGAGTTATGCTCCGCATTTAAAGGCTTTTTTACTGAAGGTTTTAGGGTTGAAAATCATCTTCTTAAATCTTTGTTTTCTCGAGTCAATCCACCTTTTTGGACTTTTATCGGTGAAGTTTCAGCGGCTAATGAAGCAGTTGCATCTATTATTAAAGATATCGAATCAAATAGGCTTTTTCGCAATGATGACGCTCGTTTCAGAGCATTCTTATGTCAACTAATTGTCCGGAAGTGCTACCAAAAAAAAGAAATGCTCTTGGTGGTTTGGTTAGAAATAATACCGTCGATGGAAACCGTTCTCGAAAAATATTATGCTCATGATTCTTTTTGGCGTCGAGTAGATTGCGATGAGTTTAGATGTTGCTTCGAAAAATTAATCAGTATAACTAAAAAATTAAATAACTATCCATTCCAACTCAGTTTGGACTTTGAAACTCGCTTTCCTATGAAACTTGGATCTTCGTGTCTTGAAAATAGATCAAAATTGGTGAAGTTGGGGAAAGAAGATACTTACTTAGTGTGCGTAGAATAATATCTTAAATTTCTTTTGTAAATTATTCTTTTGTAAGCTTCTAATTGTAAAATGTTGACTTCATATTTTTATATCATTCACTATTTTTTTATTATTTATATCATCAGCTGTTTTGATTAGATTTAAATGTAATATGCAAAAAGTAAACAAATTTCTTTGTTTTTAAAAATTTATATTCTGCCCGCTATTTTACATGTTTACATTAATCTATGGTAATTTAAAGACCGGAATTTTAGTTAAATAAATTTATGGCATTATAAAATAGGGGTGGCACATATCACAGTAATGTATAAATTTTAAGCTTAGACTTTTAAATGAACCTTAAGAGGTTTAACTTTAAAAGTCTAACTAGTCGTATGTCAATTTGTGTGTTCTTCATACTCATATTAATAAAAACTTTCATATAAAATGGAAAAAACAGGTTTTAAACTTGAAATAACTAATTTTTTCGACCTTTAATATGTTTGCAGACATATGACTGGTTAGAAATTAAACATATAACTTAAAACTTGCTTGAAAAAGTTGTTTTCTCAATTTAATGTTTTATCTTCATTGAAAGCAGCACCATTTTAATACCAAAATATGGTTCATCAACTATAAAGCAAAATTTTATATCTAAACTTGAGGAATTTTAAAAAAATTTAACTTTGTTTGATTTTAGACAAACTAAAGGGCTAAGAGAGAAAAAAAAAATTAAAAAAAAACCTTTTATAAAAACGCAAAATTCGTATATTTTCAAGAACATGCATTAACGGCGTTGTGTAGGTCTAAATATGCTTGTTTTTTTTTTTGCTTTTTTTTTAACCTCCGATATATACCACTATAACTCTTGTTTAATTTTTTCAATAAAGTCCCTTTAGTTAAAGCAGTTTTAATTTTTAAACTATCATTGAAGTTTCGAAAACAATTGGAGAATCAAGAATATTGTCTTGTAGTGATAATTTCCCTGTTTGAGGGGTTATGATATTAAAAAAAAAACCCAGTCGATATTCTTGAGCTGACATCTTACAAAAAAAATTATTATTTTAAAATTAAATTTTTTAAAGCTTATTCATTTTAATGAACACTTGTCAAGGATCATTCTTCTTTAATCGCTGCGTTTCCTGCACCAATTAAAATTTTTTTCACAGCATAAAAGTAAACATTTCACTCATATTAATTACACTTCATGAGGAGCCCAAGATTTATCTTGGTCCCCAAGTTTCATACCAAAATACACATAATATGACTGTTTTCAGAAACTTAGTAAAAGTTTTTCCACATTTTTGCTGAATATATCTATCACAAATATAGTAAAATATAAGTCAATTAAGAATCTTTTTCGTGAAAAAACTCTGAAATGTTGGAATATTTATCACGCCTTACTAATATCTATTAGATACATAACATAAGTTTAGAGGAGAATTTCAATAAGTACTTTTTTGATGAGAATTGAGTTGAACGTCTCTAAGTGATTCTTTGTTGAAGTTCTATAATCTGAAAAACTTGTGTCTATGATAGTGTCTAAAGCATTCTAAAGAGAAATAAATTTAATTGTGCACAATATAAATTTCTCTTATTTTTTCGAGTTGCATGTAAAAGCTTGTTTTTTCCGAAATACGAAGTTGCTATTTATTTTTACCTTAAAACCGATATTAAAAAATGATAGAAAAAAAGTACGGAATGAGTTGAAAAATACTGTGTTAAGGTTAAGATAATATACTAAAAAGTTTGAGCCAATCCAATTTTTAAAAAGTCAATTATTATTCAGTAATTTTGAAAATTGATACAAATATCCTTAAAAAGAAAACTTTTTTCAGTTCTTTTAAGTCTCCTGAAGTTACTTTTACATAGTTTTATAACATTATTTCATGCTGATTTTCATATATGATGTTTAATGTACTCCAAAGACTTCCTAATCTTCAGTTTTGAATTTTCGAAAAACCTCGAACTCCTTTTAGCGTCTCTGCTTACTTTACTTGAGGAGCGGTTAAATCCTGATATGCGGATGACAAAAGTAATACTTCAAAACAATGTTTTGAAAACACACCGCGTATATCTTTTTAAATGGATAATTTACGGTTGTTTACAATAACTGACAATCAAAAATGAAGACTTCTCTGTTTTCTTGTGGATATGACAATTGTAAAAGTACTTTCACACGTCGATATGATTTAAAAAGACACATGATCAAGCTCCATGGAGTCAGCGATGTTAGTCACAGTGGAAATTGTTTATGTAATCAATGTGGACATCGGTTCCATAAAATCAAAGATTTGCGAAAACACCTCAATCAAAGTCATAATATTGAATTCAGAATCGAGTTTCTCAATTTTGATAATAAAGCAAGTAAGTCTGCTAATTGTGGCTAAAAACATTAGTTGAAAAATGTCAAATTTTATGTTAAGTATATAGCATTAATTTGTTTGTATTTTTATTTAAAAGGTTTTGATAGCTGGAAATGTCAGTTAGAAGAAGAGAAGGGAAGTTCTTATGTTAAGACTCAAGGTGATGTTATTGGAAAAGATGGTTCCAAAACAAAGTATTGGCAATGCAATCGATGTGGTATATATAAATCAAGAAGAACCGGAAAGCGCAGAATTAAGTCTTCAGGTAATATAGTTTTTTAGTTTGCTTTGTGACAAAGTCTTGTGTCTTACTATAACATGGAATGGTAACATTTAGAAAATGAAGTTTTATTAGTTTTATATTTATATGTTAGTTGATGTGTTAATTAAAATCAGATTTAAAATTATGGTAAATAAGATTTTTTTTGTGAAAGGTCTATGCATATAAATCTATTTGAAAGTCACTCGTGTGTAAGTAATACTTTAAATTTGTAATAATTTAGGAACATGCAAGATTGAGAAAAACTGCACATCAACCATCAAAGAAGTTACAAATAGTGATGAAAAAGTTAAAGTTGAAGTCTGCTATACTCATTATGGGCATAGCCAAGACTATCATCACACATGGATAACTAAACGTCAACGGCAAGAAATTGCCTCTAAACTACAACAAGGAGTTACACGCAGAAAAATTCTAGATGATATAAGGTAATTTGTTTACTTTAGATGTGTATTGTATTTATATTGATATTTTTGCAATTGAAGAGCATTTTTCTAAACAAAACTCTATTAAATCTAAAGTCTATTTTTTCTGATCTTAAAATATTGGCATAGACCCTGTCACTTACAAACCTTTTGATTCCACAGTCTGTTATATGGTTCCAAACAACTAGTACATAGTAATTTTTTTTTTTATTCTTGTCATAAATGTACTTACAAATTTTTATGATAGAGATGATATTGGTTCTAAGTTTCAAAGAATTCATTTACTCGAAAACAGAGATATTTTAAACATTGGACGCGCTTTTGGATTGCAAGAAGTGCAACGACATGCAAATGACCAAATGAGTGTTTTATCATGGATCCAAGAATGGGAGCAACTAGATAAGACCCCTATTCTTTTTTATAAACTTCAAGGTAAATAACTTACTTTTAATGCTCTTGGCAGTAAATCTTTAAAAAAATTACTTTTATTTCCATATATTAAAAAAATTAAGTTTTATAAGCTTGAAATTTCTGCATTCCATAACTTTGTGGAAAGAATTTAGCAAAAAAAATTTTTTTTTTTTAATATCTTAATAAAATTGTTTTTATAAAAAATTATATTTTAGGCCAAGCTTCATCTCAGCACGAGTTTAAAGATGAAGATTTTATCATAGTAATCCAGACAGAGGCACAGAAGGAAATGCTGGAAAAATTTGGGAGTAATGGTTTATGCTGCGACTCAACACATGGAACAACTGCTTATAATTTTCTTTTGATTTCTCTACTGATTATGGATGAGTTTGGTCAAGGTCATCCAGTTGCTTGGTGTTTAGCTAACCATGAAAATGAATCATTCGTTAAAGTCTTTTTCAAAAAAATAAAAAATAAGGTTGGGACTATACAACCTAAATGGTTTATGACAGACTTAGCTCCACAGTTCTACAATGCTTTTTGTGAAGTCTTTAATCTTCAACCAAAATGGTTATATTGTGCATGGCATGTAGACAAAGCATGGAAAGAAGAATTGCGAAAAAAAATTAAAAATTTTGAAATTGAAACAGTTGTTTACAAAATGCTTAGAACAGTTCTTGAGGAAACAAATGAAATTCTTTTCCAAGATAAGTTATCGTGCCTCATTAATAGGCTAGAATCCCATGCTACTAGTGAGTTTAAAGCGTATTTTTTAAAATACTGGATTTGTGTGACAAAAAGCTGGGCCTATTGCTACCGTGTTGGTGAAGGTATAAATACAAATATGTTTGTTGAGGCATTCCATAGAACTTTTAAATACAACTATTTAAAAGGAAAGTGTAATAAACGTGTTGACACAGTTCTTGTGAATCTTCTTAAATTTTCAAGAGATAAATTATTTTCTCGCTTGATAAAATTAACTAAAGGTTCTTTGACACAACGTATGCAAAACATTTATGACAGACATTTGAGTAGTAAAAAAATGTCTTATACAGCCATAAATAAGACTTCTGATGAAAATGTTTTCCTAATCAACTCTGAAGATGGGCAAAATAAATATGTTGCAACAAGACTGTCAGACAAGTGCAATACAGTAGGTTGTCGGTTGCAGTGTATAACCTGTTTTGTATGTACACATACTTTCATTGCAATTGTTCTGACTTTCTCATAAAAAATACTTTGTGTAAACATGTACATCTGCTTAAGGACTTTTTAGCTGTGAACAATAAAGCTGATGATAAAGCTAAAAACTCAGTTGAACTAAAGGATGGATACTCTTATAACGAAATAAATTCAATAAAATGCAACCTAGAGAAATTACACAAAGTTTCAAAATTTGAAGAAACAAAGTCTAAGACAGAGAACTTACTCCATACCTTGATGCACCGTGTTAACAACTGTAGCAACTTGGATATTGAAGCTTTAAAATACATTGGAAAACAAGTGAGAAATGAACCATATCAAACTTTTTAACAGTTATTTGTATTACATTAAAAACACGCACACACACTTACACACACAATTAAATATATTATATATATATATATATATATATGTATATGTGTGTATATATTTACATATATATATATATATGTTTGTGTGTGTGTGTCTGTGTATGTGTGCGTGTGTGTGTAAATATATACACACATAGATATATATAAATATATACACACATACATATATGTGTATATATTTACATATATATATATATATATATATATATATATATATATATATATATATATATATATATATATATATATATATATATATATATATATATATATATATATATACACACGCTCACACATATATATTGGAATCTATTTTAGATAACAACTACAATAAACACTTTTGATGCAATGTCAAAATATCATTCAGTGCAAGAAATAAAGACGTCGTCATTAGTTGCTTCCAACAAAAGAATTAAGCCTCAAACAAATTTTGTTTCAACAAAGAAAAAAAGAAAAGAAAAAACTAATGTGCGTTTTTGTAAACCCACTACTTATGAGAAAGAAAGTATCTTTAAGACCGAAAAGCTGAATAATAATGAAGATGAAAAAACTCTTAGCACTGTTGATGGAGTAACTCACAAAAGCTGTTATAAACTTGCTACAATTGGGATTTCAACTATAAACGTAACGATTCCAAATATAAGTGTAAATATAGCATAGAAATTAGTTAATAATATTCAACAGTTGAATCAATTTAACATCTAGATTTTCTTATTTATTTTACATATGTATTTCTTCCTGACCTCAAAATTTCTTTATTTCATATTGCGTTTGTTTTTTTATTTTTTTGTTTGAATAATATAAAAAAATAAAGTAAACAGTTCTATTATAAGACAACCTTGTCCTTGGATTTTTAAACATAGTTTAAACATATTATATAAGGTATATATATATAAATTAACAGAGTTAATGCCAAAGTGTATCAATTATTGTTCATAATTCATTTCTAAATTTCAAAATGCGTTTCTTAAAGATTTAAATCTTTAAAGGTTTTTTGTGCACTTTTAAATATATAAAAGTAAGTGCAAATATAAAAAGTGTTTTGCAATCAGAAACAATTGAATTTGTTGTGCAAGACAAAATTCAAAGTTATCCGTTTCACCCTTTGTTCACCCTTTGACGTTTCACAAATATACACTTTTTCAAGATGTAATTGAGAAAATGAAAGTTGTTAATAAGAAATCAAAAAAATGTAATTGAGAACATGATAATTGTTTCATGGTCTCCATAATTGTTAATTCCATGGTCTCCATAATTGTGTTTATAATATTAATTATCATATAAACTTCTTTTAAATACAAATTACTTCTTTGATAATAGTAGCAAAAACAAAAAAATTTAAAATCAAATTGAGTATCAGTTATAAAATGAATTAACAGAGAAAAGTAATAATTTAAAGAACTTTAAGAATTCGAAAACTTTTAAAATTGGAGGAGCGTTTTAACACGATTTGAGTAAACAACCGTAAATTATCCATTTAAAAAGATATACGCGGTGTGTTTTCAAAACATTGTTTTGAAGTATTACTTTTGTTATCCGCATATCAGGATTTAACCGCTCCTCTTTACTTGATGCATCCTCCAATAATAGCAGTATAATTTCATACTAACTTTATTGACCAGCGGTAAAACTAAAACGAAAGATAGTAGAGATTGTCTTGATCAACCAAATAACTCATGTTTCTCATGATGAGTATAAAGAGTAGGTGATCCTTTTTAAAAATGAACTGACATTCATATTCGGTTCTCTCTTTTATTGGATCAAAAATAATTAAAAAAATAAACTCGTGTTGTTATGCAAGATCAAGAAACCCTTATAGTGCTCCGTCTAGAATGTTCCACGGACAGTAAGACCACGCTTAGCTCGTTGAGCATGGTCTTCTTGTCCATGGAAGTAGAATTTCGTTATCCATCACGTTCCCCTCAACTAATGGTTCAAGATTTATTTTAATGGGGATATTTGAAACAGCGAGTGTTTATTAATAAGCCCCGAACTATGGCTGTGCTGAAGAACGATATTCTTCAGGAAATTTTAAAATGAAAATTATAAAGGTAGGTTCATTTTTAAATAGTAATTTAAAAATGAACCTACCTTTATAATTTTCAAAATTGGACCGTTTTTAAATGGAATTTTGGTCCACTCTGTAGTAGGATTAACCCAAAAAAAAAGATTTTTTCCATTTCTTATATTCTTTGGTCACAAATGATAAACTTTTGTGTTCTGATAACCAAAACCATATTGGCTAAAATGGCTCTAATAAAATCATCCCGTACCAATATATTTCAGTTTCTTATTACATTCCCACTTATAGCTAAAATGTGTATAATCAATTTGTCTTAGTTGCCATTGTAAAAAATGCATTTATTAAATAAATTCAATGTTTTTTTTTTTTTTCAAGATTTGCAGCTTCTCATCAAAATACTGCTTATGCAACAAGAAGGAGAGATTTACCCATCGCTGAAACAGTTAGTAGTTAAATTCAACTTCTACTAAAAAAAAATTATCATTCAATACTTTTTACTTTTTTGAAGCATATGAAGGATAAAAAAGCAAGAATGATTAT
This sequence comes from Hydra viridissima, assembly GCF_058129835.1. Lineage (NCBI taxonomy): Eukaryota > Metazoa > Cnidaria > Hydrozoa > Anthoathecata > Hydridae > Hydra > Hydra viridissima. Next base: position 4,371,721 of record NW_028324303.1, read on the forward strand.
GATAACTAATTAACTTTTTTTGTCCCTGGGGAAAATTTATCTTTCCAATTTTGATAAAGTAAATAATACCAAGCCCATTGAAACTTATTTAAGGGTACAAAAAAATAGAAAAACGAAAAATCTGCTATTTAACCTATAAAGCTGCTCCAAAATACTCAATCCATTCATCAAACTAATAGTGAAAGGTAAGTACTTCAAATACCGTAGTAAATGTGGCTTCATACCATGTCATTCCTTATAATGAAAATTCATCATCAAAATATATAGAAATTGGTACAAGAGTTACTTACACATAGAGCATCCCGCCATCGGAAATTGCGTAAATGCGTAAATTCCGATGTGAGAAATAGTTTATAAAGGTGACTCCGATGTGATGCGATGGTGAGGAATGGTATCACATCGGAGGTGCGATGTAGTCCGAGGCCGATGGGGAGAATTTCACGCACTCTCCGATATATTTCGAGATTTACACATTATCGTACGATATTTTTGCGTAATTTCACAATAGATCGTATTTAAAGTGTAAACTCGTAATATTGTGGTATTTCGGATGTATTTATCTATAATTACGAAGTTTTCGCAAAATTACAGCAAAATTTTGCAAGCCACCACAAACCATCGGAAAATATCGGAAAATAAAAAGATTAAATCACATTGGAGACACCTTTATAAACTATTTCTCACATCGGAATTTACGCATTTACGCAATTTCCGATGGCGGGATGCTCTACTTACACAGAGTCGGTATCAGAAGAAAGTGACACTTCCAAACACAAATTAGTTTAGCGTTTTTCAACATCACATTCGTTTAGGTTGGTGGTGACTAAAAAGTCTCTTTCAACGTTCAAAGCTCCATTTTTATGTGCTAGCCCAATCGAAGATGCAATTGATGTTCCAACACTGTCACAATCACATGTTTAACGAGCAGTTAAAAGTAGTGGTGAAGAAGCGATAAAGAAAATCAATTCTTAAGAATTTTCATTTTAATGGTAAAAAAGTATGCAAAACATGAGTTTCAAGTAGTGTCCTCAAAGAGTTCATTAAGAGAAATCAAATTGGGTATTTATATATTAAAATTGGAATTCTATACAAATCTAGAAGTATTTTAAACAAAAAGCAATTAACACAATTATATTTCTCTTTTATTCATTGTCATATCAATTATGCAAACATTATATGGGAAAGTACACATAAAACTAAACTGAAATCTCTTTATCGGCATCAGAAACACGCAGCTCGGATAATAAATTTTAAAAATCTTTTTTCGAACTCTGAACCGCTTTTTAAAGAAATGGACACCTTAAATGTTTATCAACTAAATGTATTTAATGTTTTGTGTTTTATGTACAAATGTAAAGAACTTATTCCCCCGATGTTTTTGTTAACCTTTACAAAACTAAACCACAAAATAAATATAACCTACGTAATAATAGCATTTTAGAAAAACCTTTTTGCAAAAACAAACAAGCTCAATTTTGTAAATCTTATCGTGGACCTTTTCTATGGAACGAAATAGTACGGCCAAGTTTTGTTTTTTCATCTGAATTGACCTATTCCTTTTTCAAGCAATCTATTAAAATAATTGTTAAAAAAATTTTTTCAACGAAAAATATTCTTGATTTTTTTTGATTTTTTTTTTTAAAAATACTTTCAGTTGCTATACTACACCTTGATTTGTCATGTTTTATTTTGAGTTTCACTTCTAAAGTATGCAGAGTATTAAATTTATGATATATTTATGATATAACTTTATGATATATTATGATATATGATATATTTCTGATATTTATGATATTAGTGATTATATATTCTCGGTATATATTTATTTTATATAGTATATAGATGTTTTTATTGAAGAAGAAAATAGATTTTTGTTAAGGCCTTCGTGATAAGGTCATTGGGATCTTCTTAAAGTCCTGCCCTTATAATATTATAAATCTTCATGTAAATAATATTATACGGCAAATAAATAATAATAAAAAAAACAAAGCAAAAAAAAACAACTAGAAAGCTTGAAATTGGTGCATGGAAAATTTTTTAAATTATTATGTTACAAAACAGCAGTAAATTCAGGATGGTTAAATGGTGTTGTTGTGAAACAACAAAACGCAATTATCAGCAGAGGTTTCAATAAACCGCAGTACTTTGCACATATGGCTCGAGATGGCTATTAACCCTTAGGAGGGAGTAATATATACACACAGGGCCGCCGCGTGGGGTGGGGGGTTACTGTGTACTTTTTACCCGGGCGCAGGATCAGAAGGGGCGCACACATGACAATAATTTTTTTTACTTTAATAAAAAAGATACACAGGGCTTCAAAGAAAAAATCCTAATTTTATAATATAAGTTTATTGTAACAATACACTTGACACATATTTTAAAATTAGGAGTTTAAGAATTGTTGCCTCAGCAATACAGCATTATCCGAATTCAAATGCGGAAGTCTGAGACTACTCAAAACTTTTGCGGGAAAATACTCATAATGGCTGCTTTGTTTATAAAAAACACATGTACATCTATATTTATTATATACATACATACATACATATATATATCAACAAAAGTTAAAGTAAATTGCATAACTGAGATTCCAAGACTTCATTTACATTCGCTAAGTAACATAAAAATAGCTTTAATACTTGAATTATTGTTTTGTAAAAACAAAACATGTTCAGTTTCAAGAAAAAAGATTCTGGCTGTCAAAACAGAAAAAATGCGGCGAATGACAAAAAAACACAGCAACTGAGCAAAAAACACAGCAACTGAGCAAAAAAATAAATGTACACTCGAAGATTGTGGTATACGAGTTACAAAAAAAAGGAGATGTGGATAGGCCTGCTGTTTCCACATTGATTATTACAAATTCCTCCCAGACCATCGAGACTATTGCATTATGTGGAAAATAGCGCTGGAAAGCATGGAAAATCAGTGTGGGGTTGATTCAAGTCTAGAAAAATTGGTAAGAAATGAGGCAGCTAGGTGGCGTGAAATTCTGCGGTGCATCTTAGATCTAATTCTCTACTTAGCATCACGCAACCTTAGCTTTAGAGGTATATTTATGAACGATAATTTTTATATTTATATTTACATTTTAATTTATCTGCACTCTAATTAAACAGAAAGTCGTGATTTATATGTTTAATTATAATTCTTGTTTTAGGCTCATCATAAATGATTGGTGATGACGATAACGGTAACTTTCTTGCAACTCTAGAGCTACTCGCAAAGCACAACAAGAATTTTCAGTTACACCTAGAAGAAGTTTCTCGCAGCCAACAAGAATCTAAACAAATTGTTGCTCATTATTTGGGTTGGAGTTCTCAAAATGAATTTATCAAAGAGTGTGGAAGAATTGTCCGCGGTGCCATTATTAAAGAGGCTCATATGGCAATTTACAATTCCATTCTTGTTGATGGAACGCCTGACGTCTCTCATACTGAGCAAATTGCCTTTGTTCTCCGCTTTGTCTACTATGGCATTGATAAAAGATGGGTAGTTAAGGAGCGTTTTCTTAGGGTCGAAAATCTCGAAAAAAAGAAAGGCAGATATTGCCAAGCTAATTATGGACCTCTTGGAGCAAAATGACATCGATCTGAAGAACTGCCGAGGTCAAGGATACGACAATGGTGCCAACATGTCTGGTGTGTACAAAGGAGTACAAGCGATCATTCTTCAAAGAAATTCTAAGCTTTCTATATGCCATGCAGCGCTCATAACCTTAACCTAGCTGGTGTTCACTCCCTTGAATCTTCTGTAGAAATGAAGAACTATTTTGGCCAGATTCAGTTACTCTACAATCTTTTTAGTGGAAGCCCTATACGATTGAAAATCTTGACCGAGACGACTGGCTTGTCTCTTCAAAACCTCGCAAACCCGATGGAGTGCACGCATTGAGGCTGTAAAGCCGTTGGTTAAGCGACCCAGAGAAATTCTTCTTTCTTTGCAGAAACTTCGGGATCTTGATTTAACTAGAGATATTTTGAATGACGTAAAATCTTTGGAGAAATGGATTCAGTCATTTGAGTTTATTATAATGACAACCTTCTGGTTCAAAACACTTCAAGCAATAAATTGTCAGCGTGTCATTTCAATCAGAAAGTATTACTCTAGATGATGAGATGAAACTTATGAGGACTCTTATCGAGGATCTTACTAGATTTAGATCTTCTTGGCCCGAATTAGTTATTGAAGTACATTTGGTTGCCTCCGGTCTAGCAAGCTATGGATTTCAGTCAAAATTAGTTCCAAAAAGGACAAGGAAGAGAAAATTGCTTTACGAAGAAGCAAGGAACGAAGTTCATTTCTACGAAAACGATGAAAAGCAATTTGAGGTGAACGTGTTCAACACCACTCTCGATACTTTAATTCAACAAATGAGAGACAGATTTCAAGCTGCAGAAAAGACGACGAACATTTTCTCGTTCCTATGGCTCTCAGAATCAAATAGTAGGTGGAGTGAAGAAAAAGAAGTTGAACAACCTAACGTGGAGGAGAAATGTAAAACTTTGGCGCAAATCTATGTGAGTGATGTAGATGAAGACAAACTTATTTTAGAGGTCCATCATCTGGATACTCTGAAGCGCGCCAATCTTTTCAGTCCAAAAGAAAATCTATTAAATGGAATCTATCAGAAAGGTCTAGAGTCTTTCTTCGAATCAATATGCATTTTTTTACGTACTTTTAACACGGTTCCCGTTTTCATCGCCGAAGGAGAGCGGTCTTTCAGTTAGCTTGGCCTAGTAAAAACAACATTAAGATCTACAATGAGTCAAGACCGGCTAACTAATCTCCTAGTTATATCTATTGAACACGATCTTGCAAAAAGTCTGTGCTACGACGAGGTCATTACGAATTTTGCTATGAATAAAGCCCGGAGAGTAAACTTCTCTTGAAGCATTAAATGTCTATTACATTTAAAACTTAAAGTTACTTGCAATATAAATAAAGTTCAATAACATGTCTATTTGTGCATTTCTTTTTTAATATATTAAAAAAATTATTATAGGCTTCCTCGACCCACGCCCTTAGAATTCAGTAAAAAAAGATTAGCATTTGGACAGTACTCAAACTTTTTTTGGATTCGGTTGATATGATAGGGCGCTAGTGAACCCGGTTGATATGATAGGGCGCTTTTGACCCCGGGCGTCATTAAAGATCGCGGCGGGCCTGTATACACATCCCTTATATCAAAGCTAAAAAAACTGAAATGGAACTATTTCGTCCGAAAAAAAATATCATTTTTAAAAATCTCATTTTTTAAAACATTGTTTAAATGATAGCTTCATGTATTTTGCATTTTTTACTGTATAAGTAATTCTTTCTACTGAATTATGAAATTTTACTTTTGTTTTTGTAATATAAATTGGCTTATGAAGTTATTTGTCTACAAAAATGTTTTTATTTTTTTTTAAATTCTCATTTAATTACACTTATTGAATAAATTACAACTTATTTTTGCATTTTTTTGCATAAGTAATTTTCATCAAATCTTTCAAATTTATATCAACTTAACTTATATCAACCATAAATATTTTTGTTCTGGTGGTAGTTAGTAGAGTTTTCAAAATTGTGTTTTTATCAAAATTCTGGGAAACTGCTGTTGCTTATCTAGTTTGTTCATCATGTGACAACAAAACTAACTAGTTTAAAAATGCCAAATACATTAAAATCAAAGGCTGCAGGAAGACTGTGTGTATGCTTTACATGAAAAAGTGTACACGCAGCCTTACACATTTCTGATTGAAAGAATCAAAGAGCAGTATTTGTGTCAAATTGCCTTTCATGATACAAGAGTGCCTGAAGGCATTTGTGACATTTGCATAATTAGTCTTCAAAGAAATTATAATAGAGGGAATATCAGTCTTCCAACTCTTTTTCAAATTTCCACAAAATTCATTCGCCCCACTATAAAGAGTCAGATTTGTGATTGCCTGATCTGTAAAATTGGTCTTACAAAACTGAATGAAAAACACCCCTTGGAAAATTCGAACACTTCTCAACCTGAGAAAGTTGAAAGACAATGCTTATTTTGCTAGACAGTAGTTGGAAAAGTATTAATAAATAATTGCACTTAATATACCTTCAGAAAAAGCATACTCCAACTTGCTTCAGTAGACCCCAAAGAAGGTGAACAAGTTGCATAGGCAGTTATTACTTCTAAAGATGCTTCACCACATGGTACGATCAGAGTCACTCAGGCAAAAGGTGAAAGAGCTCATCCTCTTACACAAGGTAAAGTTTTTTTTTTTCAATGCAAGTTATTTGTTTTAAGATTGGAAACAAAAGAAGTAATACTAGGTATAGGTGCGACTAAAGAAACTTTTCAAAATTGTTTATTTGTTTAAGTTTGTTAAAAACAAGCAACAGTTAATTGAAGTTTTCATATTTCATTTATTTTAATTATTTGCATTTGTTAAACACAAGTGAATATTTTTGAGCTTACTTTTTGACAGCAACTTATCAATGGTATTCTTTCAAACTCTTAGTTTTAGAAAATACAACTAATATTTGAAATATTTCCACTATTCATTACAAAAATAATTCAATGTAATTTTAGGAAACAAAACATCTCGTCAAGCTTGGGTTGGATGGTGTGGTGGTTTTTTCAAAACCAGTCTTTGCATTAAAGAGCTCAATACAAGTAGTCCCATTCCATGCCTACCCAGCAAAAAGAATTTGACTTTACCAAACTGCAGCAGACAGCAGTGTGAAAAAACAACTTCTTGTTGCAGTTGCTGAAGATGTACCAGAAAATTTTGATAATGTCAAGAAACTCTTGGCCTTGATCTGTTCTGAAAATTACCATTTGTTGTGTCATGTGATTTGAAATTGGAAACCATTCTCTGTGGTTTGCAGTCACATGCAAGAAGTCACCCATGCATATGGTGTCTCACTGGCGAAGTTCAGCAAATTGTGGAAATCTTTATACACTTGGATCACATCGAAATTGCTTTGAAGCCTTCAAAGCTGATGGAAAAGACTTGAAAAAAGTAAAAGATTTAAAAAATGTAGACCATGAGCCCCTTATCTCTATGTCAAGTAGTGAACTTGTGCTTGATATAATTCCACCCATGGAACTACATCTTTTTCTTGGTGTGGTTAACTTCCTCTACAAAGGATTAAAAGACAGGTGGTCAATGGCAGAAGAATGGCTTAATGCACTTCACATCCAAATCCAGCCTTTTCATGGAAGTCATTTTGCAGGAAATGGCTGCCACAAACTACTTAAAAATATTTATGTGCTTCAAAGGCTTGCTGAACGGAATTGTGCTTTCCAAATTTTTCGCATCAATGACACACTAAGAAAATTCGGAAAAGTTGTGTTTTTCTGTTTTGGAACATCTCTTGATGAGACTACGCCCAAACAATTACTTAATTTAAGAGCTCATTTACAACCTTGGAAAGGGAAAAAGTAACTCCCAAAGTTCATGCTGTGTTCTATCGCATTTCACAATTCCTTGAAAAACGAACATACAACTGAATCTCTGCTTTCATTCTCACTGGGAGCAATGCAAAAGAGCAAACAGCAAACCTTTGTATGGGAAATGACTAAAACTTTTTGTTGTGGACTACACCACTAAACATTTTTAAATTGCAATAGAAAAAACAAAATATGCAACATAAATTTTATGTTCATTTGTATTTGTCATTGATTGTTATTAAAAAGATGCATTATAAACTGAAAAATTTCATGTCATGTGTCTATTATCAGATCTAAGGATGATCTTCATTTTAAGAAATGCATTACTAATGCTGAAAAAAATGCAAAATATAAGAACTTGTCATTTACATTTATGTTTAATAAATTGATTTTTTCTCGGTTTATATAGTTTATTAGTTTAAAAGTTTCATTTCAATTTTTACATTTTTGATATCATGGGTATGTATACATCACTCCCTCCTAAGGGTTTCTCCGGAACATCAATTTGGGGTTGTAGCCTTCTCGGGCCATATATGATTGGTTGCTAACATATTTTTAGATAGAGTTATAAAACATAAATTGAACTTTTTCAATCCTGTTTCTTCAACAAACTGCACTCTCACCTAGAAATTTGTAGATTTGTAGAACGTTATGATTACTTGCTGAAGTCCTAAAACCAGACAATGAATTGAAAGTTAATGAAAATCCAGGATGTGGAGATGATTTTAAATTTCTTTTGACTTGTATGGAGCATCCGGTTTCTTCAAAGAACGGTACATAATCACTAGTGACGGATTAAGGCTTTATTGGCCCTAAGGCACATTTTAATAAGTGGCCTGAAAATACAGATAATACGGAATTTCCCACAAAAAGATGAAAAGTAAAATTTAAAAAAGAATTTTTATTAGGCAAAAACTACATAATTTTAAATTTTCGCGTTTTTATAACTGCAAATTTGTCAATTAGTTCTTTGAAGTTGACCTTGTTGAGCAAATCACTTTCAATACACAGAAGTGAAAGTACAGAAAGACGCCGTTGAGCCATTGTTGATTGTTTTGCATCTTTAATTCTTTTCAATTGAGAAAACGAACGTTCTCCTGAACAATTGGTTGACATCAGACATAAGTAGATCCAGAGTGCTTTTTCAGTATTTGGAAATGCTTGATATACACCAGAATTGTGCAGCATTTTAAACATCTTCTGAGCACTTGAATCAACTTCATTCTGTGCACTTGATCCTTCTTCACAGTTTCTCTGTTCTTTATACCAGCATATAAATTGTCGAAATTTTGTTGGAAAATCAGAACAAAGGATCTTTCGAGTACACAGTAACTTTCGAATACACAGTAACCATTCCTTTAATAGCAACAACTTCATTGCTACCTCGAAGAGGGAGACCTCTCTTACAAAGAAAAGTAATAGTTGCAACACAGCGTGACAGGATATTTCTCCAGTAATTGCGCTGCTCCAACATATTGTTGTGCAATTGCTCGTCAACTCTCCCAGCAGCAACACTTCTTTGACATAAAGTGAGAACTGATTGTATGTGCTTTGCACTGATTTCATGGGATTTTAAGTATTGTGTCATATTCTTCCAATCCTTAAATCCTGAGCCAGACAACTGTGACTGGTTAGATGAAAACAGAATGCAGGGAAAGCAGAAGACACATGTCTTGGCTGGAGAATAAACAAGCCAGTCACGATCAATGATATCACCATTTGGCAAAACTCGTTTGAAGACACTAGAATTTAGGAAGCGATTCACTCCACTGTATTCCCGCTTTGTTTCTGGATAACTGTCTGCCAAGTTTCGAAAATGGATTATTCCAAGGCTGATGCACATGTTACGCACATGATCTGTTATGTCACCAAAACTCCCAACATCATTGGGAATGGTTCCTGAACCAGTATCAGCTCTGTCTTCAAATTTTTCAGTATGTCCAAGTTCAAATGCAATTTTTGCAGCCTCTTCCTTGTGATCAATACCTACCTGAGATGTTGATGAGGATGGCGGGGAATTGAGAGTAATATTATCAGTAGCATCAACCTTGTTCGTGGCAGTGAAAAATAAATTGATTTTGGGTATTTTTTTTAACAGTTTATTTTCATCATGCATTTTCTTCTTAACTCCTTCGCTCGCTCCCAACCACCTTTGCGTATCGACATTAATCTAAAAGTAAAACGTAAAAGTGATCTTTAAAAACGTATTTTTATGTATTCAATAGCATAATTATTCGATTTAAAAATAATTGATTCATAAAGTCATATCAGAAAACGATGTAAAATTTTAAAAATTGATTTCTTGTGAACTGCATGATAAGAACATACAAAACCTATATATAATATAGATTTTAATATTCAAAATAATAATTTAAAATCAAACTACCAGTATACCAGAAGAAAATCATTTGATGAATTTGGTTTTGAACTACCGGAATAAACACCAATTATGAATTCAGATGATGGGATTTCTAGAATGCACCCACATATAACCCAAAAACATTTCACTGTGCTGTTAAAGAGAGGTAATCCATCAATAAATAGACAAAGACTCAACTTCGAAAGATCAGAATTTATATTTAGTTCAATTAAAATAATAATTACAACAGAAATCTAACAATAATGATGACAGTGTCAACATAATTCATTAAAAGTTATAGATTCCTAAAAGTGAAGGAACTACTACTAAATGCGGGTTCTAGGACATTGATACTTTTCCTATACTTAAGGGGTTCAGAACTTGAGCATTTTCCAAGATCTTTTTTTTAATCCTAAGTCTTGCCATAATCCGCAATGAAGTAATAAAATATTCTTGTCAGGTTCAAGGTTTTTTAAATTTTTCAAGATGGCGTCTTATTCCGAACCAAAGACTTGATCCATGAATTTAAAGTAGGGCTGAGGACAAGGTCACCACAAGGTGTTAATAACTTCTTGAAAGCCAAACCCTTCATTCAATTTTTTCAAGACGTAAAGGCACAAGTGACCGCAATAAGAAGTGTTTCCAAACTGAACCCTTTCGCTGTTATAATAAACTAGACTTTTCAAATAATTAACCAATTCTACAAGAGGGGGTTGAGCATAAGAATCGAAACTATATTTCTTATCACCATCTTTAAACCAGCACACCCAATGAAACCCGCCTGTTCTTGAGTCTCCTGTGTTGATAATCCCACATTCTTTCTTCTCGACTTCTTCGGCAGATCATCTCTCATAAAAACATCTCGAAAGATTTTAATTTTAACCGTTTAGCATCCTTTATCAATTGAAAGTTGGTTAAAGCTTCATTAGGTAAAATAATTCCTTCTACATCAATCCATTGAAAGTCGATCATTTTTTAAATTTGTTTAAAAGTTTATCCAAGTTCTAGAAAAAGATGAGAGAAGTTTATAGAATAGCTCCTAAGAATGGGATGCTTGAGAAGGGTGAATTAGGTCCAAGCAGCAAACCAGAACCGGCATATTTATAACCTTTTCCATTTTTAATGAAGAGTCCATCACCGTGAGTATTTTTAGTCCATGGAGTTATAAACAATCCGTTTCCACTTACAGTCTTAATCTTCATCCCATTACCATTTTATTTCCACTTACAGTCTTAATCTTCATCCCATTACCATTTTATTTCCACTTACAGTCTTAATCTTCATTTCATTACCATTTTATTTCCACTTACAGTTTTAATCTTCATCCCATTACCATTTTATTTCCACTTACAGTCTTAATCTTCATTTCATTACCATTTTATTTCCACTTACAGTCTTAATCTTAATTTCATTACCATTTTATTTCCACTTACAGTCTTAATCTTCATTTCATTACCATTTTATTTCCACTTACAGTCTTAATCTTCATTCCATTACCATTTTTGCTCAAGTAAACAATTCCTCGTCCAGCGATTTTATCAACCATAGCTGAGCCTGCAGAAGCTCCAACACCTGAAAGCAGACCAGTGGCAAGAGCAGGGACAACCTTTGCGGCTAGAGTTCCTAATAAAGGTAAAAGAGCTCCAATGAAACCTCCTTCCACTTTAGAGTTGTATGCGATTTGTCTTTTGCTGAGTTTAAGAGTGACACCTTTTCGATTGCGATATGCTTTTCTAATTTTGTTCAATTGCGCGTTAGTGACAGCGAGAACATGTTCACCGTCTAAGTCTTGATGAGAGAGTTTAATGCTAGCATCAGTTTTATCATGCATTGCTTTTTTAATTTTATCAGCTTGACCTTGTAAGATGTTAAGTTTGATGTTTTGATAATTGCTCATTTTTAATAGATAAAAAAATTATTTATTTCACTTCTCGAATATGATATCGTATTGTAACATCCTCTCCACAAAAATCAACCAAATCTCCATTTTGATCAAAGATGCGAGTAACCATTGTTGAAATTTCGAACAGTTTAACAAGAAGATAAATCAAATGCATTGGTCTCTCGATGATTTTAAAACCTGGACTAAGATTTGGATAAAAGGAGTAAATGCAATTTAATTGGGTTCCATTAATATAGGACGATCCAATAACGTTGTTAACAATTCTGATGGTGTTAATGCTTGAAATTCTAACAATATGATCAGACTCGTATTCGGAATTGGAATTTAATTTTTTTTTAGTAAACCCTAAAACTGAAGCGATGCTGTTCTCCACGTTAAAATCAATCAAATAATTCAAGCCAAGTTTAATAGTCGATTTATTCTATTCCTATTCGATGGATTCTATTCCTAACCCCACTCAAAAAGAAATTAACGAAAGAAAGCTTATTGCTCCAGTGATTAAAGCCAAAGCTAAATTCGGACTTGGTGTGAGTGATTTGAAATGGACAGATCAGCTTGCGGAAGAGCTTCATAAACCAGTCATTCATCATTTTAAAAGAAGAAGGGTGATTGTGAACGACATTGATGAAATATGGGCTGCAGATTTGGTTGATATGCAATCGTTTTCAAAATTCAACAACGGCGTAAAATATTTGCTCATGGTGATCGACGTGTTTTCAAAGTATGGATGGATTGTTCCATTAAAAAGCAAAACGGGTCTTGAAGTGGCTGAAGCGTTGAAAAAAATATTTGAAGAAAGAAAGTGTACCAAATTGTGGGTGGACAAAGGAAAAGAATTTTACAACAAGTATGTGAGAGCGTTGGGTGTGCAATTGTATTCCACTGAAAACGAGGAAAAAAGTTGTGTCGTTGAGCGATGGAACAGAACGATGAAAGAGAAAATATTTAAATATTTTTCAGCCAACAGCACCAATAAATACATTGACGTTTTGGACGAAATGGTGAAAAATTAAAACAGTACAGAGCACTCTTCCATCAAAATGATACCAGTTGAAGCAAGCGATGAAAAGAATAAAAATAAGGTCTGGATGAACCTAAATGGAAAGGTGCAAACAGAAAGACGAGAACCGAAATTTTCCATGGGTGATTAAGTGAGGATCGTAAAAAAGAAGTCTCATTTTGAAAAGGGGTATACACCGAGATGGACTGAAGAGGTTTTTAACGTGTCAAAAGTTCAGTATACAGATCCGCCTACGTATAAAATCGCTGACGCTAACGGTGAGGAAATTCAAGGTACTTTTTACGAGCAGGAGATGCAAAAGACGCATCAAGACATTTATAATTGAAAAAATCATTCGCAAAACCAAGAGCAAATCGCTGGTCAAATGGTTGGGATACCCAGACTCGTTCAACTCTTGGGTGGACAATAATGAATTGGTCAGTTTGCAAAAATGATCTAAAAATTTATTTTTAATATGTTAAAATGCATGCTCCTCACAAGTTTTTAAGAAATGTGGCCTCAGCAGAAGTTCATAGTTTAGATTTGCAATTAAGATATTAAAGAAAATACGTGAAATAAAAGAAAAAAAACCAGCTGATCCAAAATGGGAATGGCTTCGTTTAGTTAAAAAAAATTCCATCACTGTGAGAATAACCAACATTGAAACGGGTGAGGTGACTGAATACAAGTCTCTTTACAAAGCGATGACAGGGACTGGTCGTGGATGGAGATATTTAGAGCGTCGAGATGGAAAGGTGGATGATGGAATTAAGATTGAATTTCTAAATTCTAACAAGCTTCGTAAAAAGCAGCAAAATTGATTTTTTAACATCTTAAAAGTTAAAAAATTGCATTGAAAAAAATTTTCTTTCCTTAATAAAAAGATGGAATGGTTTAAAGGGAGTGATCTTTCAAATGCTCTTGACGATGATCCAACTTCTTATAAAACGAAATCAGCAACTTTACTTGCATTCTTTAACGATGTTGAAAAACTTCCAAAGGAGTTTAAAATCGCTATCAAAGAAATGCTTAAAGGAATGCCGTTTGTAGAGGTGTTTCCAATTTTAAAAACAGTGACTGTTTTGCATCATTTTCATGAAGTAGGATTATTAAGTCCTAAAGGTCTTGAACAATATCATAAATGGTCTAAAGCTTTAAAAATGTTTAATTCTATTCATTCGGATATATCTCGATTTGCCTTTACGGGAGGCTTTTTGAAGAATTTAAAGTGACTTCTTCCAATCAAGGCATATTTTAATTCTATTCATTGGAGCTAAAATTTGAAAAAAATTGAATTCAGGTTAAGAAATTTCTTGGCATAAATAAAAAAGATGGAAAGGAGTAATTTGTTGGAAGTTCAAATGCTGATTGAAAACATATCGAGATGAGAGGGTTTAAGACCTGTTGAATTGTTTGATTTGTTTTTTGAAATATTCTCTTTCGCAAGAATTAACAAAAAAGGATTTAGACAAGGCTTTATTTCCGCTGATTTTAAAAAGATTGAACTATGCCGGGAAAAAAAATATTCAATGATTAAAAGATTCTCAGCTCGATAAGCTCAAAATATCAGGAGAATACTTTTTAAATTATCAGCTAAAAATTCAAATTCTGCCAATCCGATACCGACACGACATATCCTCAACGAGTCTGTTCCAGATTCGTCGCCTGTGCTCGTTCCAGAGAAGGTGTATGAGCAGGTTCCTGAGTTGGAAGAAGAGTAACCTGTGTTGGTTCCTGCTGCTGCTTAAACACTCGGAATTTCAGGGATTTTTAAATTCTTTTTGAAGAATTAAAAGAGTTAAGAAAATTTCTTGGTATTTAAAAAAGATGTTTATTATTGATGAATCAGGTCATCTGATTGATGTTCATGGAAATCGATATGTGTTTGTTGACAATTATGATGTGATTGATGAATATGGCGCTTCTTATACACTTGGTTTTGATAAATACGGAAATATTCTTTTGGTTGATTTTGATTCTGGTTTTGAAGAATGGGAGTTTTCACTGGAGAATTGAAAAGTTGCAAAAATTTAAAAAATCGCATTGAAAAAAATTTTCTTTCCTTAATAAAAAGATGGAAAGGAAGTATGTGATTGAATTTGATGATATGGGTCATGCACATGTCTATGATGAAGACAAAGAGATTCATGTCGCTGTATCTGAATTTACTGCTAATGATGACTGTGAAAGAAAGTATACGATTAAATTTGATGAAATGGGTCAAGCGCATGTATACGATTCAATAAACGAAATTTTTGCCAATTATCTTGCTGCTTAATTTTTTAATTCTTTTCACGGGAGAATTGAAAAAACGGTAAAGACTGAAAGTGTGCTAAGATTTAAAAAAATTGAATTGACTTAAAGAAAATCATGGCGTAAATAAAATGAGTTGCATATCTTCAAAGAAATTAATTGCCAAAGAGCGAAAAATTGAAAGCACCGAAAAAAACTTTCTTCCCCTAATAAAAATGAGTGATAAAGCTTCAAAGAAATTAATCACTAAAGAGGGAAATATTGAAAGAACCGAAAAAAAATTTCTTTCCTTAATAAAAATGCAAGATAAATCCTCTAAAGCATTGAAAGATAAAAAAGTCTCAATGGCATCATTAAAAAGTCAAGCCAGAGACCGGGCAATAAAAGGTTATACAAGAATGAACAGGGAACAGCTCGTTGAGGCTATAAAAACAACGAGGCCTGTCATTGGTTCTAAACCTAGAGCTCGTAGACGGACGACTGATGCAAGGCCAATTGTTCAAAGACCGGTGCCTGCTCCTCGTCCTGTTTCTAACGACTTGATTTCATTCGGACCTACCCGCTTACAAAATCGGGTGATTGGATCTAGGCCGTCTATTAGGGATGAGCCTTTTCAATATTCAACAAACGTTCTTACACTTAGGCCGGTTCCAGCACCTAAACCTGGGTTATTTTCAAGAATTACAACAACTGTCTCCAACGGTTTCGACCAAGTAAATGCTCTTATTGATCCATTCATTCCAAATACGGTGAAAAATGCAGTGAGCAGCGTGAGAAATGGAGTGGAAAAAACGATAAAGTCTTGTATTTGATGTTAGACCCGTTCCAGTACCAAGACCTGTTCCGACTCCAAGACCGGTTCCAGCACCAAGACCTTTTAAAACAAAGTTTAAAATGACTGATCATGCAGTGGAGCGTGCTGTTAGGCAATTTTCTTACGAGCCTTCTGTTCGATATCAAGACCTTGCAGCCTTTTTTAATTTGGTTAGAGAGTCTGCTATTCATGTTATGGGAGGAGAAAGGAATACAAAAGTAAGAATTATTTTAACGTGTGAAATGAAAAGTGTAAGCATCTTGACTGGTGAAGAAGCTACTCGAATGGCTAGTTTTTCATCCAACTCTGAAATTATACTGGAGGCTACGGATTTAAGAAAGTTAATGGGTGAAATGGAAGAAAAAATCTTGGAAAATAGTGTCAAATACAATAAGTTGGGATCCAACTGCAAAATGTCTAAGATTTTAAGAATGGATATTAATTTTATTGATTACGAGCCTCTCAGCGGTAGATCCTATATTGATCTCCCTCCTGACTTGAAAAACAAAAAGGCGATCATCAACATGGAAAACGATGACAACCAATGTTTCAAATGGTCGGTCACCAGAGCGCTGAATCTGAAAAACAATCATAATGAAAGAATTGATGAAGACTTGATTCTAAAATCTGAAGAGTTGAATTGGGACGGAATTAAATTTCCTGTCAAGTATAATAAAATCGACAAGTTTGAAAAGATTAATCCAGAAATTAGCATTAACGTCTTTTGCTATGTTGAAAAAATGCGAATATCTGAATTTTTAGATCGAAAGCATTGTGTTGATTTGTTGTTTATTTCAAACGATGACACTGACCATTATTGAGTCATTAAAAATTTCAGTCGATTTGCTGGTTCTTCAGCATCAAAAGGTAAAAGAAAACAACATTTTTGCAGAAATTGCCTTCAAGCTTATGACCAGGAAGAGCTCCAAAATCATCAACCTTATTGTTATGATAACGCCCCAGTGAGAATTGAACTTCCTAAAGAAGGGGCAACCGTTCAGTTTCAAAACTATAAAAAGTCTATGAAAGTTCCATATGTCGTATATGCTGAAAGTTTCATCAAACCTGTTAAAACTTGCACACCAAATTCGAAACAGTCGTACACCAAACAATATCAAAAGCATGTTCCAAGCTCCTTCTGCTATTATATCAAATGCTTTGACGAAAACCTTTATAAGGGAAAACCTGTCACATACACAGCAGAAAGCGATGATGACGATGTTGCTCAAAAATTTGTAAACAGTCTCGAACCAGACCTTAGAAAGATTTTCAATGGGTTTGATTTAATAAAAAAGAAAGTGATGACTGATGAGGATGAAAAGAATTTTAAAAATGCAACACAATGTCATATTTGCAGTAAAGATCTTGACGGTGATAAAGTCTTAGACCACTGTCATTTAACTGGAAAGTATCGTGGAGCTGCTCATAACAAATGCAACTTGGATTATAAAATTCCAAAATTCATACCCGTCATTTTCCACAATTTGTCCGGTTACGACAACCATTTGTTTATTAAAAAATTAGGTGGGAAACTCAATTGCATACCCAACAACGATGAAAAATACATCAGCTTCACGAAAAACATCAAAGTGAACTTATTAAGAATGGTAAACTAAAGGAAGTGTGGAAAGAATAGAGGTTTATTGACAGCTTCAGATTCATGGCTTTCAGTTTAGACACTTTGGCTAAAGATCTAACCAGCGACCAATCCAAAAACGTTGCTTAATATTATTCTGGAAAGCAGTTTGATTTATTAAGAAAAAAAGGCGTTTACCCTTACGAAGGGTAGACTCGATTGAAAAATTCTCAGAAACAAAATTACCTCCTATTGAAGCATTCGACTCCAAATTGAACCAGCAAAAGTTGAAGACTATGCCCATGCTCAAAACGTTTGGAATGAATTTAAGTGTGTTACGTTTCGAGATTATCACGATCTTTACAACGTGTCTGATGTGTTGATTCTAGCAGATGTCTTTGAAAATTTCAGAGAGGTGTGTCGTACCTATTACGGTCTTAACCCTCCTTGGTATTACACCTCCCCTGGCTTGGCTTGAGATGCAATGTTAAAAATAACTGGAATTAAATTAGAGCTTCTATTCGATCCCGACATGCTTCTCATGTTTCAAAGAGGAATACGCGGTGGAATCAGCATGATCTCAAACCGAGTTGGAACTGCTAATAACAAATACATGAACAAATATGATCCTTCAAAACCATCGAAATTTATCCAATACCAGGACGCTAACAATTTTTATGGATGGGCAATAAGCAAAAATCTTCCCGTTGGAGGATTTAGATGAATGACTGAAGACGAACTCTCAAATTGGAAATCCATGCCATGGATTTTAGAAGTTGATTTGGAGTACCCTGATGACCTTCACGATTATCACAATGATTACCCTTTAGCTCCTGAGAAAATGAAAATTAATAAAGTTGAAAAGCTGGTTCCCAATTTAAACAACAAAGAGAAATACGTCGCCTATCATGAAAACCTAAAACTATATGAGCGAATGGGTTTAGTCATTGCAAAAATTCATCGAGGTATCACCTTTAGAGAAGAACCTTTTATGAAAATTTACATTGACCTCAACACCCAATTAAGAGCAAAAGCTAAAAACGAATTTGAGAAGACTTTTTTCAAGCTGATGAACAACTCCGTCTTTGGAAAAACCATGGAGAATATTCTAAAGCACGTTGATGTTAAACTCATCACCACAAAAAAAGAAGCTCTAAAATTGTCTAGAAAACCTAATTATGAGCGAAACACCATTTTTGATGAAAATTTGATTGCAGTTCACATGAAAAGAACAAAAATCTTTTTCAACAAACCCATTTACTTGGGAATGTGCATCCTCGACATCAGCAAAACTCTCATGTTTGAACACCACTACGACTATATGAAGCCTAAATACGGTAATAAGGCAAAGTTGTTAATGACTGACACTGACTCGCTCATTTATGAAATTGAAACTGAAGATTTTTATAAAGACATTACTGACGACATCGAAAGTAAATACGACACTAGCAAATTTGACAAAGATCATCCTGCTGTTAAAAATGTTGGGCTCAAAGTGGGCGTAAATAAAAAGGTTATTGGCATGTTTAAGGATGAAACTGGAGGCAAGCAAATTAAAGAATTTATTGGGCTTCGACCTAAGCTCTACTCTTACAAGATTCTTGAAGAAGAAGAAGAAGAAGAAGAAGAAGAAGAAGAAGAAGAAGAAGAAGAAGAAGAAGAAGAAGAAGAAGAAGAAAAATGCAAAGGAGTCAAAAAAAATATTGTCAAGAATAAAATAAGACATAAACATTACTACGACTGCTTAATGGATAAAAAACATAAACATTACTACGACTGCTTAATGGATAAAAAACATAAACATTACTACGACTGCTTAATGGATAAAAAACATAAACATTACTACGACTGCTTAATGGATAAAAAAGAAACGCTTGCAACAATGAACGTTATCCGATCTCATCTTCACGACATTTACACGGAAGAGATTAACAAAGTTGCTCTTAGCGCTGACGATGACAAAAGGATCATCCAAAATGATAAAATCAGCACCTTGGCTATTGGGCATTATAGAAACAGACCTCTGCTTTAAATTCATGGATCAAGTCTTTGGTTCGGAATAAGACGCCATCTTGGAAAATTTAAAAAACCTTGAACCTGGCAAGAATATTTTATTACTTCATTGCGGATTATGGCAAGACTTAGGATTAAAATAAAGATCTTGGAAAATGCTCAAATTTTGAACCCCTTCAGTGTAGGAAAAGTATCAATGTCCTAGAACCCGCATTTCCTAGTGAAGGATTTTATTTTTGTTTATTTCAGGAGCATGGTGTTCAAAAATTCATGCAAATTACTCACTGGGATTGATTGTTTGACTTATTAATGATCTGCTTCTTATACCCCTAGGTCACAGAACTGAAGTTCTACATGTATAGTGTATATACGTTTTCTATGTTATAGCAAGAACTAATTTATAAATTAAAATAATATTAATTAGAATATGTAAAATGTATATGTGATATAATAATGATTAAACATATTGTTTTATATATATATGATAAAAAATCATACATATATATATATATATATATATATATATATATATATATATATATATATATATATATATATATAGATAATAATGTATGATAGTGAAAGTCAAAATGAAAGTCACTCAGTATAGTTGAGATACATGGATCTAATCCATATTATATTAGTGAGCTTTATTATATTAATATCAACAATAAATAAAATATGTGACAAATATGTTTTAATAGAAACATTTAAAACATGGCATGTTGAACAAAAAAGCTATACCCAGTTCTTTCTGCAGTAAATATGATGCTTTTTTCTTCTTTAAACCTTCTAATAAATTTAAAGGATTACAATTTTATAACAATAGTTATATCTAAAAGTATATTCATTTGCTAAAACCATTAATTTTATTACTACGTTTTGTTATTGTTTACGAAAGAGTTCCACTGTTTAAAACAAATGTTATCGAATTTCAAAAATATAAAAAAACACAATAGTTTTCGAATATTTTATTCGAAATATTTTAAATCGATATTTTAGAAGAAAAAAATTATCACTTATAAGAATGAATTAGTTACAATTTTTGACATCGTAAAATTGATATATGAACAAAATGTGTATAATAATTGGAATAATTATAATAATTTCATCAATAAAGATAAGACATAAATATAAATTTATGTATAAATTTTTTGTGGCCTGGATTTTTTGCTGGCCTTAAGGCATGTGCCTTATTTGCCTAAGGGTTAATCCGGCACTGATAATCACTTCAATGGCGTAAGTTATCATCCTCCAAACATAGTCAAATGCGGACCGTGCGGACTATGCTCTTATTTTTTACTTTCTCATTCCTAAATGCCAGAGCAATTTAGCTTAGATTTTGAGATTGATAGAAAATAAAACAACATTTTGTAAACCTTCCTTGAACATTTGATTTGAAAACCAGGTTTCTTACCATGCGTTTGAGATGAAAGAGAATGTCAGTTCCAGGGCCATTCTCCCTTAAGTTTAATTAAACTAATGCATTTTAATTTTGCTTAATGTACTTAATTGTAAAAAAAAAAAACTGTTTTTAATTACAGCTGAAGATTTTAGAATGTTTCAGAAATTTTATGCTTCATGGTGCGGGCATTTTTCGGAATAAAATGTACTTTTCTGAATCCTCATCAAAAATTTCATTAACTTCTACTACAGGCAAAGAAGACATTTTTTTGTCATAGCTCTAATAAATAGAACTGATTCAAAATAGCAAAACTGAAAACTTTTAAAAACTGAAAACAAAACTGAAACTTTTTATCGTTACATTTTCTCAGTATTCAGTACTTAGTATTCGGTTTTCTCAGTATTCAGTACTTAGTAATCAGGTTCTTTATTGAACTTAAGTGCTGTTTTGTTTTGTTTTGTTTTTAACACGATCATATTTTATTTTTTATAGTTCATAAGCTTGCAGCGTGCGACTTAAAAGTTAATTATTAAAATACTGATGTATTGTTCGCATTTCTAAAGTTTTTAATTAAGAACTTGTTCTGAACTCTTTTGTATTTCCCAAACGTTTTTTTGTGAAGAAATAAATTTGTAAGAGTTCCCACGTAAATCCTTATGAACATTCTTACGAATTTTCACTCATAGAAGATGATCAAAAAGCTTGCTAAAAAGTTTTGCTCCCTGATATAAAAAAATTGATCCTCCCAGACGGAAAAAATTGAACCTCCCCTGATAAAAAACAATCCCCGGTGAAAATATTAAATGTATCAGCAATCATAATACGAAAGTTCATTTTTGTTGTTAAATGAGAAAAAATGAAGTTTTTAGAATATCTTTTTTAAAGAAATCTTCTTTGTTATAAGTTCACAGTTTAAGTTTCTTTTATTTAGAATAATATATTTTCATGCTTTAAATCTTTAAAAGTCAAGCTATGAATGTAGTAACTTGTTTTGTTAAGATAATTTTCATCTTAAAAGAAACAGAATTTCGCATTAATTTTGTTAAATATATCACCATCATAAATATATTTATCACCATCATAAATTTATTTATCACCATCATAAATATATTTATCACCATAATAAATCACACTTTAAAAGTTTAAACTAAATACATAAATTTCGATCACGTGTCATTAGCCTAATTTTTTCACTTGCTAAAAATACAAGTTACGAAACGTTTTTTTAAACGTACATACTAAGCATCGACGTTACCACACCGGCGGTAAACAAACTTCGGTAAAATGCGGTAAAACACGGTAAAATGCGTAATACGTATTTTTTGGCGTTTTTACCACCGGTGCGGTAACGCGAATCCTTAGTATACAGCTTTCTGCAAATAAAAAAGTTTTTTGTTAATGGCGAGATCTATTAAGGTGCTTTAAATTTAAACATGAAATCAGGAAACTTTGTATCGTTTAATGATTAGGTTTGGGCAAATAGCACAACATTCGGTGTGTACGTTTAAAAAATATTCGTATCAAATGAATGTTTTTTAAGCTTCATACATGTAAATTAAAAATTAAGTTGTAAAATACTATTAGAAAAATAGAACACATTCCAATCAGTTTTTAGACCTCACTCTGTATTTATGTATAACAACTATCATCACGAATGAACTAAGTTTTCTTAATTTGATATTTTCCTTCTGGTTTTTCAATCAAATCGATAAATAATAAATAATCATGGTTTCTACAAACTTATATAGTAACAAACTTATATGCAACAAATAAAAAAGTAAAGAATATTTTTTAAACAATATACACATACTGACAATAAATGGGTGGGAGAATTTCGTAGCAAAAACTTTCGTTAACAAACTTAAATGGCATAAATAATTGAGTCGATTTAATATAAATGGCACAGCACGAGTTTAAACTAAAAACACTTTTTAACTAAATAGGTTTGTTATTTATAACACAATAGGGTTACAATAAAATATTGAAATAAACCCTCATAAAAATTTAAATGACAACGGGATAGGATATCGTTATGCAAAATAAGTAAATGTATTTTCCGCCTCATATTGTTTGCTCTCATCAGGTGGCTTAATTTGCACGGTTATAATGTAAAAATCAATTGTGATGTGTCAAGAAAAAGATATTTTTGCTCTTTTTTTAAATTAAATATTTCATGCTATATACACTACATACATTACAATATATGCATATGCTGACATTATATGTAGAATTATGTATACATGTATACATAAGTATACATATACATATATATATGTATATATGTATGTATGTATATATGTATGTAAGTATGTATGTATGTATGTATGTATGTATGTATGTATGTATGTATGTATGTATGTATGTATGTATGTATGTATGTATGTATGTATGTATGTATGTATGTATGTGTGTGTATGTATGTATGTATGTATGTATAAATATATAATAAATATATATATATATATATATATATATATATATATATATATATATATATATATATATATATATATATATATATATATGTAAGCTATTCATAATTGTATCTAATAGATCTGCATTATAATAGATCTGAGTAATAAATGTGGGTTACTTTCCTCTTTGCATAAATAATTTTATTCAAAGATTTTGCATTACGCGTATTGCTGCGCATTATGATGCTATATTTTAGCTTTTTTAATATTAGGAAAAATAATTTTTAAAGTTTTTGAAATTAATAGCCCTCAGCACCGGTCATCCTGCCTAGTTTTTATTCATGCGGTGTTATTCAGATTGGTAGTGAAAATCTGACGGCGTGCTAGCAAAAAAATCCAATTTGAAAAGATCATGCTGATTTTGCATTTCAATGCTTTTGTATAAGAAAATATTTTTTTAATCTTTTGAATATTTTATAAATAGTATTTTTTACACTCTCGGTGTGTATACTTTCATGAAGATGTGAGTTTTCAGCAATCGTCTTTAAATTACTAAGCAAATGTTACAATTTTTTATTTATTTGCACTAATTTTTAATAATAGTTTTTAAAATTGTATTCATTCTTTTGAACATATCATGCTTTAGAAATAATTACAATACTTGATCTGAAAATACTAAATATTAGATTTAAAATAAATGGTTACATTAAAATATGAAGGAAAATTCCATCAGTTTTTTTTGGTCGACAAACTTTATGAAACTTTACGTCATTTTTTCGCGGTAATCTAAACCTGCGTTAAAATTATGCGTTCTTACATAACAAGAAGCTGAAACAAACGTTGTTTTTTTTTAATTGGATAAGATTATTCATTTGAAAAACCTTACTTAGATAACCACAACATCTCTTTCCCGCAGTTTTCGATTTTGCTGAAGACAAATTTTATTAGGAATCTTTTGTTTGAAATATTATTCAAAATATTCCATATTATTATTTCGTTATCCATAGATGGTTTATTCATTGAATGAGCATAATAAAAAATGATATTAGCAAATTTTTCTTCTCGATATATTAGGATATATAAGAACTTGTTTCTTAATAATGTTATACATGTATGATTATAATTATTATTAATCCAATTGTTACTTTGGTTGTTACGATTGCTTTGCTATCAATATCTTAAAATTATTTATATTATCCTTTCTAATTATAATTGTTGTTTCTTCATGTTACTATTATCAATATTCTTTACTACTTTTTTAATATTATTGTTATTATTGTTGTTGTTGTTGTTGTTGTTGTTAATATTATTAACATCATTTTCAAACTGTTATTGCTGTTATATTTTTATCATTTTTTATTAATGTTATTCCTATTATTTTTTTTCTATTATAATATATCAGTATGCGTATGCATGTGTGTGTGAGTTTTAGTAGTATCCTGTGAATGTATTTCTGAACATTTTTTATATCCTCTATTCTTTCGCACAAGAGAGGCTTTTAACTCCCATATAAATCAGTTTGCGGGAACTATTACGATATGAAGAACACTGTGGAGTTTCCTGTTTAACAGTGCGAAGATCTTTATTATGCATGAGATATTACCCCCGAATATTCAAACTATATGAATCACCTCTTATTTTGCGATCAATTTATCAATCTTTTAATAATGTTTCGTCATATGAGGCTTACTGAGTGAAATAAAATGGAGAAATAAATTGTATTAGTTCTTTAACTATATTTTTTTTATGGAAGTTTTGAGCCTTCATTATTTGTCGCAGCAATTCATAAATTTTTATCTCTAGAAAGTTGTGGAATTTAAATCGTTGTTTTATTTTTTGATGTGCGCTTGACTATAACTGACCTTCGACTTGTTTCAGACTTCAATTTTTACTTTGGTCTAAAATGAAAAGATCTAAAAGTTTTGAATATGAAACTAAAAGAATAAAGAATGACGAAAGCGTAACATATAAAGGCAAAACTGATGCTTCATATGCAGAGGTATTAATGCGGATGTTGGGTTGTTACAATTTTTTTTTTTAAATTATTATTAATGCTAGTAAAAGTGCTAACAGTAGATAACATAGTTTTACAAGTTGATAATTCTATTGCCTTTGTAGCCTAAATAGTGCAACATTGCTGTAGGTACTTCTTATATTATTGCTGCTATTGCTATAATGTTTTGATTTTCAATAGGATGATGATGTTAGGCTTGAAGTTACTGATAACGAGAGGTTAATGGAGATGGAGCGAGAAAATGAAGATTTAAGAAAACGCTGTAGTAGATTGGAAAGTATAGTGACACAAATTCTATCAAACAAAGAAGAAAAAGTAAGCGCAGAATTATAGTTTAATTTGATTTGAATTTGTAATATCATAAAAAAAAAGTGAAAAAATTTATATTAATTTTATTTTATAAAGACACCTGGTGATAAAATTGCCGACACTGTCAAATTTATTGGTTCAAAAGCTCCTGGTAGTAACTCAAGAAATGAATTGGTTTCCTATGGTACTTTTTATGATAACTACGACACAAAAGCGTTTTATACATACTCTAACATAAAACATAGGACAAACGGTGTTAATCATGCTTTGTCACCCATAAAACATGATGTCAGTACAAGGGATTATAAACACCTTATAGCTTGTGATGGTGTTCCTAATGTATCAGAAATACATCGAACATTTTCTCCTGACGAAAATGCAAAACTAAATAATATTAGTCCCGAAGAAATGGAAAAACGGAATGAGTTTTTCCGCTCTACATACTATGAGGAACAATTGAAACAAATTAGAAGTATCCGTGCAGATTATACCTATAAAAATTTAGTGAAACCATCTTTAAAAAATCATTCTTCTCCTTTAGTAAAGCTCTCTAACGAAAGATCTTCATCACCTATTTCACACTATTATGAGACATACAACAAAGAAATACTCCAAAATCCTTTCACTGGTTATTTTCGGCGCGAAAACCATTATGAACCTTATACATTCCCTAGAAGCGTGCAACGAAAATTAATAAAAACTGAAGCAAAACATCCTTATTGTCGGCATAAATCAAATGAGAATACATTACTTGCAGATAAATACTGTCATAACTCAAAACATTTAGAGGTTTCAGAAGTAAAAAAATATGATAGCGAATTTTTTACGAAATTGCCACCTAAATTACACATTGTCGAAAGCCAAAACAAAAATGGGGTAACTTTAACGTGGAACGCAACATCAAACACAGACAGTTCATTGGTCAAATCGTATCAGCTGTTTGCTCGTGAACTTTTTGGACAAAAAGTTGGTACAATGAAAAGAATGGGAGTTATTGACGCCCTTCCTCTTCCGATGTCTTGTAATGTTACAAATTTAAAACACAATATAAAGTACAAGTTCGCTGTTTGTGCTGTCGATATTTACGGAAGATTTGGTAAAATGAGTAATTTTACAGGAAAGTTTGAGTTGAAATCTAATGAGCTGGAGAAGTATAAAGACGAAGACGGTTATGAACTAAAAATTATTGTGTAGTAAAAGTATTTAATACATCAATATATTAATTCAATGGTAAAAAAAATAGCTTCCCAGTTATATAGTTATTATACGCATTAGGAAGATTTTTTTCTAACGTCGTTCTGATTGTCTTGCTAATGTCCAGGTTACACTTGATGGCTGCATAAATTTTGCTTAAAGCACTTCTTGTTACCAATGACAAGTAAAAGTAGAATTTTACAGAAATCTTCTTTTGAAATGAAAGTCGGAAAGTTCTAAATTTTTTAGAAAAATTTGCTAAAGAGTTAAGTCGTTTTTATTGTAAAAATTTGCACAGTAGCTTTAGTATTTATTTTTAGTAATATTTTGTTCAAGATTTATATATTTATAAACAAATAATTGAAATTATTATTTTATAAAAAAAATTTATTTATTTAATTGTTTGTCTATTTTTATTATAAAACTATTCTACATTACTGGAAGAAAAAACAGTTTCTTATTTAAATAAGCTGAAGCTTAAACAGTGATCAAAAGGTCAACAGGGCACTAGGAACTAAACGTTAAAAATAAAGGCTTATGCATACGATGTCTGGTCATTTTTTTTAAGTTTCAAAATAATATTGCATTACTTAAATTTTTCAAAGGGAAGGTAACCATTAGGGGGTGTTGAACGCTATTAAATAGTTCGAAGCTTATATTGCTGTTTTATTTTTTGTTTTTACAAAAAGGTTCACGTCATTTTCATTTCTATTTAACTCGAACTGCTTTTTGAATTTTTGAAAAAAAACAAACATTTTAACTCAAAAGTTTTTATTTGTTTAAAGTAAAAAAGAAATTTGTTACAAAGGTATAAAATTTAGACAAAAATGAAGGAACAGCGTTCCTCTTTTTTGAACCAGCGGATTTCATAGTGCTTGGCAAAATCTGGCAAAACTATGCGATTTAAACTTGACTACTGATACCCTTTATTATGCAATAACAACTAAATTAGGCTTGTGTTTTGTTTTTTTTGAAAATAAAAGGATTTTTCATCAGCAGTACACTCGCTCAAGATTTATGATAAAAGCATAAACTGGCTATTAGATTTATTAAGTATAAAAAACTTCGATATTTAAGAATAAAACTTAGGTAACCATCTGTTGGCCAGTGTACTTGAATTTCAAAACTTAAAAAAAGCTTTAAACATTCATTTATTGCCATCAGTTATACCTATTTTTACCTATTGTCAGATCAGTAAACATTTATTTAAGGGTTGTTTAGAGTTAAAAAGAGAAAATATCATTAACATCAAAAGAAAATGAACGTAGAATGGTTATTTAACGAATCAGCACAAAAATGTGCTGATCCAGGATATCAGCATTTTTCAGGGATTGTTTTGACTGGCCCATAATTATTATTAACAAAGTAGTGACCACGCCTTTTAAATTTTATTTTTAAAATTATTTAAACAGTTCTAAACAATGTAAAACTAAACAAAAGTAAATTAAATTATTTATATACGAAAGGAAGCTTCGTTTCAAAACATTTTTTGAAAACTTTTAAAACAAGAGAATAAAGTGCCTTTCCCTTCTACAGCGCACGGCAGTATATCCGACTGCGTCTTTTAGCTGACAGATTAGTAAAACTTGGCAGTTAAAGCTTTATCAACTGTTTCTTTAAAAAAAATCAAATAAATAAAACATTACAGACATTTTTCAAGCCAGACTCCTAATACTAAAATATTTTAAAATAAAATAACAACTTTTGAAATAGAAATTAAAAGAGTTAAATTTTTGAACAAACTTTTTTTATGCTCATCCTGAGCAAGAAATTAAGGAAAAGTTTAATTAGTTTGTGATTAGCTTTTAAATCAATAAAATTCAGTTTGGCCAAAGAGACTTGAACCGAAAAAAAATGAGACAAAAGTGTTTAATTTTTACTGAAAATTTATTTAACAAAAAATAGGAATTCATGCTTGGCTAATATAAAATCTTGCTTTTCAAAATAATTTACGTACAACACATAAATTGCACGTGCACTTAGGGCGTAAGGTGCGCGTTAATAGGCTGTTGGTGCATAGTTTAGAATCACTTAAAAATGGATGTTGTTCACGCAACTGTAGTATAATAATTCCATTATACAAGTTGCTTATATTCATAAAGAGACAATTTAGTTTACGTACTATAATATATATATATATATATATATATATATATATATATATATATATATATATATATATATATATATATATATATATATATATATATATATATATATATATATATATATATATCGCATCATAATTGTTAATATCCCTCTATTCAGAGGATGTGCCGGGGTTGTATTTGTCTACAAAAATCTCTTTCTAATCCAATAAAATTATTATTTACGAAAATTGGAGCTTATAGATCAGAGCGATATATAACAGATTGCATTGCACCGTATAATTTAGAAAAATATTTTCTCTGTTAATTTTAATTTACAATGGGTTTCTTTTAAATTTCTTCAAAATTAGTTGTGGGTGGGTGCGCAGGAGCGAAATCAAATTAAAATTTTCCAAATATTATTTTTCCTAATCAGTCCGCATAATATTGATTAGCTATGAAGAAAAATGGCGTTTGCCGGCGCTAACCTGACATTTTCAACGTTACCTTCATCACTTCAGTATTCTGAGTCTTTAAATTGTGTTATAGCAACATCAGAGGATAATGGATTTGAAATAATTGATATTCATTCCGGAAAAAAAACTTGTATATCATTTAATAACCAGAAAAAAGGTTTGTATTTAGCTCTCTCCCACTCTTTCTCCACTTCTTATATCTTTGTATTAGAGTTGTGCATGGATGATATTATTTGTGCTGCTTTTAACCTAACCTGTTTTGAAAGAAATTTTGCAATAGGTGTTTTAAAACTTCTTTTCAATAGCCTTTTTTTGTTTTGTTTTGTTTTGTTGCAGTTATTCATTAAAATATCAATTGTCCATTATTTTTGTTCAGTTAGAATGAGTTTTGCTAAATTGAATTTTTTATAATCGATTTTCTAGTGGCTTTAAAAGCGGATTAATGAAAAAATTACAATCTTTTACCACACAAACTCAGGAGTTTTTGGCCCTCATGCTTATCATTCAAAATCCAAAAATTACTTGTGGAATTTTATCCAATATTTTAATCTGGCAGAAAGGCTGCACACACGTTTAGAAAAAAGTTTCAACAATTCACTATTTCAGTTCAACTACTGCTGTTATCACTACAAAAACTTTTTCTTAGATTGGCTTTACTTATACTTATACTTTTATTTTATTTTTTATTTTTCCACTTTACATAGGATAAGCAATCTTAAGTTAACCACTTATTTACATAGTAAGTTTTTACAAGAAACACTCCTAATCTTTCTAAGATCTTAAAAAAACATTTGAGAAATAATTTACCCCAGGGTTGGGAAACAACCTGTTACTTTTAAAGAAATAACAACAACAACAACAAAGTATATAGTTGTTGGTTTGAACTCTGTAAATTAGATGGGAGAAGACTGCCAATATAGCAATCAACAAGTATATTTATATTAACCTTTATTAATGTTATTTAACACTTGACAAGATTGTTTTTGTTGTAAAATTTTTGATAAAAGTCCTTAGTCACAACCAATAGCTGAATAGTTATGAAAACTGATAAGGTTGACAGATATTGATCACAAAAGAATTTAAGATGAAGTTTGCCAATGTGATTATAATAATTCTTTATATGGAAACAAAATAATACGATATAAAAAATGAAGTATGTACCAGTATTCAGCCACCTTGTAAAGAAATACAATTCGTAAATTTGAACTTGGCATCACCTAAAGTTTTCACTGTATAACTGACTAGGCAGACTACTAATAGACCATATTACCTTTAAATATTGATAAACTATATAGGATACCATATATAAGTGTATAGTTTGATCTAGTGAATAGATAAAATTATACACTTGTATAGTTTTAACTTGCAGCTTAATGATTTATAAACAATGTGCAAATTGAGTTGTATTAATTGTACTTAGTAAAATGATTTAACAATCCAACAATATGTATTATTATCTGGTGATCCAATATTTCTATTGATTTCTACTATTCTATTGATGATACATTTTTTATTGCAGCATTACACAGCTTTACTATACAAATAGGTTTTATTAAATGCAGCATAATTTCTTTCAATTTGAATATTAGTAATAGTTACTTAAATTCTTTATCTGGAAAAATCATTACAGTTTCATTTACATCTTCTGAAAGGTTATAACCAAAACACACTTGTGTTTTTGTAAAGAATTTAGCTTAGACAGCCTAAATGAAACAAGTTTTTTCTTTTTTTCTTCTTTTTTTAACATAAAAAAGAACTTATTCTCTAAGTTTTTAAAAGTTACAACATTTTTTGTTCCTCCATTTTCTCTGTAATTTAATCCAGCTTGAAAGTTATTTCTGATATAATTTACTATTTGGGTAAATTTGTACTCACATTTTCAACATTTGCTAAAATATTTAAAATATGAGCAGTGTATCCACAGAATGTAATTATATCTCCTTAGGATGACAGTGCTCTCTTTTTTGCTTTGTATTGTCAGTTGCAGTTTTGTTTACAATGGTGAACCAATCATGCTTCATCATTATTGATAAAAAGTTGTTTTTTTTTATTATAGTTAGATAATAACCAACTTGATAGTTTTCAACAATGATGATTGATGTATGATCACCTTTATATTTAAGCATATATAGATAACTTTACCATTGAAAAATTAAAAACAAATTGAAAGTTTTTATAGGTTGTGTTATATTTAAAAGTTTCAATTGCAAACCTTTTCACTTTACAAATTTTTATTCAACACATTTCTGATTGTGTAAAACACTCAACATGGTGTTAATGACCAAAAGTATTTAAAATCTCTACTAAAACCTTTTTTGGAATAACTGCTATTTCAAAAACACAAATTTTTGATTAGCTATACATATTTACCCCAATTTGAAACAGATTAGCTGCCGTGAACCCAGGATGATGTATTTTAACATATTTTAAAAAGCATTTGTCTTCTGAAGCTAGAGTCTGTACTATATATGAATCTAATTGGGGGTTAATTCTTTTATCTTTGTTTTTTGTTTTGGTAAAAATTGCCTAATACTTTAACAATTAACATAGAGACCTTTTTATATGTTCTTTTGATGTTGATGGCAGAAGTTCTGAATTATCTGAAAACTCAAATATAGTATAGTCAATATATCACCTGTGTGGAAGTTAACCAATTTCATTATAATCAGTTATTTTTTAAGATAAGGAACCAAAAGCTCAATTTATCTTAATTGTAATCAGTTGGTTTTGCAAATTCATTTAAATATATTTCATTGATTCTGCTATTATTTATTCATCATTTTTAAATGTAGGATTGCCTCTTCCGCAGTTTTGTACTTATGTTGAGAAAGATGAAAAGCTTGTGGTAACTTCTGGTCATATCATTGGTTGTCATTCTACAAATAATGAACAAGTTTTCTTAAAAACTATTCTACAGGTATCTGAAATACCTGTCGACGGAGAAGTTACTATTGAACTTGGGATTGCTAAGGTAGTTTTTTTAATCTACTTTTTCAATTTGAAGGTTTTTCTTACCTACATACATCAGCACGTCTTATTTAAAATCTTTTTATTTCATGATTTTTTTTAAAAAAATTCTCCAAAATGAATGTACAATAATGCATGATTTTCTCTGAATAGAGTTCATACTTTAACTCTTATGTCATATTGAACTTTGGTTTATTTGATAAGGTTTTTTTTTATATACCATACTTGCCCTTCGCTCACCAATACCTAATCTTAAGTATTGAAACTTGACTGCAACTTCAGGCTTTTTCTAAATACACATCTACTTTAAACCTTATTGATTATCTTTATTGTCATTACTTTAAGGATTTTTTTTATCATAGGTTTGAAAAGTCTTAGTAATAACCTTTACACAGATATTTCAATAAGATTTTAATATTAACTGGTTGATCAACCTATTTCATTCTTAAAAGCACTTATGAACCCTTTTTTTATGTAGAAAAAGCTACAAAGTTATAAAGAAAATGTTTATTTCAATATTTTATTTTTATTACTGGTAAATCATGTTTTAGTATTTGGTAAGTTCTCATTTGGCCTTGATAATATCTTCTAAACATCCTGTCTGAGTGACCATTCTTTTTATCCAAAGTAACTAACAAATGCTCTATGGGGTTTTAATCTGGGCTTTCTATGGACCATTCAAATACTTCCACATTATCACTAAACCACTTCATAGTTTCTTTATCAGCGTGCTTTGGATTATTTTTCTGTTGAGATCTATTCTTATTGCCTAGTTGGTAATATATAACCTAGTTTATAACTTTTCCATTAATCTAGATACTGCATTAGGAGTTCCAGTCTGTTCCTCAACCTAACAATATGTTTTACCTTGTTTTACTGGATCTACAATTAATTACATTGGGCTATAATCCAGCTTTTATCTCCATTTGCCACCTTTGTATAAAATAGCTTATGTGAAAATTTATGAAAAATTTTTTTTCCTTTTTTGGCCACTTTTAAATTCAAACTGTTTTTAAACAATCATACAACAATTAGAACTAACCACCTTGTTTGTTTTTTTTTGCAACAGTTAAAACCGATCACCTATTTTTTTTTTTTTTTTTTTTGCTAAAGATAACAGGATTTTCATATCACCTAATTTTATCCCTTTATCTTTTATTTATATTACAAAAAAAGTGGTCTGAAAATTAAAAAAAATTAACAAAAAGTTGTTTGCTGCAATTTTTATTTTACAATCTGTATATTTCACAATATTATTGCTTATTATGTTACAGTTATCATCAGGAGATATGACAAGCATCATTTTTCTTTCTCGGCGAGTCTGAAGTTAACCTGTACTATCTTACACTAAAAAAGATTTCAAGGTTTCTATGGATGAGTTAAAAGTAGCCATGAAGTTGCAAAAAATTACACTTTAAACATTATTTACTTCTTTTATCCTTCCTTTTGTTTACTTTTGTTCAATTGTATATTTTGTTTGGTTGTATCTATATGCCCATGAATGGTTGCAGTTTTTATTGTAGTTAGAAATAATTGCTGGTTTTAGTAGGCGTTTTTCAAATCAATAAGTTTTGCAGTATTTTTGCAGTACTCGCATGGTTGATTCTCAGACTGTTTCTGCTAATGCCATGTCACAAAAAGAGATACATTTGTTATAAATTGGTATTAAAAATGGATAATCAGAAAAAACTACCAGAAAACAAAAAATTCATGTTCATTTTCAGAGTTTTTTTTTCTTTTTGAAAGAAATTGAAAAGTAGCAACTAATATGAAGTTTAGTGGAGGTGAGACTTAAACCAGATGTGATCTTGATGAGGACTGAAATGGCATCAGACTCTTAGTCAACAAAACAAAACAGGCTAACCAAAGTGGCAAGCCCATTTTTAGCAGGTGTGCTAGAAAATATTCTGAGTTGTGGTGTAACAGCTAGCATTATATGATAATACAGGGAAATGTTGCATGTAGGAGAATTATTTATACAGTTAATTTTTATTGTTAATTTAATATACAAAGTTAACTTAAATGACTGAGTTTAAAATCAAATAATGCTTCAAATTCTTAATCTAATTGAAAAAAATATAAGCTTAAAAAAACAACTTCATTTCAATTTTGATTACTTATGATTCTAAACTTGTTGAGAGGATTCCATGCTTATGTCAAGACTAGGATTTCCACTGAGACTGAAAATATCAGTTTAAGGGATTGAACATCTTCAGTTCACAAATTCTTTATTACCTAGTGGTTACCAAACCAAAATAAACTAACTAGCATATTTATAAATATAAAAAAGCTTTTTTTTAATCATCTCAGTTGAACAACTGAGATGATCAAAAAAAAAGCTTTTTTATATTTATAAATATGCTAAATTTTGATTTCAATATTTCAAATTTTTGGTTGTTTTAGACGTTAGTCATTACATTTAAATTTGTTTATGGAATAGCGCTGATAATTTTCTTTATCAATTTGCATAGTGTATGACATGCACCATGCATAGGTATGGTGCACATCATACACTATGCAAATTGATAAAAAGTTAAAAAACATATATAACAACAAAGGTTGAAGTTTTTAGCTACTTGAACATTTTTCAAAGTCTTTCTCTACTTCCCCTACAGTTTTAAGAGGGTTGCCATATCTTTTTTACTTCTGTTTCGTGACATTAAATGTCTACCTACAAGCTGAGCAGGTATATATGATTCTCTTTACTCGTGTGTTAACATGGCTTGCAGCTTCAGTTACCAATTTGACACATCTTTTAACTGACTGCGTTGTATGAGAATTCCAGTGAGGAACTTCCATAGGATAGTTTACAAACTCCTTGATTGTGGCAGAGGTAAGAGTGCAGGTAAGTGGAGGCTCAGTTACACTTAAATTCCATGTTATAAGGTCTGATAGCTGTTTAGCATTAGGATTTATTTCTGTTGTTCTTCTTACTCTGAGACTACTATCTCCAACTTAAATTACCTCATCTCCTATTCCTCGTATGTTAAGAATTCTGTTTACAGCATTTTCTGTTTTCAGCATTTTTGCTGCAAAGCATGGATTGTAAAATTGCTACAGAATGTGCATACCACGCTGATCGTCTAATTGTTGGCATAACAATATCTAAAACATTTTTACTCTGAGTTCTAAGTAACTCTAGTTGATACAAGACATGTTTAGGTCCCTCAACCCAACTTGATTGAACTTTAATATTAAACCAGTTAGGTATATAAACACTAACAATAAAATTTACAAATATTTTTAAACTCTTTAGATTTGTACCAGTAAGGCCATGATTAGATACTCAAATTCTGCAAAATTGAAGTGCTGTTGTTAGCCATCTACTGTAACAGACTGGTCCGATTTCCAGCATTTTTAACCTGATAGGCAGATCTCCAGTCTTTATTGCTTGACAAATTTAATAAGCATAACTTTAGTCAGTGCTTAAATCCTTCTTCTGACTGAGAAAAATCAAAGGAGGGTCTAAATTTATTTTAACAAAGTTAGTATTGATTTCAATCTCAGTTGCTGTGTCAAGCATTTTTCCAAGTGGTCCAGACCATTTATTATGAGAAAGCATTGGACCATCTAAATGTTCAATTAAATGTCTTAACCCTAATTCACCAGTATGTAAATCACAAACAAATCTTCTATTTCACTTTTTTTCTACTCATTGCATGACTCTGCCCCTGCCCCTGCCCCTGCCCCTGCCTCCCCAACCAGTATTGACATTTGTGCTATCTCCTCCAAATGCCATGATATTTTAATTTTGATTTTTACTGTTTAACCAGTCAACTATGTGATCTGCAATAACTTCAGCTTTATTTTGTTATTGGTCATATCTGGAACAAAATGAAAAAGATAGTCACCACCAGGGTCTTTTACAACAGAGTAATGTTCTTTTTTAATCAGACTAGGAAAATTTCTTTCATTTGCCTCTGTAAACATTTTTTTGGCATCTACTCTCCCGTCAAAAAAAAGACATGACACAGGGTTTTTTTCTAAGTCTACCTCAAACTGATTGTCTAATTCTTTTGCTAATTTTTCCTGAGCCCTTTTTACCTTGTTATGATCTATGATAAGATTGCAATCACTCTTGCTTATAATCTTTGCATCTATCAAAGTTGCTGTAGCTATTTCAGCAGTTTCTCTTAAATTTATTTGGTGTCTCACACTAGTCAGAGCAATGTTTGATTCAAAGAGGATTCACATTGAGTTTGATTATCAACTTGGATTGTTTTCTGACCACTGCCATCTTTAAATGATGAAGAGCAGCTGTTTATATAAATTGTTTGAACATTTTCACTATACACACAATCCTGAAAAATAAAATAAATTGTTTATATTTTTAATCTGTATTTAAAATAAAGTGTAAGTGTAAGAGTTTTAAACTTACTTGCTCAATATATGGCAATAAAAGAGATAAAGATTCATTTTTGTGCATGCAATCAATTTATTCTATTTGACTGAATATTTCATCTGGCTTTAAAATAAGTAATATATATAAATATATATATATTTATATATATATATATATATATATATATATATATATATATATATATATATATATATATATATATATATATATATATATATATATATACATGCATACATATACATATATATACACATATGTATGAATATGTAATATAGTTGTACAAGCTTTCTACCTAAATAGTCATCTTTTCTTCTTTATTTGTTTTAATTGTTCTTTGTTTTTGTTGTTTTATTTTAATTTTTTTGGATTCTTTCCTATCTGCACCACCAATATGGAAAGTTCCAAAACTTCCAATTTTAGTCCTCTGAGAGTGGATGAACTGAAGCTCTAAAATTGGTATTTTTTCATCTCTCTTACATTGATACTTTATATGAATTTTTTTCCATATATTCTGAATCACATTTGTACTCTGAACAAAGGATTAGTTTGCATTTGCAAAATAAGATGTCCACAAGGTTTTCTAATTTTAAATTAAATCTTTCTTTTTCAGCTTTTTTACCATGTCCAATACTAAAATCAACAGCTGATTTCCATAAACATTTAAGTTTTTTGAAAAGTGTTTTTTCATGAATAACAACAAGATATGTAAAAACTGTATATGCTTTCAACCATTGGCCAAGTAAAGCAGGTAACATATCAGTTACTAGATGATCTTCAGTATAGCTCCTAACATTTTTATCATTATTTTCTCTTAAAAATATACCATACCTTAGCATATCTCTAGCTGTTGGAAGCTCAGATGTATAAAGTTCTTTTCTACTTCCTACAATATTGCTCATTTAAATAGATAATGCATTCCTTGTTCTTTTTGGCATTTTTCAATGACATAAATAAATTACAGTTATTTCTTTATATTATTTCATTTTTTATGTCAAAATGTTTCCGGAGCTTTCCTTTTGGTCCAATTATGAAGTATTAATTACTTTTGAAAGAAAAAAAACAAGAACTTACGAATTATTGGTAATAACCAAAATAACTGAATTTAGTATCAAAATTTACCAAGCTAGCATTAAAATGATTTCATTTTTGAAAATATCACTTTTCTTAAAAAAAAGTTATATTTTTTCACTACTCTTTTTTCGAAATTTGAAAAAGTTCATTTTACCTTAAAAATCGACACACCCTAATGTCATATGCTCTCGTATAATATGTACAAAATAAAGATTAATTAGAAAATTAAAGAAAATTAAAGATAATTCTTTGCTTCAGTTTTCACTTTATTTGTCTTTATCTTTTTTTTAATTGATGCTTGCTTTAATGGTTCAATCAAATCTTACAAGAACATAATTTTTAGTATTAATAAATCAGTTTTAAATTTAGGGCGGATTTGGAAATTTTACCAAGGGCACCATATCTCTTGACTCTGATTACAATAAATCTTATTAACTAATAAAAAACTTTCTCATTTTTATTTTAACTTTTATTTCATTTTTTTAATTTAACTATCAACATTTTTTCTTTTCATGATAGTGTAAAATCATCCATTTCAGATTATTTGCAAATCAAAAATTTAATAAATTTACATGTTTTGCTCTCAGGCTGGGTTATTGCTGGTAGCATTGGAAAACTGTGTAAAAACTACTGATCCATTCTCATCCATTCCTGGAATGAGTAGTGCAGTACATAAAAAGCAGTTTGAAGAAGTAATTAATAACTTAAGGGATGCTTATGAAAAATCTGTTCTACATATGAAAGATGCTTCTGGTCACAACTTAAAGGTTAGAAATTACATTTTGGAATATATTAATTGTACTGTAAGTAGTCCATTTAACTAATAAAAATATCAAAGTTAAATATCTAAACAGCACAAGTACATGGAAAATCAAGAAAACCCAATCATTTATCAGTTTAATTTGAAATTCAAAGAGTCTTAAAAAACTTTCACATCATTTGCAATTAAAAATTATTGAGTTGCTTGAATCTCATTAAAACAATTTTCATTTTGTAATGAAAATCAACTCATAAGTCTTTTTTATTTTCTAATACATTGGTTGAACCAATCTTTTTTTATTGTCTAATACATAGGTTGAATCATTTTTACTTTAAGTTTGTTTTATTTTAAATTTTTATTCTTTTTTTTTTTTTGTTGATTTTGTTAATTTTGCTTTAGTGGATTATTTATAGTTGCTGTTCCTTTTTTATACTCAATAATTAGTTATTTGTATTTATTTATAGTGGCTAACTGTGTGTATTACTATGGAACATAGTTTAATGACAAATGTTTTTAACACGGCATTGTTGCTAATAAAGCAAGAAAAACGTGGCCCTGCATTACCTGTAATTGGTGATGTTCTTCAACGCTTAACTTCAATGCAAAAGACTACTTATGAAAGTATATCTAGTGAAAAGCGTTTAATGTTTAATGAAATTGATCGTTTACAAACATTTATGTCATGGCCTCATATGAATTATAAGTGAGTTTTTTTTTATTCATTTGATCTTTTTTACTCTAAGATGGTTGTAGGTACTATACTTTATTTTACTAAATTTTAGGTGGGCACTACCTGGACCAATGGCAGAAGCCGGATTTTACCATCCGGTAAATAACTTGGACATGTTTTTAAATATTCATTTGCTAATCTTGTTGTTCTCTATTTTGGCTAATTTTTTTAAATAATTTGAAATTAGCAGATTTCTGATTAATTTGAATAATGTAATTTAGCATACTGAATCAAAAGCTGCTGAAGACCGTGCAATGTGTTTCACTTGCAGTGTTTGTTTGGTGTGTTGGGAATCTTCTGATCAGCCATGGTTAGAGATCTATTAGTTTATAATTATCTCAATTTTACAGGAATCAAAATAATTCTTTTGGAATGCTTCTTTCAAATTAAGATTAATCTCTTTGTATTTGTTCCAGACCATAAATTCTTCTTTAACTGTGGTCTAATGGTTTCAAAATGCAATTCAAATTGCAAATGGTCTTTCTTACAACCTCACTACAAATGACCTGATTTTAGTAATTTTAACAATTTACTTTTATTTTAAAAAAACAAAATGTTGTTAATATAACTTCACTCTAGTTTGTGATGAATTAACTGTGTATATTTTTCAAATAAATTGCTTCATGTTTGAAATTTTGTTTCAGTGTTTAGTAGTCATTATTTAAAAGTTTTCATTTTAACTGATAGTTAAAATTTTACTCACCAATGATATTCAAACAATATTCTCTTTATTTTTATTGGTTTAGATAGGTTTTATTTCTATTAAGTGTTTTGAACTTAATTCTTTTCTTTGCCACACTTCTGCACAGCTAAATGGCATTCATTCATATTCAGCAGTCTTTTTATTTATAATCAGGCTTCTTTTGACTCATAAAATTCTTATTTTAGGTCTGAGCATAAACGCCATTACCCTAATTGTCCTTTTGTAAAAGGAGATTACACAGAAAATGTCTCATTACAAGGTAGTTAACTATATAGATTTATTTTTTGTTCTTTTGTTCTTTTGTTCTTTTTTTTCTCTTCTTTCTCACTCTTCAAAATCTATGATTGTCTTATAAAAAGTTATTATATAATTTAGATTATGCTGCTACTGCAGGTGCAAAGCAATTGCCAAGATTAACAGACACGGTATAGTTAAGCATTGTTAAGAATTAAATTCTTCTACTTTTACATTAGGGGTGGTAAATTAATCTGTATTTTGAATTAATCGATTAACGATTAACTTTAGCTAAATTAATCGATTAATTGATTAATTTTCAATTAGTTGTTAAAAATTTTTATGAGTTTCAAAAAGTATATTGCTACTCATTAAGGTTTTATTTATTTTTTTTCGTCAGATATGATCTTAAAAAACATAAGCTATTATTAGTATTACCATTTAAACTAGTTCGTTACTTAGTAATAAACAAACAAGCAGCACTAAAACTTCTTTCTGCTTCTATAGAAGATGGGGAAAGGCTTGGCATTGAGTTGTAAGTCTTTTATAAAGCGCATGGTCTTTTTCCAGTGCTTTTAAATACTGACATTTCACGTTTAATGCAAATCAAAATTTCTTGAGGGGATGAATTACAAGTTAGTCCTTTAGCTCTTTCTATTGATGAAGTTTTAGGTGATAGAATTTCTGCTTGTTCTTCAGCTTTAGTTTTTTTCTCATTGGTTCCATATTAGAAGTGGATTTAAACTCAGATGCTACTTCTAATTCACTATTCCTTTGGTTATCCTCACATAGAAACAAGCATACATGCATTTTTCTTGCTGTTTTAGCAATTTCATTTTTGTTAGGGTACTTTAAAAGATTAACTGGTGATTCTGAATCTGACTTATAGTCTCCCGGATTATCTAAATGGCAAAGTAAACCAACAATATTATAATTTCTTCTTTTATTAATTCCCTCAGAGACAACAGTAAATAAATTTTGACCTTTATTAGTATTTTGCTCTTTAAGATTAAAAACAAAATAATTTTTTCAGATTTTATCAAATTACAGTCTCTATTTCCCAATGCTATAACACATAGCTCTACAATATGAAGGCCCTGAACAATATCAGAGATCTGTTTTATTTCTTCTTCTTTTAAAATCAAATCAGTTCAGGATATATCCACAAGAGCTTTTCCAATAGCACTTTTTAATTCCAAGAATCATTTTAACATACTGATTTGAGAATTCCATCCTGTTTTAATATCAGAACAAGCTTAAGAATATCATTTTTAAGTGGTGGTTTTCTAAACATCTTGACTTTTTTACGAACCTTTGATATAAGAATACCATAGTCCTTATTAAACTGGGTTCCCTCATCAACAAAACTATTATTTTCTTCATTCCAGCATTCTTCATTGTCCTTAACATCATCAGGATCAGATTTAGCTTCTTCATTTTCATCATCCTCATCATTGATTAGTTCTTCTTGAGTTGTTTCTATTGCTGAACTTTTTTCTTATAAAGAATATCATATACTGAAAGATAAATCCCATGGGAATGGCAAAGTTGGTGAATAACCCCCATTTCTCATCCCATTTCTTCATAATTGAAGCACCATCAGTGATACATCCAAAGATATCAATGGTCAGATTCAATACTACCACACTGAATATACTGTACAATCTCTGTAATTCAAATTTTACGGGGAAAAATAAAAGTTTGAATTAGAGAGATTTTCGAATTATAGAATGTTGACTCTTCTTAATCACATTTCACGGTGACTTTACATTTAATCGAATTACGGAGGTTTTGAAATTATGGGGATTCAAATTAGAGAGATTTTACTGTATATTATTTGTTTACATTTCACAGCGGTACAAGGTAAAAGTTTGTTGTCAAAAAACACCAAATTTTTTTTGATATATAAAGTGCCTCTAAAAATTAAAACGGTTGAAACGATTTTTAAAATTATTCGATTAATCCTTTGGAAATTAATTGATAAATGATGAAGTTTTTTTAATCGATTAATCGTTAATTGGTTACCACCCCTATTTTACATGCATTTATCTTACTTTTACACACATAAATCTTACTTTCAAAAAGCTGTAAATAATTACTTAAAAATTTTATAAAATTAGCATCAATTCTAAAACTACAATTTAAAAAATTTCAAATGTTTTTAATATTTTATTTTTTAATAAAGTCTTCAATATTCAGTTTATCTTACTTTACATTCCAATATTTTAAAACATTTGAAAGAAGTGGTTTTAATTTTTAGTTTTAATGGCAAAAACAATTCAGCAGATATTTTTGGGGAATTTTGTAATTTTTTTTAAAAACTTTCTGCTTTTAAAGTATTAAAGTATTTTAATCCTCTAAACATTGCTTTTTACTTTTTCAATAAATTGGTGTTCTAATATATTTGCCTTTGAAGATAATTTCAATTTTTAAAGTTGCCAGTTAATATTTAACTTGCTTCTTTCAAAATAGCATTAAAGTAATTTAGAAATGTTGATGGACATTTTTTTGGATACCAAGAACAGTTTCTAAAAATGATTTATCAGGATTAGTTATGAGGATTTTATAGTTATCTTGTGTGCATGGTTATTTGATTCTAAGATGATCAATATTTTCATAGATTGTATGTTTAAGTGGGTATAGTTTTGACAATCTAATTGCTGTTGGTACAAAAGAAGGCTACATTGTGGTTTGGGAAACATTTCCATCTCTTAAAGTTTGTAGTTTTGCATGTACTTCATTTGCTTCCTTATTTAAAAATATTTTGTTAAATTTCATATTGAAATTTTTTGTTAAATAATAAAAAAAGTGCTGAAAATATTGTCTTGTAAAACTTAAATTTATTTTAGATTCACTCTGAGTACCAAATATCAGTTTCTACAACAAAAGACAGTCATAAAAAGTCAAGTAAAACTGCAAATTTATCTAAAATTACAAAAAATGAAAGCTCTTCTTTTGAAATTGAAATCCAAAGTAAGTTGTGTGAGGACCTTCAAAATGACAATATTGTTAAAAATAATCAGTTAGGAATTTCTTTAACAGATAAACAAAGAACTGAAACATCTTTTTCTTCTAAGGATCCTATTCCTCTAAAGTCACTGGCATCTGCTGCTATTCCTGTTTTTCAAAATGATATTTTAGATAAAATGACAGATATTGTTGTAGGTGGAGAATCTTACTGTGTTATTAATAATTTGCCTCCAAATTCTATTACTGAAGATATAGTTCAAGAATCATCACTTATTGAACAAAAAGGTGATGATCAAAAGATTGAAGTTTCAGAAACTTTACAAAATGAAAATACTACTAAAGGCTCTCCTAAGATGTTAGAGTCAACTAACTCTTCTTCTAAATCATCTAAAAATTCATTACAAAGTTGTACTCAGTCCAGAACCAAATTTTACACTCAAAAGTCATGTAAAATTACAAGTGTTGCCATTATGAAAGATTCAAAAACAGCTGAAAAGTTTATTATAGCTGGTGTGAAAATTGATTCATTAAAAAACAGGAAATTTAAACAGTCAGAGAAGCACAAACTTTCCCTTCTTACATACAAGATTGCAAATAAAATCTCTTCAAATGAAAAAAAACATCAGGAGACTTCTGATAGTTTCCTGAAGCCGTATACCCAATCATTTATGCCTATACCTAACAATGCCATCTTTGAGGTAGATTCTTCAACACCAACTTGGTTTGGTTTAGATGATGCTTATGGAATCTATGATATTGGTGACTCAACGCAGTTGTCAATAATTGATGAGTATTTAATAGCCTCTAAGCAATTAGGATCTTCAAATGGAGGAACTCAAAATATTGCAGGAGATGTTAATGAAATTAAAACGGGATTTGATCAAGAAGAAGTGATTAAACTAGAAGATAGTAAAACTGTATACAAAGACTGTGCTTTTCACAAGTTTGATTTATGTGATAGTAATCTTAATAAATTTAGTGTCATCTCAAAATTGCTTGTAGTAGATGACCAACTGATAGTTATAGTAAAAGATAAATTGCATAAAAATTCTAAGCCTCAGAGTAGTATATTTATAATTTCTGTTGTGTTTGACTCATTAGCAACTAAATTACAAAAGGTTGCATTTCATTCATTTAAAGAAATAGAGATTAATGACATAATTAGTGTCGCGTGTTCAGAACTTCCAACAAATATCCTTACAAATCTAATGTTAACTAAACTTATATCAGTGCTTATTGTTGCATTGTCTGACAATTCTGTGATATTCTTGTCAGTTCCTGGATTAGAAAAGTTACCTTTACAGAGTAATCTGCCAAATAATTGCTCAATTCATAGGTTAGCATATTGTTCTTCTTTATCTGGGATAGCAGTGTGTGATGAAAAAGGAAGGTTTTCTATGCACCAGTGGACAACAGCATTGAGGCAGCATGAAGAAGTTCATACTAATAATGTTTTAAGTAAGTTTCTCTTTTTTTTGTGTACACTCATAAATGAAAAAGTTGATGACAGAAATGTTTAACTAAACTCTGTGTGTATATACATATATATATATATATATATATATATATATATATATATATATATATATATATATATATATATATATATATATATATATACATATAAATGTGATAAATGTATATGATTTGATAACTTCACTTAAGAATGCTCAATAGCTTATTGGTTAGAGCAACTATATTAAACATAAAACAATGGATGACAACTTTATTGGTAATTAAGGTTTCATATCAGCATACCACCAATCTTTAGCCAAAATACATAATTGGGTATACATTAAAGTATACCCAATTATGTATTTTGGCTAAAGATTGGTGGTATGCTGATATGAAACACACACACACA
Source organism: Hydra viridissima (assembly GCF_058129835.1). Lineage (NCBI taxonomy): Eukaryota > Metazoa > Cnidaria > Hydrozoa > Anthoathecata > Hydridae > Hydra > Hydra viridissima. The sequence goes on from NW_028324303.1 coordinate 4,416,623, forward strand.
CACACACACACACACACACACACACACACACACACACACACACACACACATATCACATATATATATATATATCACACCTATATATATATATCACATATATATATATATATCACATATATATATATATATCACATATATATATATATCACATATATATATATATATATATATCACATGTATATATATATATATATCACATTTATATATATATATATATCACATATATATATACACACAGATTTGATTTTTTTTTTAAATGATATAAATACACACATATGTAATTTAAAAAAAAATCACAAATAAAAAAAGTTTGCCATAATAGTAAAAAAAAGCCAAAACTAAGACATTTTTAAAGGATGAAAGTAATTACTAAATTTTTTTTTTTTAACAAGTATGGAATAATTATTTATATTATATTGTTTATATTATATAAGTATGTAATAATTGTTTATGTATATATTTGTTTTTGAAATCAAGTAATTAAAGTTTTTAACTCAAAAACATCCAAATTTAGTGAATTTAGTTCATGTTTTGACAAATTAACAAATTTTTATTGCAATATTCTTTTTATTTGAATAGTTTTACTTATCTCAATATACATTCATATAAATGACATAAAAGTTCAATGTTGAGCATTTAGGATCAGAATGTTTTTTGTAGGTCATTATTCATTTTCTTGATTCATTCTTTTTAAGTTGTTTCATCTTCTCTTGTTAATTTGAATAAATTTTGTCTGCTGTCAATAACTCTGCTTCTCCTCTTTATCCTTATAATTGTAAACTGCTCTATCATGCTGACAACTTATTCTGATTAGTCAACATACAACTTTTAGGTTATTTACAAATTCCCAGAATTATTTTTAAGATGACTGAGTCTGCCAAACATAAGTAGAAGAGAGAAAGCTAATCTTTAAATTTCTGTTGATTCAACCATATTTAATCAAATATCATATTAAAATATTTATCCTTCATTTAAGCCGAGCTGAGTGCATAACTGGTAGTGTTTACATTTCTTTATCATCAAATTTTGAAATGATCTAATGATAGTAAAATTGTAGCAGCTATTTTTTTATTTTAAACTTGATTTTCCAACAACACTAGAGGAACTGCAGTAGAGTCTAAGTACTACCTATGTTCCAATTACCACCTAGATTTGAATAAATGATCTACTTTTTTTTTTTTTACCATACTTCTCTGTAAAAATGTGTTTGTGGAACAGTTAAAATGGAGTTTTCATTTTTTACTTTCTCCCAGAAAACCATTCTTAATTCCAATAGATGGTCTAATATATTATGTAAGTAGGCTAATAATATGAGTTAATTTCCAACTGTAAAAAATCCTGATGAGAGATTTTTTCATGTGTTACTGGAAGCTGTATCAAAACAGAGCCCTCCAGCCATTGACTTCATACTTGTCTAGCAGGTTTATGTCTTCTTTATATTGTTCTGAACCAATCAAGATGGTAACAGAGGAATACCAAGAAGATGAAGATCTCCATTAATATTATTGAGAACTGCAAATTTATCATTTTTAAACATTTTTTCAAATACCGTTTCTCAATCAAAGTAATACATGGATTCAAGGTAGATTCAATGGCATTTTTTTTTTTTTTACATTTTTGGTAAATAAAGTATAAGTCTTAACTCTGTACTTGTTAAAAAAAAAAAGAAATGTTTTCTCGTGAAGCTTTCTGAAAATGACCTATTTTGAACCTTTTATTTAATCATTTTCTAGATTGACTGACAGCCAATTTTAAATTAATACTTTTTCATATGTTCTTGTTACTTTTTTTAGATTCTAACCAATGGCCCTCGCGTTTCAGCACTAATGAGTTAAAACTTTTATGTGACTTAATTAGGTTTGAGCCTGTTACTCAAGGCTGTAACATTGTTTATCCAATGAACTGGTGTGTGAATGCTGTTAAAAAATCACTGAAAACTCCTCCAGTAGCACTACATATGTTGCGTCTCTCTCCTGTTGAGATGGACAATCAACTGCTAAAAGAAACAGAACGGTATGAGTAGCTCTTTTTTCATGAAAACTAAACTACTTTTTTTTATACTTTGCAAAAAATCTTGTAAATGAAAGCATGCCAAATTTATGTATACTTGATGTTTTGGAACTAGTTTGTAAATATTTTTTTTATAACAAATATATTTGTTTTAGTGGTGAGCTGAGCAAGACTGATTTTACATTTGAAGTCTGTGTTTCTCTTCACACTGCCATTGGTTATTTTGATATAATTGTTAACTTAAAGTCACCCTTAAAAAGTTCAGAAGACTTTTCATGCTCATTTTTTGTTAATTCAACTCATGATGGTAACGGGTGTCAGGCCATAAAAAAAGATAATCATGAAATTCAGCTTTGTGATCCGATATTATTTTCAGATGTTGCAAATTACTCTAGAATATCAGGGAAATTTACAGTGACTGTTCCTAAACTGCTACAACATCAAAGTATTAGACTTATTATCAAGTTAGTGAGTGGTAAAAGCTTGTTACCAGATTTTTCAGTTTCTGATGCCTTAAAAGAAGTGTTTGTTGGTGTACACAAATTTCAATCTATCTCATACAATCCATTCTACTATACTGGATGTCGCCAAATTCTAATCAGTGAAAGCAACTTTCAAAGTAATTTGTTAGACCAATATTTGGAGTTAGTAAGCAGTAACTGTTCTATGCTACCCGGTAAAGATGCTAAAATGATTCTTAAAATTTTATCATGGATTGTCAGCATTCATTTAAATTGTATTACTAAGAGCAGGTAGATTGCTTTATTGAAGATTTTATTTATTTTTTTTTCATCTTTAAATTTTTTTTTTAAATTCAGTTTTTTGTGCATTTCATAATATGTATATATACTAAACAACAAAGGGAAAATGTGCTCACATATATGCATGTATGTATTGTTTCAAAAGTGTATTTACTTCATAAAGAAGCTATATATGTTTCTAAACAACTTCTTGTCCTGGGTAAACATTTTTCAGAATTTTCCATTTAAAGTTGTCACTAATAAAAAAAAAATCATAGAAAATCTATCCTTTTAAATTTGAAAAAAAGTTTTTTTTTTCTTAAAAAAAACTAAGTTGGGGAAAGTATTTATAGCAATAAAGACCATAACATTTCCTCATACTTTATGTATAATAGGCAAATGAAAGCTTTAGTTTATGTATAATAGACAAATGAAAGCTTTACTTTATGTATAATAGGCAAATGAAAGCTAAGTAGAGACAGATTAACTTAAACAAGTCCTCAGTGTTTGTTCTTGTCCTCAGTTTTTGTTTATAATTATGAACTTGCTAGATGTCAAAAGAGTAATGAAAATATTTATGCATGTATACTTTCAGTTTGCCTCTTATTTCAATTGTACACAAGAAACTTTGGCAGTTTCTGAAAGCAAGCATGATGTATGGTGATAGATCTGTCTGTCATAGCTGTTTTAATATACTGCTTGGCTTAATCAGGTTAAAAAAGAACTTTTTTTTTCCTTTTTCTTTTTATTGAGATGTATGTAGATTTATATTCTTCTAATTAAGTTCTACACAAATTTTATTAATTTTATTTGTCTATGCTGGTTTTACTATTTTTGTTAATCTATATTTAATAACCCCCCCCCCCCTCCCCCAGTAAATAGCAAACCAAAAATCACTTAAGGAGAGGAGAATAATATAACATAATCTCTTTCCTTCCTTCCTTTATTCCTCGCCTGCAAATTAAGAAGTACCCCTTTTCTCCAGGAAACTTGGACCCTATATAGTTTCTTACATTTAAATTGCAGTAATAATTTTTTAAATTTAGATGCTCTTCCAATTGTATGTTTGTCATAGACCTATCTTCTGAGTTGAGGAAGTTGTTACCTAATATTCACAATGCTTTTTCTGCTGCAGCTATTCACTGGACTTTTTTACTTCTTTGTAAAGTTGTTGAATTTTCAGAAGTAAACAGCAGTGAAATGCTTCTTCATTTTAAAACCATGCTGATGCAAACTGGTAAATCATATGGTGACAAAATTACAGAAACTCATAAATATCTGGATGCAGTGTATGAAGATTTTACTTTCTTATGTTTTGTTTTTTTGTCTTACACAAAAGGAGGCATGGTACACATAACTGTTTATATACACTATGCCTTGTTTTCTGTAAGACAAACCTACAAGTCAAACACCAATTTTTAACTGAAAAGAGTAGTTTAATGTTTAAAAACCAATGTATACAGAGAGATGTATTTTTAATTGGTGACTTTTTTTTCTTTAAAAAAGGTTTTAAAATCTTGAGCTCAATAAAAATTTAAAAAACAGGTAAAAATTGTTTATCACTGTCAAACTTATTGAGAGTTTTCTTTACACTACTTTCAGCTTTCATTTTCACTTTCACTTTCGTTAGAAATTGCTAAAAGGTCTCTACTATTGCTTTTGGCAGAAGTCGATAAATTTATTCCCAAAAGTATGTTAAATTTAATGTGCTTTTATAAGTTTACCCAAAATAAATATACATAAAGCTTAAATTTAATCTTTATGGATTAAAATCTGAATGAATATAAATAAATTCCAGAGAAATCTCTTTAGAAAAAGAAAATGAACCAGGACAATTTTGCTTCATTGGTTTTTTTAATTAATTCTTTAAATTAGTTAAATAAAAGTTAATTAAGCTTAAGGCTATTGAATGTGATTATTGTTTTTTAAATATAATAATATAAAATACTGTAAAGAAATAAAAAATCTTAATATAACTTTCTAAAAATTGATAAAATTTATTTGAAGATCAATTAAAACAAACCAATTAATTGCAAACTTTAAAAATTTAGATTTAAGATGTAATAGCATAATTCATACTTTTATTTTTTTTTTCTTTAGATATGGCCTATCTGAAATGGTCAGCGAACCTTTACTAACCGAGCCACATTATCTACAGCTACACATTGGTTCATCGTTTAAGACTGGTGATACAGCCCATTTTGAAGTTGTTCGCATTGCCCCTACTGATATTCCTGGTAGGCTAGTATACTATTTTTTTAGCATGATAACTTCAAGTTAAGATTAAATAAGTTTTAATAATTTAGGAAATTTTTTTTTAACATTTTAATTGTTTAATTTAAGGTGTATTAGAAAGTCAACCTCTGAAATTTGTTTGCTTGGATGCTAGTGAAGGTTCTAAGGTTCAGCAGATAAACTCCAAATCTAACATCTCCAAATTGAGCAAGGCATGGTCACCTATTCAGGTATCATTAATTGTTTAAACTAGTAAAGTTGCCTCAAGTGTTTAAGACTTAGTATAACTAGATGCAGTTTTAGTAAGAACCAGGATTGATGTAGTTTTAGTAAGAACCAGGACTGATGTGGTTTTAGTAAGGCTTAAACAGTTCTGAAATTGAAAAAAGTGATCTCAGTAGGTTGTAATACTTTGTCAAAGAAAGACAATTAGAAATTTAATTTTGGCATGAATGCCTTGAGCGTGAAACATTTTTTTTTTTTTTATAGTATTTAAGAAAAGAAAAGGTTTTCATTATTTCAGAATACAAAGGAATCATTTTGTTTGATGATGCAATTTTTTGTTTATAGGATAGGATATTTCTTTAAAAAATATAACAATCGTATTTTAATTTTACATTCAGAATTTGAATGAATTTAGAATCTTGAAAGTTTACTAAAATTTTGTTATAGTGAAGATGTTTAAAATGTGTTGCTTTAGTTGCATCTCTAACTATAGTAGATATTTTAAAATCATCAAAAAATTCAATTAATGCAAATTTTTTTCTTGCCTTACTGTAATGAATTACATAATATTTACCTTAGGGTATGAATTAGTTAATTGAGATATATGAAAGCTCAACTATAGATTAAAATGGTGCACAAGAGACTAAATGTCTTTCCACTTGTTTTAAAATCCTCTAATCGCACTAATCTATAAAATTATTTTGTACCATCATTAAATATTTCTAAATGAGCCCAAATTTCTTTTAAACCTTATAAATAAAAAAAATTTTTTGTTTTCAAAATGAATCTTAATAATAATCAAAAATTTCTTGTATTATTTATAGTTCGTAATTAGTAGTGAACTACTGTGTTTTCTTAAGGGAACATCACAACTCCAAAAGCAAGCTGATCTCGAAAAACCCTCAGAATTATTGCATGAAAAAGATGAGAGTACATATTTTGAACTCTCAAATACTAATTCAGGAATTTCAATTGCCGATCAAAAGACTTTCTCTATAATTTCAGCAATAGAAAATGCTGCTGATGACTCCTATGTAAGTAGTTTCTTTAGAATATGCTAAAGTTGAATATAGAGAATTATTGTTAACTTCATTTAACGTCAAATTTATTTTTAGGAATTTCAGGTTAAAAATATTTGTTTGCATTTTATGAAGTCAAATGTAATTGATTTTTTTTTTTCTCAGTTTCAAAATCAAATCCATTTGATTTTGTTCAAAATGCAGAATATTTTGTTGTAATCAAATTGCAATAAATTGTTAAAAAACATATTACTGTTAATCAGTGTATTAGTTTATAGGACTTTAAAAGTGGTTTTTTTTAGCTTCCTCCACCAAAATGTATGATTGTTGAAAAGATGCATTTAAGTTCATGGCATTATGTTATTTTGGATTTTCAAGCTCCAGTTTTGTTAACAGATTTTATAATTCCACCATGCAAAGCACTTGGTAGTATAATGATTTCTATTTGGGGTACTTCTCCAGAGCTAGAGCATGTAATAGCATATAGTGATGAAATTAGTTCAAAAGCTTTGATCATGTCAAACTTGGTGGAACCTATAAGTTTGCAATACTTAAAAGTTTGTTTTTACAATTAGTTTTGGCATAGTTATAGTCTGTAAATATTTTGTTGTTGCTTTTATTTATTTTGAACTCTACATATAAATTTATAGATATCTTTTGCTATAGATTCTTGTTATGGGAGGTATATCTTCAAGTGTAGCTATACCATTGGGACAGTTTTATGGATATCTACAGAAAGATATCTTGTCATCAGCTACTTTAAGTAGTTATTCGCAGCAATATGAAGATTTATTTTGCCGTTTCACATCAACCATAGAACGCTTCAAACCAATTTCAAGTCCACATGAAGGTACAGTTAGGTTTTCAAAAGGAATGAGTCTTCTTCTAAGCTCTTTAAAAAAAGATCATGCTCTGAGTTTTCAGTTGCAGTTGAGTTTAAACTTTCTTCGTAATAACATAGTTAATCAATCTCTTGAGAGCTTACTTCAAAAACAAGACTTTGAGAATGAACTGACTAACATTCCTTGCCTAGAGGATGCTTCATTTAGCTGTGTTCAGGTTATTTTACTGCGTCTATTGGAAACTATGTTTTATCATTTAACTCTCAATAAAAATAAAAGTGAAATTAGTTGTGTTTTATTGCAAGAAGAATTTATTGTGTTGTTTGAAAAGCTCTGTGTCTATGGAGTATGTCACTTGACAAACACAGCAACAATAGTTTTGTGCATGCTCTGTGGGAATGCAAGTTGGTGGAGTGATGCATTAGTTGAAGTGTTTAAAAAATTCTTTTGCATAAATTCCTTAGTTCCTGTTCCAAGAGGGAGGTTAGCATTATTTTTTGCGTTTGATTTTTATGAAGATGTTTTTGCTGTATATCATAAAGATGCTATGCTATGCTATGCTATGCTATGCTATGCTATGCTATGCTATGCTATGCTATGCTATGCTATGCTATGCTATGCTATGCTATGCTATGCTATGCTATGCTATGCTATGCTACGCTACGCTACGCTATGCTAAAGATGCTATGCTATGCTAAAGATGCTATGCTATGCTAAAGATGCTGGTATTAGTATACTAAAGATGATACCAGTATGCTAAAAATTCCTATATATAGATTTGAATTATTTTTGGTATAATATGCAGTTTGTTATCATGATACTATAACTAATATATCATGGTAATTTATTAGCTATAATATGATATATTACAATTGTGTTATATATTATATATTATATATTATATATTATATATTATATGATATTGAAATGATAAGAAAAATAAATACAGTTGCAAGATGAAACTATCTATTCATTTTATGTTAAAATTATAATTTTAATATAAAATGAAAAGATGTTTAAAGTTTATGAATAAATTTTTGTTTACAAATGATCCCAATTTTAACAAAAAGTGAAAAGATATTTAAAGTTTATAAATAAAGATTTGTTTGCAAATGATCCCAAAACTTTTGTAATAAATTAACTTTGAAAAATTCCACTGTTTTTCTTTTTTCTTTTATCAATTTTTAGGTTGTTTAAGCTTCTAGCTCAACTTATTCATTCATCAAAAGATAAGGAAGCTGTTCTTGAGAAGTTTCTTGTTTTATTGCAAAATGATTTAAATGCTCTTTTGCATCCAGACACATCTTCTAACCATGTATCTAATGAAAGTATGCTTGATTGGTTGTTATTGGTACTGTGTACTTTGTTAGAATCTCCAGGTAAAGTTTTTTTTTTCTTTTTTTTTTTTCTTCTCTTCTTCTTAAAGCGGTTTTAAAAAAATTTTAATTTAGATAAAATCTGTTTCTATCTAATAAAAATAACTGTATTTAACTACTCATTGTAAATCTTAACATATGTAGAGAATGGGAGATGGCCAAAAAACAGTTACATGTTGTATAAAGATAACTTTTGAACATTTTAGAAATTTAGATTATAACTAATATATCATGGTAATTTATTAGCTATAATATGATATATTACAATTGTGTTATATATTATATATTATCATATATATATATATATATATATATATATATATATATATATATATATATATATATATATATATATATATATATATATATATATATATATATATATATATATATATATATTATATATTATATATTATATATTATCATATTATAGCTAATAAATTACCATGATATATTAGTTATAATCTAAATTTCTAAAATGTTCAAAAGTTATATTTATATATCTCTAGTAATATGGAGTTAACTTATATATCTGTAGTAAGTTTGACTTAGATTAGGTCCTCTGCAAGTGGATTTTGGTTGTAAAAAAAATTGCCAGATAATCTCTCAAACTTAATTTTAAAAAAAATTTCAAGAAAAACTAGCTTTGAGGCTCCTCTAAAGTTTTGGATTTTTATAGAATGTTGTGATTGGGGAACATATTTTTAGGTTTCAAGTTGCAGTATTATTGTTCATCTTTAATACATGTTCACTTTTTTGAATATTTTCATCTGTAACACAACACTGAAAAATCTTTTTCAATAGTTTCACCTATTTCCTGTGTTGTGTTTGGTTTTTTTATTCTGAAAATAGTAACAAAAAAGTTTAATCACCCAAATATTTTTAAAAATATATATTTTTAATCATTCAAATATTGTAAGGTTGGCAATTAAATCAATTATTATTAGGTCAGTAGTTCTGATAAATGACAGAGTTGTTTGTTTTCTTCTAGTTAATATAACCTCACATTGCAATGTTTGACCTATGTGATTTTAATTTACAATCTAAGTAATGCTAATCACGGGTGAAAAGCTCTCTCAAAAGTTACAGAGAAATGATACCAAGGACAGTGGAATATCAACATAATGGGTTATTATTGGTCACTTCACAGAGAAAAACAAAGTGTATCACATTGGAGAAAAAGTTATAAGAAATTTTACTGAGAAAAGGGATAAGAAAAATATAAAAATAAGTAATTTAATATTATCTTAAGTAAAATTTGTAACTTTATTTATAAAGTTTGTTAACTTTAATGTAAATTTTTTTATTTTGAAATGGTGATGTCATATTGTCAAAGAGTTGTGGGTAATAAAAAAAAACTGATGCCAAATACAGTTTTAGCACCAAAAAAATAATGGGGTTTAGGTGATGTGGTTTAAAAAGTTTTTACAAACATTTTTTTTTGGCCTGTGTAAGCTTTAACTGATAAGTTTCAAACAATTTATATGCTTATTTGTATATTTGTATATCATATTTGAAATCTAGGTTGTTGTGCTCATTTAATTATAGAATAAAGAGTATTTATAATGTAAAAACACATTACATTTAATTGAGTCCAAAATCCCATTCACCTTCATTGTTACATATGTCAGACTGGTTATTCAGTTGAAGTGTTAAAACTAGGCATTAATTGATGAGATTCTGGTCAGATTTTAATTTGTTTTTGAAAAAAAAAACAGAAGAAAATGGCATTTGGCGTAAGAAAAGATCATTTGGGTTTGCTTGATAGCTAATTATAGCGTAAATGACCAAGATCTTTTTATTCCAGCTCTTTTGTAAATGATATGTGCTCTTTTACTAGCACCAGTTAATATTGCTTGCTGCATTTCTATTTATCAATGTTTGTGCAGTCTTCATGTCAATTTAAAAAATGAGCTATGAATAGCATTATGAGATTCCTTATTAGTTTGTCTCAAAGTTTTTCTCTTTGTCTTACTCTTCTAACTTTGCTTCTGCCAACAACTATCTCCAGGTTTTCCTGTGAAATTAGTCTAAAATCTTGCAAGAACATTGATGCAAATACAGCAGCTTGTCTATCAGATACTCCATGACAATCACAAACTGTGACTAATTTTGGTAGGGCTATTTTCAGCCTCACTGATGTTCAACTGGCACATGGTTAATTGAACTTAGTATCCATATTGAAACAATAATCTCATTTTTAGAGTTTTTTTTCCTGAATATCTACATACAGCAGTTTGATTAGCTTCAGCAAGTTGATTTTTCTGCTTTTCAAGGGCCTACTAAGTGATATGTCAACACCATTTCTTATTAATATTGTGTTGTTCTTTGGTCAATGAGGAATTGTTTATTGACTGACATTTTTACAATAAAAATATATTTGAACTCACACTTATATCAAAAAACTTGTAATTACTTCTATTTTGTAATATTTCAACTTATATTTATATATATTTATCCAATTGTCATTTGTATGATTTTAATAGTTTCACATACTTGTCATGGTATGTACATGGCATACATGGCATTCATTTCATATACTTGTCATGAAGATTTATGGGTATGTACATGGCATTCAAGTGCTGTAAAATATGAGAATGAGAGATAATTAGGATTAAAGCTCTTAAATTTAATATTATCTTTTTGTTAGTTTGCCTGACACTTGAAAGATTTTTTAACTGCTTTATTTCATATAGCTACAGTATAAAAAAAACAAAGTGTCAGAACAACTGCCTTAAATATACTAAATTCACAGCACACAAGCTTTCAAATTTAAGTGGTTAAATTATCATCCTGCACATTTGGATGGTTTAATATTATTTAGATGAAGGTATCTAGAAAAATGCTGTATAATAAATTTACTGTCAGCAATATCCACAGCTGGAGCAGAATGCTTTAAAAGCCCTGAAAAATTATGGGAACAAGCCTGAGGATGATTTAGTCAAAATGTCACTGTACTTGACATAAGGTTGAGATTAAATATAAAAGCAGCTTTAAAATTTTTAAATAGCAATCTGTTCCAGATAAAAATTCAAAACATTTTTCTGCAGTTAAAGTTCATTTTTTTATGAAGAATGGATTTTGTTGATAGCAAGACATTTTGTGATGAACTTATCGAAAATTAAAAAAGAAGAAAGAAAAATATTAATGTTAAAACTGTAAAATTGCTATAGCTTTTGGTCAAAGTGTATTTTAAACTTCCTCTTGAATTTTTTTTTAGATTTTAAACTTTACAATTACTTAAGTCCTTGGGAGAGTTTAAAACCATCTTTGTCAGACTCAGTTCCTATCATTACAAATCCTTCAGATAACAAGTCACTATCCTCTGAAAAACTGCTTAATCAGATGTTTGTAAAACTACCTGTGTTTCTTACATCATCAAGCAAATCAAAGGATATTTCTGAGGTATTAGCTCTAAGTTTGATTGTTTTTGTAAATATCTAAATAATGAATTTCTGAATCTATTATACATACATGCATATACATATTTATGTTTTATGTATGTATGTATGTATGTATGTATGTATGTATGTATGTATGTATGTATGTATGTATGTATGTATGCGGTTGCTACTTTTATTTGCCTTGTTTATTTGCCTTCAGGATCAATCAAAAAATGAAGAAGTTTATAAACAATTTTTTGGTATTGAAGCATCTGACCGAGGGTTTGAAACAAGCTTTGTTGTTGAACAAACTTTCTTCATACAAAGAAATTTAGCTATTTCGACCTTTAAAGCTCTAATGGAATTTATTTCATTAAAAATAGTCAGTGGTAATCTGCATCAGTTAACTCTAGCATGCAAAGTATATTGTTTTTATAGTTAATTATCAACCATATCTGTTGATTTGTGATAATGTTATGCATTTGTACTTAAGTACTTTTTAGTGAATTTATTTACCAATTAGCAACTATTTTTAGCTGTTAAAGTTTTTTCTCAAACATTAACTTTTGCATTGTTCGAGAACATTGAAAATGTGTAGTTTTATATGAACAGCGGTGGTATGGGAGTTAGCACACTTGTGTTATGAGAATTTCAATTCTATTGATTTTGTTGGATTTTTAGCATCAATATTGGTTGATGTTGAGTATTTAATCTAGTATAGCTATGCTTGGTATTGTGAAAATATTCTTATAATCTGATAGTTTTCTCCCATTTTTTAATCAAAATGTTGTTTCTATTGCAATCTTGGCTGGAATTATTACCACACAGTCTGTAAATGTAATTAATCAGAAAAAGTTTTTGTTGTGACTCCTTTTTTAATTGAAGTCATCAAAAATAACTTTAAACAAACTTTAAGTACTTAATTTAGTTGCATTTTGGATTTAAAATATTTCTTGTAAATGGGTTGTAATAACTCTTGCACTCCAGAAACATGAAAAACCATCATTGATATGAAAAACAATGGAAAATCAGCAAAATTGCAGAAAATGTTGGAAGATTGCGAATATTGGTTTACAATTCAATTCAGCATATGGAAGGCATAAAATGAACAACAATATTAAAAACAAAACTCCACTAAGAAAAACATTACTAGATGATAACTAAACAATACTAAATGATAACTAGAAAAGACTGGTAATCACTAGAAAGAATAAGAATACCTATAAGGAAATTTTAAAAAATCACAAGAAGCCATTCTTATATAAAAACATCCTGTGAAAATGCACATTTATGCAAAATAACAACCCTATACATACTTCATCCCTAATAGAATATTGTTTTCATGCTTACTCTATTGACCTTTTTGAAGTGCTCAGTTCAAAGCCTTGATCTTAATCCTATTGAAAAAAATTGGAATGGCATCAAGAAGAATGTAAAAATTAACAAAGTTGAATACATGAATGAACTGTGAGAAGCAGTAAAAGAAGGCCGATATTCACTTCCTACATATTGGTGCAAAGATTTAGTTAATTTTTTGCTATGCTGTTTGGAAGCTGTTAGCCAACCAAATATTAAAATAAAAAATTTTAAATTTAAAAAGACCTGTAATTTTTTACAAGTGTGTTAAATATGTTACAAAAGAAAAACATGAATTCATATTAAAAAAAAAAATAGTTACTTAAGAACTATATCTATTTCTTTCTAATGAAAAGAAATCTTCATATGGTATCTAAGTTCGTAACAGAGCTTTCACCTATCTAAAACTTAAACTAAAGTTCTTAACTTTTTGAAAATCTTTTTAAATTAGTTATGACTTATATGTGCTGATTCTCTGACCACCACTGTTGCTGATTTTGTTTTGGTATTAATATATTTATTGTTATTAAAATTTTTTTGTTCATTTAGGTATCTTCCTTGGTGTTAATTAACTGCCGCAGTATTATTTACATAGAAGACATTTTATCAATTGAACACTTCCAGATGCTCTACATGCCTTGTTTAGAATCCAATAGCAAGCAATGGCATCTACTTGCCATTAACACACTTGTTAAATGTTTCCTCAATCAAAAATCCTGTTCTGAAGATAGAAAAGTGGAACATTCATTAAATGAGTCATGCAATCCACCAACTTCAAAGGAAGAAAAGCACAAGAAAAAAAAGGTTGAAAAAAAAAACTCTCAAGAAACAGTTTTTTTTAAAAAGTTTTTAGAAATGACCGAAGGAAAAACGTTAACGAATCTAAAACAAAAACAAGAAAGTAGTTCATCTCTAGAGAAAGAATCTGAAAGTTTAGCAGAATGTATGGTAACGCATGTCATACTTGAAGATATTTTCTCCCTTTTAGAATCTGATGGCCTGAAACTGCAATCTAAGGTTTCAGAAAACTTAGCTAGTTTTAATTCTTGGAAACTTCAGAAACAAAATGTTCTTTATTCAGATCATGAAATGTTTTCCAAGGGTTTAAAAAAAATGCAAATTTCATCTTTGCATTATCTTCTAAATTGTTTACTGAATTTTGATATGGATAGAGTGAAGTGTTCCTTGTTTATTCAGCAGATTTTGTTTTTTGCAGAGCATATGATGACTAGTGGTATTAAACCATCAAATGAGTTGGCAATAAAACTTGAAAATGTTTTAGTTCAATTATTTTCTAAAATATCAACACATGATCTGTTTGCCTATAATTTATTCAAACAGCTAATTGCATTAGCTTTAGAGATGGATGTCATACCAGCTTCTTTCATTTACAAACTAATTGGTTTGAAGACCACATGTCTAATTGATTTTGAGCTAGCAATATTATCACTATGCAAGTTAACAGAAAAGATACACTTACAACCAGATGAGACAGTTGTGGCACAGCAACTCTTTTCTGTAATTTTATCAAACAAGTAGCGTACTATTTTATTGTTTTTTTGTTGCTTTTTAAACTCAATTTTCAGTGGGTCCATATTTTTAATGGCTTATATTTGAATCATGTTTCTAATCTGCTTGTAGGATTTAGAGTAAAGATTTATTGATTTCACTATACTCTTATATGCTATATAGATGGATTTTTTTAGAGAAATTGATGGGGATTCAAAAATAGTTAGTTTGCTTGAAAAGATATGGCAGAGCAAGTTGTTTTCTCATAATATTGATCAAGAATCAACTTTAAGAATTGCTCTACTTGTCACTGAAAGGATTAAAATGTTTGTTACTCATACAAACCAGAGACTTGATTTATGTCAGAAAGAGAGTGCATCTAATAAAAGCACCATTTTTTTGATAAATGAAGGTTGCGTAAAGTTGGCAGGTAAAATACATCATAATGAAGATGTAACTGAATGCTTAAAACTTTTGAAGATCTTGTCAACTCTTGATTTTACAAAACTTGCTTCAGAACAAACACTGTGAGTATTAGTGGTACTTTATCTCTTATTTGCTGAAAAAAAAGAGTTCCATACATCTTCTTTAATATTAATCAAAATAATTTGTAAAAATAGATTGATGGAAAAGGTATGCCTCAATCTGCTTGATGCACTATGTATTTGCCCAAAGTTGAGGATCAAAAATGGATTGGCACAAAATACATCATTAACTGAAATCTCAGGAGACCTTTTATCAAGTGCAGTACATCCTATTGTGTTTGGTATAATTGTTACCTTAACTGATCTATGCAGTGGAAATTTTTCTAATGCATTGGTTAGTTCATTAGTTGCTGTTCTTCAGAAGAGATTAAAACAGTTTGAGTGGAAGGGAGATCTTGTGATTCTCATGAAATCTTTGCTAACACAAAACTCAGAACTATTCCCAAAGTTTGTAATGGCAGGTTTGTTATATAAACCTTTTTTCCTCTGTTAAGCATTATAAAAGTAGTTAAAAATATTTCTTGTTATTTATTTAAAGATGGTTTTAAACAATTATATTAAAAAGTGCTTTTAAATAATGTTATTAATTTGTTAAAAAGTGCTTTTAAAAGATGTTTAATTTCATAATCAGTTGATTTTAACAAATATTATTTAATTTATTTAAAGGTGGTTTTAAAACTATATGTGATGCAGTCCTCTTCCATTCTAAGAAAGAAATTAGTTGGGTTGATACCTTACATCAATCACCTGTAATGCAAGAATTATACTCAGTTGAAATAAGTCAATTAAATAGAAAGCATCTTGATCAAGAAAGAACAAGAGCAGATAAATTAGAGAACTTTGCACCTTATGGTTTGTTTTTATTTTGCTGGTATGTTTATATTACTTTTACATTGCATTTCAATGCAATGTAAAAAGTACAATACAGAACTTTGAGTTACTCAATACTCTCTTGATTTATAAAATAGAGTTCTTAAGTTCAAGTCTTTTTTTATTATATCATATCACTGTAAAGAGGGTTAGAGACAGTTAAAATAATCGCATTGCTATTTTTTCATATGACTATGTCAAATTATGTCTCAAAGCAGATTTTGGTTAAAAACATTGGCATTAGTTTCTAATAGCCTATTTAAATTTATTTTTCTTATATATTTATGCTTTTACAGCTAGAATCATACCATCTGGAGCAGATGTTTTATTGGTTGATAAAACTCCTCTTCGAAGATCACGATTTGCAGCATGGGCACATCAATTTCAGGATTCTGAAGATCCTTGGCTACAGCTTCACCTAATATTTCCGTTTCAGTTGTTGTTAAAGGAAGTCATTATACACATGCATGCTTCTTGCTTGCCAGGTTTAAAGCATTACTAAAGTTTTACTAAAAATAATGGTAAACATAATGATATTGCATCTTTGAGCATTTATTTGTGTATCCCCCTCTTTTTCTTTTTTTTTCTATTTTTTTAGTCTGTAATCCGATCTGGTTTCTTATTTTAGGGGCACCTTCACAAGTCATGGTTGAGTACAAAGCAATGTCAAACAATTTTATTAAAGCATCTCCCATCATTGAAACAAGCGGGTTGTCATCAATTGATTTGCATTTTACAGAAGGGATTATTTGCAAAGTGTGTCAGATTGTTTGAAATAATCTTTTTAACCAAAATTTTAATTTAATTTGTAAAAAAAGCTACACATATTGAGAATTTCTAGAAAATACTTTGAAGCCCTCTATAAAAACCCTTTGGTATTATTCCTGATTACAAAAATGTAAAATTTGAAATTCTTTGTATACGTTTAAGAAAGAAAATTTAATTTGAAAGTTTTCTGCTACATAGTTGAAAGTAAATGAGAGCATTCAATTTATTTTGTATTTCTACATCATTCAAAAATTCAAAAATATATAATAAACATAAATTTTTGTTATTTGTACATTCAATAATTAGAGACATAAGGTGCAGTGCTTTAAATTTAGTGGCTTTTCTATACAGTGATCTATTCAATATTCTCTAGTATAGAATACTTTCTGAATTCTAAGTAGTAAAGTTTCCTGAGAATAGGTAAAGAAGCAACAATCTGGATGATAAATTGGTTTCTATGTATTCCAATGAGTCTTGAAGCTGTAGTGAAGTGCTTCAGCAGCCTGCTCACTATATTTTACAAGGCAGGAAAGTTTTTGTATGAAGTGTTGGATGTGGTAAAACACTCACTCTGTCAAGAACTAGATAAGAGGCCTGAAATGCCGAGACTTTTCAATAGAGTCTGGTTCTAGTGACATTCCAAGGCAGGCAGACACCACTGCATCAAATTTTCTCAGTTAATAAACTATCACAAAAATATTACAAGTCTCTGAAGGACATCAACATTTTTGAGAAGATTTCTACACTAATTTCCAGTAAATTGACCTCCATGTAAAGGCTGAAGCTTGATATGAAGAGCCTTAGACCATCATCAAGTCCAAGCTTCACAATGTGATGAGTGTAGATTTACTTTTGAAGCAGGACATCATTCAGAAACTCTCCTAGGTTTCTGCAGTGCACAACTAATTGCTTCTTTTTCTGTGATTTGTCATTGCAGACCTCAATTTGCCTTTATTCGGCAAATTTTAACCTCTGGGTTGGTGCATTACATAAAAAAGTTTACAGATGTAAACTACATAAAACATTGATATTTGTTGGGTATGTCTGGTTCACAAATAAATGTATAAGTTAAGACCCTTGTACTTAATGTGCAACAAATATTTAGGTATTTATTCAAGCATTGATTAAGTTTCAAATTAAAGGAATCAGTTGATATCTATTGCCTTTTATTTCATTTAATAAGATAACAGAGGAAAACATTGCATTTTTCAAAGATGTCTTTGCTAAAGTATTATGATTTTTAGTATAACAAACTAAGAAATATTCATAGTTCAAAGTTACTACATAACTCAATGGTAGTTCCTGGAGAAATATTTAGTACCTTTTGTGAAATGCAAGGTGGACAGCTATGTTTGTGCAAGTCTGACAGTTCCATGTGGGGATGCTTCTTCAGCAGCAATAACTGAGGCTGCAATTTGCTCACTCACCAGAGAATCCTTTGTAGCCAGTTGTCTCATTTTCACAAAATGAGAAGTTATTGCAGCTATGTGGAATTCCTTTTCTGAGAAGGGATAAACAATCAGAACACCTTCTTTGGTTTAAAGATGGTTGAGGTTGTTCAGAGGAAGACTCCAGTGGATGTTTTTCATAGAACTTTAAATGCACTATTAGACAGATCAGGCAGTCACATTCTTGTTCGCATGTTGAAGGTCAAATTTTTATGGTGTTAAATTGAAACGTTAGAGGGAGTGTAATATTTTCATTATTTTTCTTCTTTCCAAGAGCAATCCTTCATGTGTCCCAAATACCTTTTGGGACTCATGAGTCTGAAAAGTTGAATTTGATGTTAAGCACGATTTCCAGTGTATTAGTTAATTGGTCATTTAACTCTCTTGTACAATTTTTCATGCAAAGGATGCAAACTATTTTTCTACAGTCTTCATGAGTTCTCTTCGAGTTTGGCATTCTTAAGAATTGTTCTTAAAATTTTGATATAGAATTAGCCTATACAGGGCTAATTCTAAAAGTAAAGTAACAGGGTAGTTGCTGTTTCATAAAAAAAAAATTCCTTGTTAGTATTAAAACATTGAAAATTCCAGGAGAGCACATTAATTTAAAAGGCTGGTATTTTAGTTTTCATGGAAAACTTTAGTGACATTTTTACTCATAAATGCTGTAAAAAATGCAAACAAGATCTAAGGCTATCATCTTAAATTATTTTTTAAATAGAGGAAAATTTCAAATCAAATTTTCTTTCACGGACAGTTTACAGGTGGTTTCAAGTTTTGCATTTTTGTAATCAAGAATAGCAGTACTATCATCCCCCCTCCAAATGGTTTCCATGGAGGACTCTAAATTAGTTTCTAGTAATTCTCAACACATGTGAAGTATTTTAAAAATTCTCTTTCATTATTTTAATATGAAGCCAATTTGGTTAGTTGTGTGAACATGATGTCTGCTTGATTGCTTAGAAATTAAGCTGATTTATTATAATTGCAATTTTTTTTTTTAATGTAATGCATGTGTCATGTATTTTAGGAGCTTCGTTTGTGTTTGCATAGACCTCGAGGTTGTGACAGTTTAAAACTGAATCTATTGGAATTGTTTGGAAGAACAATATTTACTATTATGGACAAGCCTCAAAAATTAAACTTGTGAGATATTACTTAAAATTTTAAAGTTAAAGTTTTCTTTTTTCATAGATTTTTGTTCTAAGATTTTTGTCCTTTTAAAACATTATAGGTCTGATAAGTAGCCTCTCTAACTCTACCTGTGTGCATATATAGAAACAGATATGCAAAATATTTAAATGGAAATAATTTAGTATTTCTTTTTGTAGGTTTTCTTTTTTAAGACATTAAGAAAGAAAACTTTAATATCTAAATTATTTCTTTTGGAACACCTTTGAAAACTTTTGCCCAGTCTCTTGCTTATCTTGAGACTTTTTGTATTTGAACAACTGATATTTATACGAAAGTTCTATGAATTATTTAGCTGTATTCATTTGTATTTATGATTATAGGATCCTTCCAAACTTGATGCATTAAGTTAAAATAGTTGTGTATATATTCTTCACGATTGGTTTAAATAATTTAAACAACATGTTCTATGCATACAGTATCATTTTATTTCCTTCTTTTTAAACTTAAACCAACTTACCTCCCATCTCTCCCACTTCCCAACTTCTGAATTTCATTTGTGTGTGACTGTGAAAAAAAATATTTGGGAATATTGACCATTGTTTTCTTTCTGTATTTAAGGATTATTCAGAAAAAATAAATACTCATTTAATTAGTCAAGTCCAGACATCAACATGAAGAATAATATTTGATTTGTTAGTTAAAGGAAAAGATGAAAATAAATATGCAAGCTTAACTAGTGAAGAAGCAAAAGCTGAAAATTGTATGTTGATTTCTTGATATTCTTCTGAATGCAATCAGATTCAGTTAACTGAAAATTCATAAGGGACTTTAAGAAAAAAATGGGCTGCAATTAGTAAACAGAAAGACAGACTCACAAGAAATGGCTCCAGATGGAAATTTTGCTAACTGAACCCCAACATGTTAAAAATTTTGCAGTCATCCAAAGCATTTGAAGATCTCTCTGTGAAGTCTAAGAAGAGAAAACCTACTGAGACTACTGAATTGTAGGAGTTACCACAGAGAGCCTGTTTTATGCTCTTATTCTAAACCTCAATAAGGAAGGATGACCAAAAAATTCCAAGATTTTGAAATAATTAATAGAAAGTGATATTAATGGATCCTAAAGCAGACTGCACTAAAACCTACTCACCAGAAGAAACCCTAGCTTTGATGTTGGACTGTAGAATGAGTAGAGCTGATAATCAAAATATTTGTCATGGGTTTTAGACAAAGGTTGCAGACTATACCCTGCTTACTACTATTCAGTCAAGGCAAAGTGTGATTGCATTCTGGAGACTGGAATTAAAGCCTCAAACTACAGTGCTTCTGTTATTTTTAGGGACCAATATGCAAATAATGGACCAAACTATAAACTAAATTTGGAAAGTAGTGGATAAAACAAAACTACCTGAATCTAATTCAATCTTTCTTATAACCATTATAAGCAAGGTCATATTCAATGATTCAACTGGACAGTCTGTTTGGACCTGGAAATCCATACTCACCATCTTTGGATTTATAATCTGGGATGTCTGTTAGATGTAGGACATATAAGATCAGAAGTTAAAGATCCTGGATTTTTTAATGTAAACACAGATGAGAAGACAGAATTAAATGCAAATACAAAAAAGGAAATGTTAATGATATATTTGGAGTAGTAGTTGATTTCTCAGAAGTGTAGGTTCTGGCACATCAAAAGATGGAAATACTGTGAGATGAGCATTTAGGAGCCATGAAGCATTTGATGAAATACTTGGAGTTGATGTAGATCTTGTTAAATGATTCTACATTATCCTTTGTCCCTTACCCCTTAAGAACCCAATATATCCAGATAAATTTGAACTAATTGTATCTTCAAGACATGTAGTACAATTTGA
This sequence comes from Hydra viridissima, assembly GCF_058129835.1. Classification (NCBI taxonomy): domain Eukaryota; kingdom Metazoa; phylum Cnidaria; class Hydrozoa; order Anthoathecata; family Hydridae; genus Hydra; species Hydra viridissima. The sequence continues at coordinate 4,437,900 of NW_028324303.1, forward strand.
ATAGTATCCCTTGCCTGCTGGAGTTCACAAGATGATTGTGCATTCATACCAGGTTGTAAGAGACAAGTCTATGATAATTGGCATCTTGTCTGAAGAAGCTCTGGAAAGCAGAAACAAAGGTGTTGAAAACTACAGGGAATACTTTATAAGAAAACTTTTAAGAAAATTGATGAATGAAAATGTAGTGAGAAAGTTGCTCTGCTCTTCAGACCTATTCATCATTCCTATGGGGATAGGTTCTGGATCAAAGAAGAAGCTAGACCTACCTAAAGAATATCTTGAACTTGTTCTGTAACATTTGAAATTAATTTTTAAAATTCTTCGTATTTAAATGATCTTAATAACATTCTTAACAATGTTATGTGTCCTAAATGCTGTTGGTGCCATCTGTCAGGGGGTCCTACATGTGCCTTTGCTCTGGAGACTATTTTAAATGAATAGGTCTTTAAAAAATGAGTATAAAACATGTGTCCACATGTCCAAAATTATTCTGTTATGCGCCCTTGGTGTTCTTTTCTAGATGGTGGGGTTTATCAATGTAATGATAAGGGTACTAAAATCATATATGAAGTATTCACTGAAAATGTCCTCACATGGTATTACTGCCATATTACAGTGGGAAAAAAAAAGATTTTATTTGAAGTAGCTCAGAGTTCACTATGTCCACAGTGCGATGACTCCACTTTTCCAATAGTTTTATTTCCAAATCTCCACTTTTCTAATAGTTTTTACTTAAATATATTTTTTAAAAAGTGTTTATTAAAACTTTTCTATTACATTTTCAGTGAAGTATGGATAGATTTGCTGTCGATGATGTTAACAGACAACAAATCATCAATTGAGCTGATCAAATCCTACTTAGATGATCGCTTACTTGATTCATTAATTTGTGTATTACCATTTTTGACAAGGTTTGTTGATTCTGTTTTTCATTTTAACACCTAACTTCTTTTTTTTTTTTTTTACATTTTAATCATAGTTATTTTCAAAACATCTTGCTAATGCTGTGATTTCTTTTTGTAAATCTGTTAATTACAAAGTTTTTAATTGTCAAATAATTGTTGTGCTATTATCTTGTAATTGGAAAATGTTAGGTGTTTTGTTATAATAATTTTTTTTTTTCCTAAATATATATAGGTTATCTTTACATCGAATATCCACAGTGTTAATGTCCATTTTTTTGAGATCTTTACCTGATTTTGCATACACATTTGTGATGCAAACCACTAAACATATGTTACAGATTAGCTATTTAAATCGATTCAGTTCTTCACAGTTGCAGCTTCTTATTCAACTGTTATCAGATATTGTTTTAAAAACAGATTCAGCACAGCAAATTAGGTAAGCCATGTAACAACTAAGTTTCTGATGTTATCTATTATCACTTGCAGTAGTTTTACCAGTTTTTTTATTGAAAGAAAAAAAAGTAGCAACTTGTTTTAATAGAAGAGCTTATAAATGGCTCATCATTATTGCTGGTGTTATTATATGTGTAATAACTTCAGCGAAAGCATGGTTGTTGTTTAAAATGGGTTATTGTTTGATATTTTAGAATATTTTCATATCTTTTTGAATGGTTTGCTGAGTTTTTAAATGTTGCACAAGATGATTGTAATGCAAGAGTATCAGATGTTATTCAGTGTTTTATAGTAAAGCTTTTTCTACATGCAAAGAGTTTGCAAATTGAATGTAAAGTTAGCGAGAAGCTGCTCAGGTATATTTAAATACCGATTTCAATATTAGGAAGTGTTTCTCTAGCTTATCCCTTCATTTCTCTTAGTTTGAAAGTGTCTAGGTTAAATCATTTCAGAGCAATAATTGTGTATGCAATTTTTTCAGTTTATGAATTAGATTGTTACCATGTGTATGAAATCCTAAATTTCAGGTATGCTCAAGATAAGGCACATGATAACAAGTATTGCTATCAATATTTTGATTGTTTAAATCTAAGTGAAAATTTTTTTTAGTGGGCTTGAGAAATTTATTTTAAATAATACTACACACCATTCCAACATTGCTTATCTTGGTCAGTTGCTTCAAATGGCTATTGAATCAAAGCAAGACTTTTTCCTGAAATACTTACAAATAGCTGATACATATCTGAACAATTCTTTTTTAAATAATACTCAATTTTCAAAAGCTTTAGACATCATAGTTTTTGCATATCAAAGCAAGATTTCTATGGTACATGATAAAACATATGAGTTTTTAGGAAAACTTTCAAGACATTTTGCAGACATTTTATCTCAACCTACTGTAGATTCAAAAAATGTCAAATCAGCATGCATGATTTTAAGTTGTTTATGTAAGTTTTCTTCAGCCAACAATGGGTTATCTATTTGGTTTTATTCTATTGATGGTAGATTATTTTGGAAACAACTTTTACAATATACGCTATCACAACATGTAAACTCAAATGTACTATTACATATGTATAAGCTTCAACAACAAACTATACAATTCTTTCATAACATTTTATATTTAAACAAGGAAAACATGTATTATTTCTGCAAGATTCTTATTGATGTTTTATACTGGACAAAGCAGCATAACTTGACAATGAGTGGTTACTTAAAGCAGGTTATAATGCATTTGGTTATTGCCGAAGATACCATCATTGTTCATTTTAAGTCAAAATGGAATATGTATATATTGCAGAATACGCATAAACTTCATTTTAGAATAACAGCAACATTAAATGAAATAGAACAAACATTGTTTAAAATTAAAAGTTCTGCAGTTACTGAAAATAAAGTACCAAAGTCTGACAACAATAAAATGGTTGACTTGCTAAATGAACAAGTTTTGCAATCTGGAAAGCTTGCAATATTTAAGCGCCAACCAAAATCTATGATGGAACCCACAGAAAAATCAAGTTCAACATTAGATGAGCAGCTTGGCATTGATTTTTTCCAGTCAGATATAAGCAATCAACCTCTTCCAAAAAAATTAAGTATTGGCCAGATTTTGCAGTTATTGCATGAAAAGGACCCTATTTTTTTAGATTCTCCTCCATTGATAGAATACTGTGTGCGATATGGGAAATCAAATGATGATGCTGCTCCAATAGAAAATAATGTACTTCTTTCAACAGCTCCATTTTCAACAATGTTAGAAATGTTTGCTAACTTTGGAGGACTTTCTTTACTATCCCCTAAAGTTGAGGACAATCATCAATCATTTGTGAAGTTGTTCTCTTTAATTCTCCCATTGCCAGGTTTCTCTAGTGTCTTTTTAGAGGACCGCACAAAAGCTGAATTTATGTTGCGTATTATGATGGGTGTGATGGAAACAAAAGCTGGCCGTAAGTAGTTAACTAATATTGTTAATTGAAGAAGTGTAGTTTAAAAGTTTGATTTATAATATTCCTAAAGATTATGCAAGAAAACTTTGTTAATTTTAGAAGTTATTCAAGAATTAGCAGTTGCACAAGATCTTCATGTACTTCCTCTAATGTCTTTGTGGAAGTTGTTGTTGCTAAAGCCTTCCACTTATAAACATTTTATAGAGCTGCGAAAAGAAATGTTAAAACAAGGAGTTCTCAATTTTATAATCAGTCTTCTTGAATGTTTAGTAACCAATAAAAAGAAGAATCTAAAACCAAGTGAACAAAGGTGAGTTGTGTAGCTTTTAGCTCATAGAAAGAGTTTGCTTGATTGCAAAATGCTATAAGTTCAGCTAAATTAGTAATCTGATTCTTTTTACTTGTTTTGGAATTTCAGTACAAGTCAGGCTGTTGGTTCTACTGATATGATTTCTAGCAGTACAAATTACTGGGCAAAGGGAACTGGATTTGGGACTGGATCTACTGCATCAAACTGGGATATTGAGAAAGCATTAAGTGAAAAAAAAAAGGAAGAGAAGCAAGTTGTTGTAATCTTTCAGGTTTGTTTTTATTGTACTTTTTAGAATTTATTTCAAAGTTAAAATAAAAATAAAGCAAAACAGATGTTAAAAGTTTTATGTAATGAATTTCAGATGTGTGTTTAGGTACTGGCAGCTTTTCTATGCGAAGACACTGAGATTTTAAATGATGTCTACTCACTTTTTGAAAACTCATGCATTACAGAAGTTCTTTCTGGGTATCTTAGAAATGATTCAGGTGAGTGGTATTTAACAGTTTAATAAAAATTAAAAGTTGATTTTTTTTTCAGTTTTTAACAGGCTTTAAAAAAAAAATGGTACAGCTCGTATTTAAATTTTATATTTTTTAAAATAAACTTTAGTTTTTGACATGTCCCATCACATTGTGCTGTATCATGCTATATTAAAGTTAGTACAATCACTTGCTTCTTCCACAATCACCTTAAGACTTCTCATTGGAACGAAAGGACCTCAAACATTGAAAGAAAGTTCTTCTTCAATTGTAAGTTTGTTATCAAAGCTGAAATCCTGTGTGGAAACATACAATAAAAGGCTCAAGTAAGATATAGTTTTTTAGATTTTTTTTTCTTTTAAAAGACATTTTTAACAATTTAAATATCTTGGATATTTATAGATAATTCAAGCAGTGTACAACATGAATAAATTTAAGAGTTATAATTTAATATAATTTAATAAAATAATTTATATTCACTTAAAGAATTTAACTATTTTCCAAATTTTAAAAAAAAAAGACTTTAAAAAGTTTTACAAATCCTTATAAAAATGAAAGGAAATTGATAAGATTCCAAAAAAAAAATCTACTGTTGTTCTAACTTGTTAGGTTTTTTTTGTTGTAGAGTAACTAACAAGCCTAAAAGAACAGTCACAAAGTCACGTGTCATTATATACAAAGATGAAGAAGATTTGTCTCCTGAGACTGACACTGAAGAGTTAAATATTTTACTTGATCATATTGAACTAATATCGGACTTTGTTCAACACAAAGCAGAGGATTATGACAAGGAACTGAATGCAGCAATGGAAAATGATAATGAAGTTCTTGAATCTTTCGAATGTCTTAAAGGCAAAAGCAATGATGAACTGTATGTGGCTACAATGTCACGTCTTCAATTTGGTGAGATTTTACCTATCTATTGTTAGTGTTCTATAAGCATTCGCTCTTATTTGTTTTTTGGTTTAGAATTTTTTTAGTGCTTCTGGATTTTTAATTGTATTTAATTACTTTAGATGTCTTTTGTTTTAACTAGATACATATGAAATTATAACAGAAAAGGAAGATGGAACATTGCATTTTAATGTCCCTTTTTACTATGCATCAGCTGTGCGCTCAACTGCAGGTGTAACAAATGATGCTTGGAGTTCTTCACGAGCTCGCAGGCTAGCTCAAGAAGTTGCTACATTATCAACTTCCTTGCCTTTATCATATAGCTCTACTGTGTTTTTGCGATGTGACGATGAAAGATTGGATGTTATGAAGGTGAGAAAATAATTTTAGTTGGGTCAAAAACAGTTAAACAGTTAACTGGAAACTTGATAATTACGCACAAGTATATTTGTTTAGTAATACATTTAACATTTGGTTCTCTAACAGAAAATTTAGGAAATTAAAAAATAAATTTCTCTCTTACAGAATAACAGATTTTTAAAGAGACCTATAAATACAAGTCTGTAATTTATCTATAGGATTGACGCCGTGTAATATTTAGTAGTTTTCTTTGATGCTAGAATTTTTTTTTTAATTTCAGGTACTTATAACAGGACCAGAAGACACGCCGTATGAGAATGGTTGCTTTGAGTTTGATGTTTACTTTCCAGCAGAATACCCAGCTTCTCCAATGAGTGTCAACTTGAGGACAACTGGGAAACAAACAGTAAGGTTCAATCCTAACCTTTACAACGATGGAAAGGTCTGCTTAAGTGTACTTAACACATGGCACGGAAGACCAGAAGAACGGTGGAATCCACAAACCTCTAGTCTCTTGCAGGTGCCATGAGAAGTTTGTTTCTTTTTCTGATTTTTCTCTAGCAGTTATATATTTATGCCTGCTCTTGGTATATTACTGAATATTAATTTTGTTTTATGATTAGGTTCTTGTTTCAATACAATCCTTGATTTTGGTTAGTGAACCGTATTTTAATGAACCTGGTTATGAGAGAATGCGTACTACACCACAGGGTCAGCAAAATTCTTGTGATTATAATGCAAACATTCAGCAAGCAACAATAAAATGGGCAATGGTGGAACAGATTAAGAGGCCATCATTATGTTTCCGAGAGGTTTGTTTATAGCTGTTGCGTTGCTGTTGTTTAGCCTATTCTCATCATAAAGGGTTGTTAATGTGTGTGTGAATCTCTACTCTTCAAATGTTATGATTAAACCAAACTTAAGTTGTTTCGTGGGGTTTTTTGTTGTTTTGTAAGAAAAATGACCTCAGGTAAATTTCTGTTGGCTATCTTATGTGTAAATATAATTAGGGTTCTCTGACATCCCGATTTTACGCGTGAGAGAGAGCAATGCAAACATCTATTAAAAATTAATATTTCTACTGCGCTCTCCTCTGTAAAATTGGGGCCCTAAGAACTGTAAATACAAGCGATGACGTGAATCAACTTTAAAATCTTTTTTTTTTTTTTCTGTAGATTATTCATAAACATTTCTTGATGAAACAAGCTCATGTTATTGCTCAGTGTGAACGATGGTTAGCAGAATCAAAGCGAAAGGCCAGCACTCATAGCTATGAATCTATGAATAATCACCTAGCAGAACTAAAGATTGAGTTAATGAAGTTAGAAAAAAATCAAATTAGTGACAATTTAAAAGAGGTTGTTGATGTTGATGCTGAATCCACTTCTGCTGATTCAACCACTTCAACGGTCGTTTACCTGTAGCGATATTTGTCCCTATTTTAAATACAAGCTTTGCTTCGCAGATATATTTTAAATATAAGCATTGCTTCGCAGATACATTTTAAATGTAAGCTTTGCTTCGCAGATACATTTTAAATGTAAGCTTTACTTCGCAGATACATTATTAACAATTAAGAAACTTAGGAAACAATGAAAGTAAATTTACGTTAGAGGTTGCTTTTATGCATCATGATTTTTCATAAAGATAAATACATTTTTCATAAAGAATTTTTCTTAACGAAATATATTTTAAATAGTCCGTTCTAGAGTTTTCTTATTACTTAGGATGCTGACAAAGCAAGATGGTCATGTTTTAAACTTATCAAATGAATATTAAGACAAGGTAGTTTTTCATCTTGTCCTTTCTTGTCTTTTCTTGTCTTAAGATATTTATAGAAAACCCCCGGTTAGCTTGTCAAATTAAAGTGAATATTTTGAATGTTAACTCTCGAAACTGCAATATTTAGTTCTTTAAGAACAGCGTCATTTTTATGTAAGAGAAAGGAGTTGAGAGAGGACAAAATTCAAGCTATATTATTGAGTAGCACACTCAAAAGTTGATGCAGAATGACATGTAAAGACGTGGCGCCCTCACTTAAGGGGAAGGTGCACTGTTCGATTTTCAAGAAAAAAGTTTTTTTTAAAGGTAATTCTTCATTTATGTGAAAAATAGCCTTTGTTTAAAAAACGAATTTTTTTGGAGAACCATGCTTAAATAACAATAAGGCAAGAAATACTTTCTTGCGCAATTTTTTTCTTAAAAAGTGTCCGTTAGTAGAAGTTTGTCTCAATGAAAAATAAAATCCAAAAGTAAACTTCACATGGCAGCAACTGATCTATCAAAGATTCAAATTTTAACTTTAAAGTAAATCGACCTCGATTGTCAAAAGGGTACAGCAAACGCTGTGTAGATTTTATAGCGCATATTATGAAAATATTCATTTTTTAAACAGTCGACTTGAATTTTCTCCTAAAATATAGTAATTTCCAATAATAACTTTCTACAGCTTGTAAGCATGTAAAAAAAATTTTAAAAATTAAAAAAACAATAATGATAAAATACCAATTAAATAATTTCTTTAAATTCCATCGTGGCTATTTTGTTGTGTTGATTTTCATTGGGTATCCACCGTTCCTACCTCGTCATTAATTTATTCTAATTATAAGGAACTTAACTATACCGCCATTATGGAGGACAAACAAACGTAAACAAATAGATCGACAATGTCAACAGAAAGCGAATATTTGGAATTTTTTGGATAGGAGTATAATAAAATGTAAACAAATTTTTGAAGAATGTATTTTACCTGAACTAATTGACAAATTTTACACCCATAAAAATCGTTTTATGAAAGAAATATCGGATAAAAGTAATTTTGTGCTTAAAGAACACAACTACTTTAAAAAAGAAAACAAAGTTTTTATTGATCACGATTATTGTATAAAATTGAAATAAAAATGTAGTCTTTTAATAAAAATATTTTATACTGTTTATTCTTTTGTTACAAATTCTAGTTTCACTAATTATTCAATCCTGTTAAATTTTAACTATTCCACTATTTTTGAATTGTGGAATAGTTAAAAATTTAACAGGAGGAAATAATTGAATCACATATATTTGTCAAAGAAGAACAAACAATAACAATTTTTTCTATTGAGCATGATCTTGAATCTTTAGTATATAAGTAATCTAATGGCATAATGCTTTGCATAAATTTTTATTTGTTGCATAACAATCCAATAACCCTCTCAACGTGTACTCGAACAGAGGCAATTTTCCGGGTTATTTCTACATCTAAACAAGTAAGTTGTAACTTTCCTTTTGTAAATCCTGGAATCTTTAGCTCCCCACAATAAAAGCCAACACTATCAGCAATCATAAAACCTCTATCGGCTAAAACAACATCTCCAGGAAGGATGTTTTTCAAAATTGGCATTTATTCATTTTTCTCTACGTTCTTTTGATAGAGTCTTTCCATCATCGCCTTATTTGCAAACTATTTTTAGTAAACGAAAGAAAGATTTACCCTTTTCACGACTTGAACGACTTGAACACCCAAATACAGCGCAAAAGTTGATCATATTTATTTATTTTTTTTTTTTCTATAACAATGTTTGCATATTTATATATTTAACTTAAGTTTAAAATAAGACAACAATAATAAGTAAATAAACCAGATTAAAATTTATATTTTCTTATTTTTTTTAATAAAAACATTAAATTTTATAATATATTTTTTGAAAAAACTATGAATATAATAATTAGTATATTAGTTCCGGTAACTTAGTTGTCCTCCATAATGGTAGAACTGATATCAAAACAACTCTTAATTATTTCGTGATGTCGAGCTAGGAACGGTGGATATTAGTTAAGCCAACATCGGCCAGTATATTAGGTTAGCTTCCATTTATGCTCGGTTATGTTTACAAGTATTTTGCTAATAGGCTACTTACATAATTAGCATAAATAATATAATCAACATAATTCTTCTAGTAACGAATTATTTAATAGTATTCGAAACGCAATACGTTAAAACCTCTCAAAAGGGGACACCAACTAAAGCACCACCAATTGACCGCCTCAATTCTCGGTCCGAAACGTTGGTATGTGGCTTTTAATGATGCAACATTTGGATGTCTCTACTTGTCAGTGACCACTTCAAAATACAGGTCCTGAGCTCGTTGAATGATGTTAGGTCTCCTAACAACACTGGTGTTGCAGAACCCTCTGACTCATTGTACTTAGTGATACATCGTATGCAATAAATCTCGGGAACACAAAGAACCGGTCGACTTCTGTCGCCAAGCGTCCAGTGCAATACGTTCAATAATCACGGCTCTTTAGTTATATTCTGCACTTGGTTTCAACATGGCGATTATTTTGAGGTTATGAATGTTTAACACTTGTAGAAGCTATTTAGGCGCCAGATTTCGGCACCGCACCCTGTACTACAACTTGTAGGCAATATTATTTGTTCATTTTTTAATAGAACCAGTCGTTATAATAAAAACATCTGAAAGTAAAATGATTTGATGAAAGCTCCTGTCCATTAAAATTCCATGAAATGAGAAAAATTATTTTTAGGTCACTCGAAGAAGTTAAGTACCGGAAAATTCTTAGCAAATGTAAATAAAAATTTTTGATCTCTTTAGGTTATTGAAAAACGCTTCTTGTTGAAGCAAGCTCAAGTTATTGTTCGGTGTGAAAGTTGGTTAAATGAATCAAAAGGAAAGGTAAGCACTGAGCGTTACTACTTTCAACCACTTAAAAAAACTTAAGTACGAATTGATGAAGTTAGAAAAAAATAATATATCATGACATGAAAAAATCCTGAATCAAACTGATGACCAATTGTATGCAGTAGCTACATTTATGAAGTGCGTCAAATATTTTTCACTTTTTGCAATTTATATTTACATATCACGGACATATATGTTATATAAACGTGCTATTTTTAGCTGAACAATTGTATGATTACTCAAATTAATTACTGGTTGTTTACAAAAAAAAAACACTTGCGTCATTATAATCACCTCCAGACCTCTAGTAAGTTTTTTGATTCAACTAATTTTTTAACTTAAGCCAATTGACAACTAGCGGTTTACAAATTCGTTTACTTCATAAGCTAAACGATTTAGTAAAACACACGGTTCAATTATTCTCTTTTTGGCAATCGTCATGGATAGTCTTTACAGAAAAATGTACAACCAAAGTAAAGTAGCTCAAGCACACTAAGGCCGCACGGGAGTGTCACCATTTGTCCTATTTACATCTCTTCTTGAATCAGTCTTCACTTTCCCGTAATTTGAAGCGATCAGGTTCCTATCTTCATGGAATTCCTATGAAAGGAATGGGGTTTCAACATTTCCCATTTTCATATGCAGCTTTTAAGAATATTGTTAAGAAATAAGGTGTACACTAAGATTGTTATCTTTTTCTATATTTATGCTCTTACACTTCTATGATCAAATGATACAGAATTTTTTGGTTACAGGAAGAGAATATTTTTAAAAATTTTGAAGGTTTTTATTATTAAATACAATTGCAATTATGTAATTATATTATATCAAATACAATTAAAATTATACTTTTGCATGATTAAAAGTCAATTTTAAAAAAATGATAAGTTTTGGGATTGACTAAGGTATAAAAATTGTATTTTTTGACTGGCACAACAAATAAAAAAATATGTATAAACCTCGTATCATTAGGCCGGGTGAATAAAAATGAGCAATTGCTTTTACTCAGTAATTGGTAAGCTTTACGTGAATAAAAACTTCAACAACTTTTCTTAAGTTTTTATTCACGTAAAATTGCGCAATTACTGAGTAAATTGCTTACCTTTACGTGAATAAAAATATCAGGAAAACTGCTGAAGTTTTTATTCACGTAAAGCTGACCAATTACTGAGTAAAAGCAAATGCTCATTTTTATTCACCCGGCCTAATGAAACTTAAAAATAAAAAATGGCGTAGAAAAGTTCTGATTGAACACCAATTAGAACTTTCTATGCCGTTATTTTACTTTTGATTTTGACTAAAGGAGATCTCGTTATGCAGTAGATAGCACCTGGTTGTATTTATTAGTTTCAGAAAGAACAAATACATTAATGATTTTATACCCAAAAATATCCAGTATTTTTCCCATTTACCATTTTCAATCTTAAAAGACCTGTTAAATTTAAGTGCAGATTTAAAAAACGTGGATCCAAAACTGTCAAAATTCTACATATAAAGCAACAAGGGACAGTTACTTAAGGAGAACCAATCTTTCTATTTAAGTTAACATAGATATTAAGATTTACCAGCAGAAGATGTACGAAAATTTAAAAATGTTGGTTAGAAAATGTTTGTAGATAAAAAAAAACAAAAAAAAAACGTTGATTTTTGGCTTAAATTTGTTTGATTGTTAAAACTTATGTGATGATTAAGTATGAGCATATATAATGTATAGTAATAATGTATAATTAAGGATAAAACTACAGAATTAAGATGTAACGGATTTAACTGCTTGGAATAGTTTGCTGCTGATGTGAAACTAAGGTTGAATATTTTCAACAATAAACGTTAGTCCGAAAGACACATTTTTCAATTACATTCATATTTTTCAAGATTCGAAAAGAGAGCTGCTAAATCAAAATCAAGAATGGTTGCATCCATAGAATTAATGAAGTGATTAAGTTCCTTGCACACTATTCAACTAATGACTTTGTAGAATTTGTTGTTGAGAGAGTCTTTTCTCTCAAAAAACATGTGCTCACAATTCAAACTCTAATATCAGAAATACCTGTAGGCCGTAGCGAGGATTCTTGCTAAAGAAAGATGGGATGGGTACGAGTGGGGGCACAAAACTAAATTCCGGAAAGGGGCAAGTCATTTTCGCAGTTGCTGTTCTAGTGGTTAATCAGTCCATTACGTTCCTATTTTTCGATATTTCTTAAAAGATCGCCTTTAAAGAATAATTTAAAAGAACAAAAAAATAGAAAAACTTCAAATTTCATCTAAGCATAATAATACTTCAAATTAACTTCAAATTTCATCATAATACTTTGCATAATACTGTGCATAATAATACTTTTGCTACATTGGGTCGGTTGTTGATCAATTTTTGAAACTTTAAAATTCTTAATTGCTGTTAAGCACAATTATTAGTTAAGAGCTACTTTAATGTGAGTTGACTTCGCTGCAAGGCTTTAACGAGTTATTATCTACTATTTTTATCAAATAAATGAACAAGATTGACTCCATTAAGTATTGTGAGTTAAGGATCATACAGCTATGTTGCCTCAGATAGACCAAACTAAAAGATCTGAAGCAGTCACTAACAATAGAACTATCTTCATTGTCATCAAACAGCGAAATTAGATTAAGAACGCGCATGCACATTTTGTGTACAACTTCCTTTAGCTTTTTATTAACATCCCTCAATTGAGAAATTCCACTTTAGAGTCCTTTACTTCGTTGTCAGCTTTGTAATTACGATTATCCCAGAGACATAAAAACTTGTACTTAGAGTAATCTATCTGCATTCCCAGAAGAAGTGAAACTACCTTAAATTTTCAAAAATATTCCGGGCTAGGTTTGCTGAAATTCATTGCTTTTTTTGATTAGCCTAGATTAAAAAGTGTCTTCAATGTCACATTGAGCCTCATCTGTACTATCATAACTGGTAATGTTTGAGTACGTTGGTGGGCACAGGGTTCAGTGTATTATGCAAGGCTAACCAAAAAGCTTACGAAAAGTCTAGATATGCTATAGCTGGTTGATCTTCTTGGTAAATTCTGCTGTTGTTCATGCAGAAGTAATAATCGGACACATGGTTGGTTGAATCACATCACACCATGGGTATATAGAAAGTTTTGAATTTTTAAAGACTTGAACTTTCTATGTAGCCACTACAGTAGCCCAGAATAACATACTTTGCAGTATGAGGGGCCTAACTTTTATCCTGATCACCAAGTTTTTTTACTATGCAGTATTGAGTCTTTTGGCTAAATTCTTTCTCTGATCTTTTGTTGTAAAATTTCCGCAAATGTAACAAAAACTGTCCGTATAATTAATGCAAGCTCAACTCGTTCTTTTCATTGTAATTAATTTTAAAGAAACTGTTTTAAACATTTTCAGTAATCTGATATAAAAAAAAACAGCATCAAATACAAATTAACAACCATTGTAATGAGAAAAACACAGCATAATAGGCATATTAGCATGCAGTCTTATGATAAATAATGTTGAGAACCATTTGAATTTTGAATTGATATTAGACAATAGACGCGTTTTAAAAGGGTGTATGATTTTTAATATAATTCTTTTAAGGAATTTTTGAAGACAAAGGATAGTTGTCATAGATTATCACAATATAATTATTTTTAATTTTAAATCAGGCTTTAAGTTTGGCTTACTATTTTTTATGCTGCATATTTTAGTAATTTAAACATAGTTAAAGAAAATGGGTGTTAGTAGGACCGAACTATTATTTCTAATAAAAAAATAAATAACCATGCATTGTTGAATTAAATGTTGAAATGTCTATGTGTTGCTGTGTTAAATGGTTGGCAAGTATTTTTTTAATGGAATGCTTGAATATGTAATCGCACTTTGCATTTACCTTTTGCGTGTTGCTTATTCACCCTTTAGTACTCTATTGACCGCTTACTTTTTAGCAAACTTAATCACGCCTGCCCGGCGTGATTAAGCCCGAAGAGCCTCAAAACATAAAAGTCATGCTTAAAAAATAAAACCAATTGAATTTGGTAGCCCATACATCCATGTTTCAAAAAATAAAAAAATTGAAATCATCTGTCTACGTCCAAGGAAAAAAAATGACTTTGATTTTTTGGATTTTTTTTTCCTTGCTTCATCGCCCGGAGAGCCTCAAACCACAAAAGACACACTCAAAAATAAGAAATAAATAATAAAACTGATATTACTAATATTCATATGCATAGTCTATACATAGAGGCTTTAAAAATAAAAAATGAAGCCATCAGTCAATCTGTAGGAAATCTTTGTTACTTTGAACTTGTCAGCCATTTGACCTTACTTTTAATGGAAAAGATTTCTTTGATCACCATTTTTTCTTTGAATTTGAATCATTTCTAAACTTAAAACACTGTCGCAAAATAAAAAAAACTATTAAAATAGTGTCTATAATTAAACTTTGTCTATAATTAAACTTTGGCAAAGGCTGTTTCAAAATTCTAAATATAGGTTTTATTTACTGTGGTTTTTTTTTTACAAATTACAATTACACACAGGTTAAACAAATAAATATTTAAAAAGATTTAATCTCATAAATAAATTTTTGAACCAGTTTAAATAAATCCATAGGTATTTTCTCAGTTGATTTTTTTTTGTCACGAACACTTATTCTAAAGTAGAAAGGTTTCAATGTTCATTAAAGATGCAACAGACATATTTCACCTAAATGTGCTTGCTATTGTATTCAACCACACATCTTTCAAGCCAATTTCCATATTGTGGATGTAATTTTGAATGTTTGTATCTTTGCTACTGAAAAGAAAAATCGTGATGAAGAGCTTCTAAAGATTGTTCACTGAAAAGACCAAGGGATTTTTTCTTCATTCTGATAAAATCATCAATGTGAAAAAAAACGGTGTGCACTTTTGGGGTTACACTTACAAATCCTAGACTTAAAAAAGATGTACGAAATTCTTCGATTTTTGTTCATATTCCTAGTCAAGGACGTTTCCAAAGCAGGCTCTAACAACAGCACTAAATTTTTTGAATGCATCAATGATGGCCAAAACTGATTTATATAGGTTCTCAAACAGCTGATCTATCACTTCAATATTTTTTAGGAGTTTTTGGCAATCTTTGCCAGCAAATTGTCTGCAATGATATGGTTGGATTGTGATGTTGAGTCTTTTTGGCCACTCATCTGCTTCTGACAATGCTTCTTTTAGTGCTTTGGACAAGTGATTTACTATCCCAATAAGCAGATGAAGTTCCATTGGGGGGGATTAGTTCAAAAATGAATTTGCTTGGATCAGCTTTTAGAAGCGGTTTATATTGAAAAACTTTGCCCTGCTAATGTCACCACCTTTTGAAAAAAAGTCTGTCTAACAATTTTGAAGATCAGACAACGTCTTGACCGCACCTTTTTCAGCTAAGTTCTTTGCTTCACTATCACAGTATAGGCATGGATGTGAGCTAAATAGACATTGCAAACCACATAAAATGTTAACAATTTTCAAGTCGCAAGAGACCACAAAGTCTACATTTCCAGGTTGAACAAGCTCAATAAAGTTTTTGATGTTGCTGCAATTCTCATGTAGGTCCTCTGCAAGTGCAATTAGAAATTGCTTTTTAACTCCACTGTCTTTTAGGGCTCGAGAGGTGACAATTTTTTTTTAAGGTGGGCTGCTTGAATCATCTTCATCATTCATTCTTTGAAGACTTACTGTAAACTTTACAAAGCCTCGAACTCCATCAATCCCATCTTTTATGAGATGACCTGCTTGAAGTTGTCTCTTAAGTGAAATTTCTGCTAGAAAGTCAGAGAGATTTTTGCAGTGAACAACTGTGTACTCTTTGAGTGGGATTTTTTTGCCTGATGATGCAATTGTAGTATTTGTAAATAAATTTGCAAGTTACAACCCTGCTTCATGAAAATTTGCTCGATAGTTTGGCTCAAAAAGAGGCGATTTGGAAACCAAATTTAGTGCTGTTGCAAGGTTTTTGACTCCAATATTAGACATGCCTGTAGCTTGCTGAATATGCATCAGGTCTTGCGCACTTAACTTATACTTTTCTGCAGTTGTTGATTTTGAACATGGTGCTCTGAAAGTTGCAGAGGCTAGTTGTTCAAAAACTTTTCTGTTTTCTTTTGAAATTTCTCTAAGGTTTTAATTCAAAAAAGTACAGTTGCATTTATGAGATAAGCCTTTCCCTAGTGATGACAAACAATCTAAACATCTTTTCAGGGGATTTGTGCGATTTGAAGTTGTAGAATTATCCAAAAGATGTTTTTCAGTCAGCTTCAGCTTACCAATTTGGCAAATCAGGCAGTTACAGTTGGAACCTCTTGTCACAGTCTTGACATTGATAATTTGAAAATTGTAAAGAGTAGGCAGCTTGACAGATACTCCTCTTCCAACCCTTCTAAATGTTGATTTCTACACGTTCTGCACATTCGATTTGGAACTATAGAGTCCAAAAAGTCAATGTCTGTTGATAAATTGTTTTGAATCTCTCAAAGGCTACACCAGAAATTGGTGAATTTCACTTTTTCATACATACAACACACACTTTTTTTCTACACTCTTCATGAGATTTGGCACTATTGGGCATTTTGAAAGAGTCCAAGTAAAGTTAAAATTACAAAAAGTACTTGTTTGTGTTTTCATTTGATAAAGGACTTATTTTATTATCAGCAACTATTAAAAAATTAATGCTTTTGCAGCTTCCTTATTTTACTATTAAATGACATAAATATGTAACATTGTAACATTAAGTACTATGCAGTAAAATGGACCTAGATATTTTAAAAATATGGTCTTAAAAAAACGTTTAAAACACTTGACTTTTAAAAGAAAGCGAATTAGTAGGTAAAGATACCCCTAGGGTTAACCATGAGCGAGACTAGGTTTTTTCAAACCGAGACGAGACCGAGACGAGAAGTTAGTACTTCTCGTGAGACCGAGAACGAGACGAGACGAGAAATTTAACAATTTTTGAAAACAAATTTATTAAAATCAAAGTAAAAAAAAAAAATGTAAACATGGGTTTTGACAAATAAACACAAATGACATTTGTCAAATGTAAACAACTTTTTCAAATATTAATTCAGAATTTTTTTGCCAAACTTTTCCAACAAGACAATTTTTTCTCTGATTAAGATGATTTGTTCTACTCTTTCTGGGTGTAAGTTGTGTCTGGATGATCGGATGACATTCAATATGAACAATATGTGTCAAGTTCAATTCCACTGGTAAACTAATGAAATTAAGTCCAAATAAACTCCAAATAAACAAAGAAATTTCAAAGTTCCAAAAAAACTCCAAATAAACAAAGAAATTATAATTGAAAGAGCGCACAGAACAGGGTCAATTAAGTCAGGAAAAGAGCGATCAATTGTTTTAAAACTTTTAAATTTCAATGATAAAAAGTTAATTCTGCAAAACTCAAAAAAACTACGCGGAACAGGAGTGTTTGTTAACGAAGACTTTGCAAAGGAAACAATAGAAAAGCGTAAAAAAACTCTGGGATGAAGTAATTAAATTGAGAAAAGAAGGTAAATACGCAATTCTCAAGTTCGATTCTATTTTTTGTAGAGATCATAAAAAGTAATTTTTTTTTTTTTTTTTAACATACAGTGTTAAGAAAGTTCTTCTAATTTATAACACAATCAAAATGTCTGAAACAAATGATTTTAAATCGTTTAGTTGTAATTTTTCAGAAATAAGACACTTCGCATCTGATGAAAAATTTGATCCAGATATTAATTATTTCAATGACATTATTACGGATTGTCCTTATTACTATCCTCAAAAACAAATTATTTTATTAAAATCACGGAGTCAAAATATTAATTAATTAAAAAAACAAATTATTAAGCATTTTGTAAATTATAATAATTTTTAATTTGGAAAATAATATAATATTTAAGTCTCGTTCTACTTCTCGCGAGAATTTTCTATTTCTCGTTTCTCACGAGAAGTCCCATTTCTCACGAGAAACGAGAACGAGACGAGATCTCGCTCATGGTTACCTAGGGTTATGCAATTTAAAATGGATTAGCAATAAAAGCAATCTAGTTTCATTTTTTTTATTTTATATGGTTATTTTTTATCAAATTTTATTTTTTCTAGTGATTATCTATCAAATTTTATTGTTACTCATAAATAAGTATTATCTTTTCTTCCTTATGCCTCTAGGAAAGGAGCCAATAACATGAGAAAATTCAAAGTCATTTTTTTTCCATGGACGTAGGCAGATGATTTCAATTTTTTTTATTTTTTGAAACATGGATTTATGGGCTACCAAACGCAATTAGTTTTATTTTTTGAGCAAGACTTTTATGTTTTGAGGCTCTCCGGACAGGTGTGTAATCTCTAGAACTCTAAAATTCTCTTCCCAATTAGAAATACAGTTAGTTGAAATTGATACAGATAAGTCATACAAAGCCTTTTGTAAAAATCCCCTTTTTCCTTTTCATGTCCTAGTTTTGTTTATAAAGAACCTCAATCTAATCATATTTAAATAAGAGGAAGTGAATTAACCCTATTTATAAACAAGATTACCATTTTTTGAGGTGTTTTGTAATTTATCAATTTTCATATTATTTTTGTTTTGATCAAAGTTTTCTAAAGTTGTTTTTCTCGAGTTTTTCCTCGAAAAATAAGAATTGAATTCTTTTATGTAAATTCGTGGATTTTGCATTTACTATTTTTTTAGAAACAGAAAATGTCTCTTACCCCTAAAAATGCATTCTAGTATGGCAGGTTTAAAGGTAAAACGCTCATTTGAAAGACCTCACCAAAAAATGATAGAGGTTCAGCTTCGTTTCTTCTATAATTTCTTTTGTTTTTTATATAACAAACAATCAAATGAAGAAAATTGTGTGAGTGTTGAATTGAATCGCAAAACCTTCTTCAAGTACTTATGAAGGTTTTTGTTTTCTTTATGTTTAGATTTTACATAATTTTTTTATTATAAAACTAAATTGAAACTACTCATTCTCTACTTAGATAAAATTATAAAATATTTGCAACTAACTTAAAAGAATGTTCCCACAGCTATCACCACAGTCAGCAACTGGTTTGGTGGTTTTTACTAAAGAAGATTTTGTCCTTTATCTGATCTGTGTAACAGAGCCTTTAACTAAGCACATATTTAACAAACGTTCAAAAGAGGTGAAAGCTATTCTTGTGTATATAGAAATCGGTTCCTCGCGCATAAATTGCTAATAAATTCTGTTTGAGTGGAATTCTAGAGTATCTTATTTATCTTTCTTGAAAGGTCTTAATGAGAAAATATTTGATTCACTTAGTTAAAATTGTACTTAAGGGTAGATATTTGTTTGCTCTCTTCTTTCCGTGGAATTTGCAATTTCAGCCGACTGTGATAGGTGTGGATTAATTTCGTTATTTGATAACCTATAAGAAATTGCATCACCGCTTGACATGCGAGAAACACTAGAAGTTCTATCGTAACCGAAATTCGAATAAGAAGACGGATAGCTATCTAATACTGGTATACTGAGTCTGTATCTATTTTGATCTGAATCGAGTCCCACAAAATTTCTTGAATTGTAAGAATATATCGATGAAGCGTCGGCATTTACTCCGTTCAAGCTAAGCGGTTGATTTGAGGTAATGCTCTCTCCAAACACTGAGCCAGGTCCTTTTCGGAGAGCAGGACTTGCAGCAGCGTGGATGTTAACAGCTGCCAAAGCACTGTTGCTTCTTATCTTACGCTCCAGTTGCTGAGCGCGCTTTGCCTCTTCTTTTTTCCTGACAGAAAAATAGTTTTTACTTGTAAAAAGCAACTGCTTTACACTTCTTTTTGATAAAATATGAAAATATTAATAGCAATCTTTATAAAAAACTCATTACGCATATATAACGGGGGTAATCTTTATAAAAAAAAAAAGCGGGAATTACAACTCACATTTTTTTTTTCTTTCTCCATCGAATACACACGATGAAGGAGATCATTAAAATGAAAATAGCACACACTGCACCAATCCAAAGATAAATTAATGGATTGTTTTTTTCTAAAGTAGAAAACTTGTAATAAATAAATTCCAGGGGAGGATTTTGTAACAAAACCATTTTAAAGAATCTAGGTCTTTTAACTGATAAAAAAAGAAAAGTAAAAATCCAAGTGTAAACCAGGATAAAAAAAGCCTTAATTCCAGAAAAGGGATTGAGTTTGTCGAACAGAATTCCTTTAAATTTGGGGTTAAATTTGGTGTTAATAGTAAAAAGTGTATGAACTTGAATTTTACCGCTTTGAATGCATTGAAATGAACCGATTGTGTTTGTGCATTCAGTATCAGAATAGCATGACTGTTTTCCTTCTGTACATTCATTGTAATCAGAAATAGCTTCTATTTTTCCTCCAATTTCAGAAGTTTTTCTTATGTTTTCCAAGTCTTTATCTGAAATAACTTCATAAAATACCAATTTAACAATATTTCCAGGATCGATGCGAACAGCATCAGTTATTGAATAATTGGCAAGTTTCACCTTCAGCTCATTTAGAACACGCTGAACGTCGGTTGGAGTTGAGAAATACTGGACTTTGTAGGTAAATGCGTCTGTGAAGCAAATTTTTTGTTGATGCTTTTTTTTTTAAATTAGTTAAATTGATAAAAAATATTAGTGCAAAAATCTAACCGACCACTTACAGTTGCTACAAGTAATACCATAATAGCCAGGGCTGCAACTGCAAGATCCATTTAAATTGCAAATGCCGTTGTTCTTGCATTCACATGTCTCTTGCATAACTACTCCGTGTATGACGAGCAGCAATACTTTGAACAATAAAAAGATTTGTATTATTGGAAATAAATTATTTTCATTAGCATTCATTTTACTAAGCAATTTAAACAGCGCGTGTTTGTTTTTTTGTTTTTTTTTTGTAAAAAACAATGAATGGTAATAATTTAATATGGCTGAGTTAACTTTTTTTATAAATTTGACCCTTTTTTATATTTAAAAACAAATCAAAACTTATGAAAAGTCTTAACTTAGTCTAAACCGTAGTATATTATTTTTTTCCGCAACATATTTAATAAGATTTACCTTACCAAATAAGAATGCAAAAACCATTTATTTTCAGGTTATCGAGTTAAAACATTTTCAAAGAGTTTTTCCCATCTAACTTTTTAAAACTGTATGCAACTTACGAATGCATCGTAAGGGTTCTTTACTTTTTACGTAACAAATTGTTCCGTTGCATTACACAACCGTCAATTTTCTTATGGCGTGCATCCGAATTCAAAACTGGAATTCAATATCGCAACGGGGTTGCTATGCAAACAATACTAACACAATATTATCAATGTTTATAAAATATTAAAATGTAATGTAGATATTTATAATAGGTTGAAATTTTTATATTCGAGGTTGAGAGTTTTAAAGAAAAAATAGTTATTGAAAAAGGTTTTTAAATGCAAATGCTTAAACAGAGCCGTTAGGGGGGGGGGGGGGGGGTCAGAAAAAGTAAAACCCCATTCAATGATTTTCAACACTATAAATGAGACTTCTTTTCATTTTTGATCAACAAGTGCTTTTTGTCATGAAAAAATTATTCAGTACCAGGAAATATCAAATTCATATTGTATTAGAAAAGTCTGAGTTTAAAAAATACGTCTTTCATCCCGAACAAATGCAGCCGGTCGTACTTTTGTAGCCACTTGTCTAGTTATTAATTTATTTTTCCCTCTTCGTAAGTTATTTTGTTGATTGTGATGCAACAGAACAATATTTCAAACGTTTGTCAAATATATAAACCAAAGATTATTCGTGAAAAACGTGATTTGGTTTTGCATATGCAACAATATAAAAAGAAACTAAAAATTGATTTGCTGAAATTTTACTGAACAAATTCGGAGGAGAAACGACGGTGAATTTTCTCGTTCCCATAATAATTTTTTTAAAGCTTATACTGTCAAAAGTTAATTACTGTAAATAATGTAAACAATACTGTAATTAAATTTCTATATAAAAATTACAAAATGCTGAAATCTCCGGTTATTAAAAACTACAATTAACTTTTAAGTGAGGGGAAGCCAAACAATGGTAAATATTAACTTTCGAAAGTAATTTTTTTTTAAAAAATAAACGTTTCTTTAGTATTTTATTTAGGTAGTACCATTCGAATTTTATCTAAAAGAAACTTTTAAATACCACACAACTTTTTACCGAAAACCTACTCTTTTTTTTTTTATAAAAAGGATCTGAAAACGATTTACTTCAAAATACGTAATCATTTGATAAAAGTCAATACATATATATATATATATACATTTTAATCGAAATAGGGTGCGTTGATTGGTTTACTTATAGAATTTCTATACATCCAAATTATGATATATTGGGATATAAATATTATCATTTCGGAATCAAAATGTTTTAAATATTGTTTCAATCCTATAACATTGACTTTTTACAGTAAATTAGCTTTTCTATTCTATTAAGTATAATAATGTGCCTGTCGAAAATCGACTTACTTTCTATTCTATCAAGTGTATAATGTGGCCGTTGAAAATCAGCTTATTTTTCACACTGTTAACAAAAATTATATATGGTAGAAATTATATATGGTGTCCGTCGAAAATCGACTTATTTGGTAACGCCTAATCAGTAATCAACCAAAATGTTATTTTCTCTGATGAATTGTCCATTATCTTATTTAATACCACCAGCTGTGTATACGTGAAGAGACAACTAAAAAATCATTACTAGACAAACAAATAATTATTTAAGATTTATTTAACAATTATATAAGACACAAACAAAAAGTTATTATCTATAAGATGGACTTATTACCCTCATGTTCAAATCGGCGGTTCCACCGTCACTTACGGGATATTTCAATTTTTTTAATGTCACACTTTTAGTTTTTATTTTATTTTAAAAGATTAGATGTTCATTTAAGTATACATCATCCCGAAATCATTTACTTGCTTCAATGTAAACTTTTAATTCTTTCAACTATTGTTTTAAAATTATACTTCATTATATTGTATTATAAAAATTGTATATATTGTGTTATTTGTATTTATTGTATCATACTATTTATTGTATTATTACAGGACTCAAAAAAACCCCACGTTAAACATGTTGTTTTCATTTGAATACTTCGAAGAAATTATTTAATCTAAAAAAACGAGCACCTCAAATTTAATCAAGTAGTTTTCGTTTGATATAAAATTAATCGATTAAAAGTTTTAACAACTTATCTCTGCATTATAAATCAAATAAGTGAGCTTTGCTTACGGGACAGAAAAAATCCTTACTTACGGGACGTGGCTTATTAAAAACCATAACAAACAGACATTTTAAAATTGAAGAACTATCTAAATAACTTCTATACATCTTCAGGATGAAGTTTTCAAGATACCAACAGCCTTTCTCATTAAAACCTGATTAAAAGCAATTTTTACAGCTGCTCCTGAGCCATTTATAGATTCCTTTCCATGACTAGTTGCTCTATAATTTTGATGGCAATCCCGTATACTTTTTGGAGTTTTTGAGTACCTGCTATGATAAATCTGCTCTTGAATCGGCTTAATGAACTATTTTTCCAAAATTTTCTTAACACAGAAATATCTTTTGATAGACTTTTAATCATCATGTAAAGATTTACTAATATTTCTTTGTGATCACGAGTAGTACAATGATCAACAATTGAGCGACAGTATTTCAGATTTTGATATCAAGCCACAGATGTAAAAATAGTTACCTGCTGTTGATTTTAGTGTGCATTTTGAATCTTCTCTTGAAAAAAATTTCTTAAATTTTCTGCGTCATCCATTTGTAGCATTGCTATTCTACTCACCTTCTTTGTGCTACTTTTGCCGGGTCTTAAATTTTTGCGCTATTGCCATTTAGTAAAACTATGAGTTAAAAAACTAGACTTTAGTAAGCACAGATGACTGTACAAAGGCACCGCTGAAGAACTTCGAGCTGTTTGCTTTATTTTTTAATACTCATCTTGCCACTGCTTCCACTTTACAATATTTTAGTATCACTATTACTACAAGTATCTCTTTTTTTGCTGGGCCATCTTGGGATTGAAGGAAAAGTCTGCAATTTACATCTATTTTTGTACAGTAATCAGAAAGCTTTTTCTGTGCAAGTATTTTGATGATAAATTTATGTGCATAAATTAGCTGGCGTTTATTAACCAACAAAAATATGTAAAGGCTTTTAGCTTGTAAACTGACTTCTACTAACCTTAACATTTTCATTTTCTGAGATAAACAAGACAAGAGTCTCCTTAATTCTTCTGTATGTGTCTTTTTTAAGTATTAAAAAACGTTTTTGCTGTTACTTCTGTTATCTTTTTTTTTCCCTAAGACATGTCGCGAGGTTAGAATTATTTTGTTCTATCTCCAAGTTTAAACGTCGAGAGAAAGTTTTTGATTTTTTTCTTTAAGTAAAAATGACTTAAAATTTTAGCTTTAATTTTTAAAGAAATGATAACTTATGCTTTAAATAATTTATGTTTAAACAAATTGTTTATAAAAAAATTTCTAAAATAGAGCGTATTTTGAAAGCAATCATTACTTACTAAAATTAATAACTCATTTTCTCCCAACTTTTAAAATAGGAGATAGAACAAAATAATTCTAGCCTCGCGATATGGCTAACCCCATCATTTTTATAAAATTCAAAACCTTTTTAATTGAATAATTCATTTAATGAAGCTGCTCCTCTAAATTCGTTTAAATTTTCTCCAATTTTGCATTTTAGCTAATTTTAGAATAACTGCCCTTTGCTTTGAAGGGATAATTTTAGTTACTATTTACTTGCAGCTCTTGACAAAGAATATGTACCTAAAGTTACCTATGGCAAAGAGTTTGATTAATTTTATTCAAAGTTGCTTTTCTCCACTTTTTTTTTTTTTTGTTCCTTTCTTCAATCTTACTTTCTAATCAGGTTTGACTTTTGTCTTTTGGTAATTTTTTAAGTTTCCCCCTCCCCCTTTCCTTTTTTTTTTAGTGCTTCTTAACACATTCTTCATTTTTTTCTTCTTACTAATGTAGGATTCAACCGTCTCCCTTTATTTTGTTTTTCAGTATTAGTTTTAGTCATTATTTTTGGTCTAAATGAACAAAAAAAAAAATTATTCATAAGTTGTATTAAAATTGTTACTTTTGGGACATTGGGACCGAAATAATTAAGGTTTATATGCTTCAAGGAAGTAGTGCAACAAACAGAAATTTGGCTTTATGTTATTATATGATTGGAATATAACAGCTGTAAAAAAAAGTAGTTTTTTGTAGTTGTTATATTCTAATCTCTAATTGGATATTTTTTTTAGCATTAATTTAATAAAAAAAAGGCATATTTGTTACTTATTAGACAGTCACATTTTTGAAAAACCGAAATAAATATATTATTGTATATATTGTCAAACAAATGAAACTTATTTGTATTATTTATACCTTTTAAAATTACATAATATTGTGCCTTAACTTTTTTTTGACATTATGTGTGTTTGTTAATTACAACGCAATTAACAAACTCACGTGTTAAGTAATCAAAATTAAAAACCTTTAAACATAAGGTAACCCAAAGATAACATGACTTTTGATATTAATTCAAATTTATTTTTCTGAAAAAAACTTACTTAGGAATGAAATTTCCCAAATATGTATATGATCATAGTGCGCTCTTGTGTCAATACCCTAACCAGACTTTCTCTCTAAAAATCTTTTCCCGTCCCGTCCAGAATTTCAAATAAAATGATATTTTGCCGCAATATTTTAATATGCAAAATAAATTCAAGAAATCTACTCAAGTTAAAAACTGCGGAAAATTGAAAAATCTCAAAAGCAGAATTAAATTACGTGCTGACAAGTTAAACAAGAATGACTTGCCTAACTCTCCTCCATCGTAAAATTGTATAGGCATCTTCTTCTAGATTCTCACCTACTCGAGTCAAGTTTGTCTTGCTGGGAAGTTTGTTTGAACTTAAAAATTAGAATAAGAAAAAGGATATAAAAATCAACTTAGAAGTTAAAATAAATGTATTTAAAAAAAAAAAAAGCCTCGCATTTATTTTTATTACAAAATGAGAGCGTGTATTTATTCTCTTTAGAAGAATAAGCAGAATTGTTATTAATGGGTAAAGTTGTGCTTAATTGAAAACCAAGATAGTAAGTGACAAAATTACAATTTTTTTGAGCTCAAAAACAGAACATAAAATCAAACAAAAAGCAAACTAAGTTTTCCCTCAAGTTAAAGAAGATTTGTCATCACCCTAAGGCATATGAAACTTTTGGTCAGACTTCCTCCTCCGATTGCTTAAGTGGATGTATGTACATGCAACCTGCCCTCTCCCTCTAAATAAAGTCACTTGGTAGATTTTAGATTCAAAGCAGAGTTTTTCATATGTAACTTGTATACTGCAAAACAAGTTTGTGTGAACACAAAGAATAAAAACCCACGAAGTACTTTGAAATACAAGCTTACAATTAAATAAAAAACAATTAAATATGGGATAAGAATCATTTGAGGGGAACAAAATAAATAACCCTTTCAAAAATCCAATATTTCTTACTATTTAAAAAAAAGTAATTCCAGAGAGACACAATTAGATTTAAGTAAAGTAAAATAACGTAAAATGTTACAGCTACTGTTGTTAATAATAGCTTATGGACCACACACGTCCCATTCGACATGCCATTTGTCATTTATTTAGCTTTTAAGTCCCTTTGAGATTCAGATTGATCAATTAACTGCTTACCACTTAATAAAAGACTATTAACTAAAACAATGTAAAGATTTAATTAAAGATTATTTAACGTCAAAAAAAATGGTTATGGTTGTCAAATATACTTTTTTCAAACTCTTATTTTTCTTTGCCATAAATTTGTATGGTACTAAAGCTAATAAGAGAATATTAACCCATCGAAAAGTTAAACTAAAGTTGTTAAAAAGTATTTGAGTAGAATTGTAAAAATTTCAAAAAGTAGAATTAGTTTCTGAAATTTCTACGATTTTAAAAAGTTTAGCGGACGCAACACAATAATGTCCCAAAAGCAATTTGCAAAGGTTAGTTCCGGTTTCAATTTTTTTCACGCAACTGTTATTTAGACTGGTTAGCTGAAATTAAATTAAACTGTTATTTTTAGGGCTGAAAGGACCTCTAATAGCTCAATCAAAAATGCCAAGACTTGATGATAATTCTCTAGGATCTGGAAGTTCTGCTCCGGAATCAAAGAAATTACATTCAAAATTTCATTGTTGCTCATTTTCTTTTGCTGCTACTTCAATAAATGAAGAAACAGATGAAAACAAGAAACCTGTTTGTATTATTGCTTTTTTATTATCAAAAAATTTAGATATTGTCACTTTTGGTAAATTTCTTCACAAATGCTTTTTTTATCATGAGATAATCTGGCTGAAAAAGACTTTTTACAAAAAACATTTGCCCCCCAGCAAGCACACAACGTTGAAACAACGTTGAAATAACGTTATTTCAACGTTGTTTCAACGTTGTTTCAACGTTGTTTCAACGTTGTTTCAACGTTGTTTCAACGTTGTTTCAACGTTGTTTCAACGTTGTTTCAACGTTGTTTCAACGTTGTTTCAACGTTGTTTCAACGTTGTTTCAACGTTGTTTCAACGTTGTGTGCTTTCTGGGCCTCTAATACTTCTAGGTAATAGTTAATTATTTTGACGTTTAAAGAATCATTCCACGAATATCGTTTAATGTTCATTTTATATGTACTTAATTTTCTAAAAAGTTGTACGTAAAAGAAAAAGAAATATTGGTAACATTATACTAGATAACAAACCTCTCTAACATCGACCTTTATAAAGCAGCTAAGGATCTCAAAACAAAAAGTTTTAGATGAGCCAAAGATACATTATCAAAAAAAGGCCAGAAAAAAGTGTGGTATTTTTAATTTAGACTTTTTATAAAAGTACACTCTGGGTAGCTTGTTGTAAAAAAAAAACGAAAAGTATTATTTTGAAAGTTATGGTTTACAACCCCCTAATGAGTTAAAAGGCTATTTAAAATCTCCAATATACTACAACACAGATTAAGCTCAACGTGGTAATCAAGTATTTCACGGTCATTTGGGTTAATATGTTTTAAAAATGTTGAGTGCTACTAAAGAAAAAATGCAAAATTTAATTAATAAAATGTTTTAGAAGTATAAAGTGATCTATGTTCGTCTGAAAAATATTTTTTAACTGAAAATGAGTAAAATAACTAAACTTGTATAGAAATTAGTACTAAATAGAAGTTGTAAGAATACTATTAGATGAATATTATTAATGGTGGTCACAGAAATAGCACACCTAACGTTTTCTTTATTAGAGTTAATTTCTTTCTCTATTAGAGGGAGGGGGGAATGATAATATTTAACTAATTTCCATTTATTAGCTGTAAGAGCATAAAAAAACTTAAGCATGACTATTAACATTAAAAAGTTTGTAAAATACAGCAAAAAGTTGCGATCGTAGAAACAGCACATCAAAATTTTTAAAAATATTATTCATTAAATAATGCTGTTTAAAGGTCATATACATATATATAAATGTGTGTGTGTGTGTGTGTGTGTGTGTGTGTGTGTGTGTGTGTGTGTGTGTGTGTGTGTGTGTGTGTGTGTGTGTGTGTGTGTGTGTGTGTGTGTGTGAATAAAAAGGAAAAAGGACTTAATCTTTGATCAAATGTATTTTGAATATGAGTAACCATATCATATTGCCATGGAACCTGTCCTTGAGGAGAATTAAAGAAGTCTCGAAATAATTCTCTCACTGCTTTTGCAACACAAGTATAATTATTTGAGCCAAATTGTTTTTGTAATAGTGTTATTTGTTGGTAATCCGAAATATTACCATTATCCAGCTTGCAAACCAGGGGATGTTTCATAATTAACAAACTTTGAAGGGCAATATTGACTTAATGGTTCAAACTAAAGACCATGCATAAGGTAGTTGGGGAGAGCAGTTGCAGCTTTAGTCGCATTAATAACAACTTTTTCTTTTGCAATAATTGGTTTACAAAAAATTCTGCATCTTGCTGCCAAAATACAAAAAACAATACAAAGAACCTATTGGTTCAAGCATAAAATTGCCATATGTTCCAAGACTCTAGGATATGTATGAATTTTGATTCGAAGCAATTCCCATTTTACTATTTCCAAATAGACAACCATCACTGTTTCTATCAGTATCACCAATGCCAGCAAGTCTGAATTCATAGTTTGCATCACAAATAGCCATCAAAACAACAGAGTGAGATTTTTTATAATTAAAGTAGATCGAGCCTGATCTTGAAAGAGCTTGTATGACTACTTGTTTCCTATCTATACCCCCTATGCAAGTGGAGAAGTTTCATTTCTTCTCGAACTCGTTTGCTATAGATCTCCATTCATTTTCATTTTTTGGATAGCTATTTAGACTATTTTGCTGGCTAAAGAATATATTATTCCTTAGCCAGCAAAATAGTCCATATAGCAATAGAAGTTCGTTTATTATTCTTCCTATGGAAGTCAGACTTATTCGAAACAAAAATGTATCTGAAAAAGACCATTAATCGTTCACTCACTTCAATTGTTTCACGTCTGAGGGAAGATTTTGTTATCGCTGGTGCGATTAGACTTAAGAAATGTTCATACTTTGTAGGTGACATTCTAAAGTGTTCGTCATCGAAAAGTTGCATATCTTTAGTAAATAACCTGAATGCTCCTTTTGATTTTCTTTCTCTAAATAATTTTCTGACCCACACACTTTTTTTATACTTTTGATTTTAAAATAATACAGTAATTACAAATAGTTTTTCTGCCTAAGAATCGGTAACACTACCATTATATGATTTAGATATCATTTAAGAGTAAAAGTTTAAGTGAAGCAGGTTTGACCAGAGCAAAAGGAAATTAATAAATCCCATCCGATCCAAATCCTTTTTTTTCCCCCCATCCTTTCCCGTTGATAAAGGGATGAGTGAGAACTGACCCTACAACATTTCTCACAGCCAAGGGTTGTACCGTACACCTATCACTGAATTTAAAACTTGAGCTAAATAATGAAGCATTTCGCTTCAGTAGATGGATTAACAGCCAAGATCGATGCAATAAGCATGAAACTAGGGTTTTCGTTAGTTATACACGAATGTCACAAGTTGATTGATAGTTTCCCTATAGATTGTCAGTTTCTGGTCAAAATTTAACGCAGTCTTGACTAATTTTTTTACTTCCAAAAGGGCATTGAAAGTTCAACATTAGGACTTGACTGTATTCTTTAGTGAAACTCATTGACCTTATCGATTTTCCATCAGATGCTTTTCCAAAAAGGCTAAAAATTAAGACTGTTTTCCAAAGAACGCCTTGAAGAGTAAATAGTATTTTACTAATCATTTTACTAATTACTTTTCCTTGAAGAGTAAATATTAAAATGATTAGTAACAATGACAGCTGTTAAAATCTTGAAATTGACTTACCAAGTTGAAATGTAAATGAAACTATAATGCCAACTTCAGTTATCATAACTCTTACTCTAGCCAACAGTCCTCTGAATATACATTTCAATAATTCATGCCTTACCATTGCTCCTTTAATTATAACATTGCTATAATTGATGTCTTGAAGAATTTTAAAGAACTTTACACAAAACATGATTTAGATCAACATCACTTTCATTTGAAGATATCTAATTATAAATGCTGATTCTTAACTTAATCAAAAAAAGAAATAGACAATTTAATTGAGAAATTTTTTTATTTTGCTGCTTCACCAGGCTTAGTGAAGGCATATGTTAAACAACACTTGCCACAGTACTGTCTATCAAAATGTTGTGCCATGAAAACACCAGCTCCACAAGATTCACTAGGACAATCACGTCTTAATCGAGTAATTTTTCCATTTTCATCAACTTTGTAGTATTTCAGAACAGCAAGCTTGACCTAAAATAAAAGATAACGGTTTTAAAGTATTTACATAGATAGAACTTAATACTATTTATTGTGTGGCTTAACCATCAGACATCTAAGGAAGGACAAATTGCCATCAATGAAATAAAACATCTCATCAGTGGAAACTGCGAATATAGAATAAAATTCATCATATGGTTAAGCTATATCTTAAAGCACAAGTTAAGTTAGTGAAAAAATTATGGCCATCAGACATCTAAGGAAGGACATGAAACATCAAAAAAATTTTACATCTCATCAGTGGAAACTGCGAATATAGAATAAAATTCATCATATGGCCATTGACATTTAGTTAAGCAAACAAATAGAGAATATGCCATCAGTCTAAGGAAGACATTTTATCTTCATAAATATCAAGGTACATTTAAGTTAGCATCATGTGGCATCATAAAAATTACTGGAAGTACAAATTACCTTCTTTCTTTTATGCTTGATTTTTTTGGGTGTTGTGTAGTTCTTCTTCTTTCTTTTTTTACCACCACCTCTCAGTCTCAACACAAGGTGCAGAGTAGATTCCTTTTGAATGTTATAGTCACTTAGGGTTCTACCATCTTCCAACTGTTTTCCTGCAAAGATAAGTCTTTGCTGGTCAGGAGGAATACCTTCTTTATCTTGAATTTTAGCTTTAACATTTTCGATGGTATCAGCTGCCTCAACCTAAAACATTTTTTAAACTTAAATCAAAAAGCTTCTAATACAAAATAAAAGAAATTATTTTACAAGTTCCTCTCAGAATATTCAGCCAGAAATTTAATCATTAATTCATCCGGTAATTCCAAGTTTCATCATTGAGGATGGGTGGCATTAATCTAAATTTTTAAAAGGTGCACTAAACAGAGATTGTTCTGAGATTCATTCATGGAGAATGGCTCCTTAAAACATAAGTTGTAAACCAGATATTTAGAAAAAACATTTCATGAAGAATAACTCTTAAGTTGTAAACCAGATGTTTTGAAAAAACTTAAGTTGTGAACCAGATGTTTTGAAAAAAGCATTTCATGGAGAATAAGTCCTGAAAACTTAAGTTGCAAACCAGATATTTTGAAAAAATATTTTATGATTTAAAGATCAGTGAGCATCTCAGACAAATGCCTCGATTTGACATCAACTTAAAATCAGCCTCGTCATCTTTTGGTCATCATAGATTGCTCCTTGAAAAAAGTTCACTGAAGAAATATTAAATGCTAGAAACTTATATTTTTCACTTCAAAGTTAAGCTGATAGACATGGCCTCCTGAAAATTTTATAGCTTATTTTGCATTAACGCATATTCTATTCACCTCAAGTGTAATGGTCTTGCCAGTCAGCGTCTTTACGAAAATTTGCATTTTGGCGTCCTCAACCGCTACACTATAAAAAAGGTGATTGCAATTAGCCAATTTAGTTAAGTAGTTACGTTTAAATAAGCTAAGATTTCACACACAGGAGACTTTGCCCTTGTAACTTACCGGAACGCCACGCGATGTTTAAAAGAATCGAAGTGAGTTTCGAGCGATTTTATTAGAATTTAGAGGTCTAGATCGAGTAAGATAACGAGGTAGTTTAAACTACATTAATTAAAAAAGTTTTAAATATTTTATTAATTAAATAAATAATAAATTATTCTAAAATATAATTATAGTATTTATTTAACAAAACTAAGTTTTTTTATTAAAGTTAGTAGATATTTTATAAAAAATATTACCTTGCTTGTAACTGTTAAAACTCCCGTAAAAAGTTTATTCATTCTCCTTCTGGGAGGTTTTTTTTTAACCAAATTGAAAAAAATTTTCTCAAAAAATTGCCTTTTTAAATACACATTGTCTTTTTAACCAACTTAATAGGTTTTTTAAAACCTATTCTTTTAAAAGACTATCTTCTTTTTAGTTTTATTATTTTGAATTTTATTCTGTTAAAATATTTTCAAAAAAAAAAAACTTAAGAGTATTTCAGGATTCCAATAGGAACTTTAAAAATGAACTTTTCATAAAACGAGTAAATTTTTTTTAAAACGAGTGAATTACTTTACAGTCGATTGGAGACACCAGCTCTCCAGAACCTTTAATTGCTAACGGATACATGGTGCGATTAGTTTGCAGGTTTACACGGACCAATGTGAAACGATGAAAAGTTACTTGTAAAAATGGACATTTATACTCGATTTCCTATTGTATCCAAAGTATCAAAAACTACGAGTTCAAAAGTTATCGAAAAACTACAGAAGCCCAAGTAATTGAAAAATTAACAATGGTCCACTGTTCTACAGAGAGAACTCGACAAAACTATTTAAGCAATAGAAGTTTAACAAAAACAATGGTAAAGATAGAAACAAAGTTTATTGGGCAATTACTGCAATTTACTTCACTTAACTACAAGCCTAATGTTTTTCAAAAGAGTAGTTCATTTTAGTTTACCTCACGCCTGACGCAACGAGCTAACAAAGCAATATACCATGATGCGTAGTTTCTACTCATTACAAACTACATGAGTCACAGATACTGATTGGTATCACAGTTATGATTAAACAAAGGGAAAGAAATTAATACACGGATTCACATACCTACAAAACACTCTGCACACTCATGACCTATTAAAAGTGCACTGGAGATCTTTTATTAACCGGAAGAAAGACTTACCCAGTACAAAAAAGAAGCCCAGTAACTGATAGCATTCTTTAAAAGTCATGATGTAGTGATTTGATAAAGTACATTAGGTTTTTCCGGTCGGTATTTTAAATAAAGTTGAGAAAAACGTAATAAGAGAGAATATCGGCGAAAAGTAAATACGTTTATTTTTGTAGTGTTATAAATATAAAACCACTGAAAAAAAAACACTTATTTGGAATATTAACTGACTTGCTTACAATTTAACCATTTTCTATCTTGTCCATATCGGTTAGTGTAACTTGTAGAATGTTTGAGATCTTTTTCAATTGTAAGTAAATGTAAACCTTAAAAAATTTTTAAAGTTTGATATCTACAACTACTTTTTATGCGCATGTTTCAGTTCTTAAAAAAAGGAAGTGGGGTGAAATGGAATGGGGTGGGATGAGGGTGAGATGAGGGTAAGACAAGGTTGGGATGAGGGTGGGGTGTGGGTAGGATGAGGTTGGGTTATCTCTAATTTTACCCTTTAAAATATTGTTACAGACATTTTTTTTTTTTCTTTTAAAAAAAGCTAATAAAAACACTGCATAAATTTATAAAAGAAGATCGCTACCTAATAGACAGCTACCTTATAAACCTTAGTAGCTCTAATATTTTCCAGTTCAGTAATCATATTGTTCTTGAAAGTTCATTCATTTTACGTCTTTAAAGAACTTAGTGGTGTAAATTGTAACAAGAACTAAGTAACAAATTGTAAATAAAAACTATCAATCTGATAATCAGTGACTTCTTAATATTCCTGCACTGCCAAATTGTTTAAAAATAATTTAAAATCCAATTTATCAATGATTAATACTTATGAAAGTTACTGAATCACTTATTGTCACCACACTGTAATATTCCATTTCACTCTGCTATGTTTTTTTATTCTCACTCTAGCCTGATAAAATCGACACCAGGCAATTCATCGGAGAGTTTGTCTGTTTCCTTATTGCAAGTAAGTATCTCTTAACATTTTTAAGAATACTCGAACTAACTATTCTATTTTAGTATAATAATTTATCTTTTCGCATCATACCACAGTGGGCTAATTTTCAAAAAAGCTGGCCAAAAGTCAAAAAAAAAAAATCACTATTGTGATTTTATTATTTTGAAACTACATAAACAAAGCCCTGTTGCATTTAATTGTATAAGAAAAAATTGTATAAATTTTAAAGTTACCTAAATCTACGCAGTTAAACATCTGTTATTAAAAACACTTAATAGGCATTTTAAAAACAAAAAAAAAATGTGGTCAAATAAGTATCGTTTACAAAAAAGTTATTTATCGTTACTAAAAAACTAACTATGGACGATACTATTCAAGGTATTTATATAATATTTTAGTAAAATGTTTTATATTATTTCTCTAAATTTTATGCGAAAAGTGCGAACAAAAAAGTACAGAATAAAGTTTATTTATTTTCTTTAACCTATTTTTCAAGCATTGAAAAAGTAGTGAACCCGCGAGATTCCGCTTAGTTATAATTTGGATGTTGTTCATAAAAGTGTATTCTAAAGATTGATTAAAAGAAAAGGCACCTATTTTTGCCTATTACTTCATTAACTTATATTGTGTAGTGCTAGTCGTGTTTTTTAGTAAACAAAATGGCGGTGTTTTATTTTTTTTACAAAATCAGTCAAATTGTATATAGATATAGTTATTATGTTTCTTGAGAAACTGACTTTGTTAAGTGCAATAAAACTACAAAAAAATTAGTAGCACACATGAATGAGATTTTGACAAAGTTAGAGTGTAGGGGGGGGGGGGGGGGAGAGAAACCCCCTCGGTTACGACGTCTTTTTTACCTCAGCTACGACGATTTTTGTATAGTTTTATTGAATTTTACAAAATCAGTTTCTCAAAAAATATAACAACTATATCTATATACAATCATATGATTAACAGTATATTTTACCTTTCTCTTATATATCGAATTTATATAATATAATATATTATCGATTACTTTTTACTTTATTTTTAATTAGTTTAGTAAAGTTATAATTTTTTTATGATTTTTTCAATTATTATATTTTCAATTAATATCTAAGGTTCACAAAAAGATCATTTGCAAATTCCTCGAATTGAAATTTTTGAAATTTTAAAAAACGAGTTATCTTCAGATCTAGATGACCAGCTTAATATTTTGCAATCACAGTTGTGTCTAAGAAGAAAAATTTGTTTCCAATTTTCAACAGATGATAAAAAGAAACTAAAAAATGTATTGACAAAATTAAAAATAAAATGGAAAAGTAGTAACCGAACAAAAAAAATATTTTTGAAGACACATGACACTTGGTTAAAAGCCTCAACAAATATTTGTGTAAGTTATTTAATGCTTATCTCTATTAAAGTTTTAAACTTTTTTATATTTACTAAACATTTAAATAATTTCAGATTGTTCAAGCACGAAATAAAGAGAGAAAAAGCCATAGTGCAATTGGTCGACCACCTTTGAATTTTGATGAAGCTAGTGAACGAACGAAGCGGCGAAAAACAGAGGAAATGCGTTCGACATTTAGTTCATCCGAGTTAGCATTTGCTTCTCAGATGAGTCTTCGGGCTTCAGGAGCATGCAATGCCGGAGTTACAGTTAAAGATTTACCTTCCACAATTCAACACCGAGTCGCACAAACATCTAAACTATGTGCTGAAACAGCTCTTTCTATACTAATGGAAGCAAAGCTTTCTAAACATCAATATTGCATTATAAGAAGTACTGCAATTGCGAATAGCTCTTCTTTTTTACCATCTTACGAAAAACTTAAAGAAGCCAAGAAAATGTGTTACCCTGAAGATATAACGGTAACTGAAATAAGCGCCGAAGTAAAACTGCAATCTTTATTAAATCACACTTGTTTAAGAATTATAAAAACTCAACAAAATGTAATTGACTCCTTGAATGTAAGTATTTTATCAAATTTTATTTTAATTCTTAAGTGGGGGTTTGATGGCAGTTCCGGTCATAGCGAATATAAACAGAGATTTGCCGATGGAAGAAACTCAGATGCAAATGTTTTTCTGACTTCACTTGTACTATTACAACTTTTGTGTACAAATTCAGTTTTAGGTCAAGATATTATTCTATGGAAAAATAGGACACCCTCATCTACTCGATTTTGCCGACCTATCAGACTTCAATTTCTTCACGAAAATGTCCATACAAGCATTAATGAAAAAGACTATATTGAAGATAAAATTAAATCACTGGTTCCTCTCATCATTGTTCAACATGAAATAGAAATTAAAATACATTATAAATTGGTTATGACAATGATTGACGGAAAAGTTTGCAATGCAATAACATTGACGAAATCAACAATGCGGTGTTATTTGTGTTCTGCTACTTCGAGTCAATTCAATAATATCAATTTCGTTAAAGAAATAAAAGTTGATGAATCAAAATTGGAATACGGTTTATCAACGTTGCACACATGGATTCGCTTTTTTGAATGTTTTTTGCATCTTGGGTATAAACTTGGAATAAAAAAATGGCAAGCACGTTCTGACATTGAAAAAAGTATAATATTACAACAAAAATTGTTAATCCAGAATGCTTTTAAGCTGCAGCTAGGGTTAATAGTTGATCGACCGAAACCAGGATGCGGTAATACAAATGACGGAAATACAGCTCGAAGATTTTTTAAAAACTCACAAGTGTCTGCTGATATTCTAGGAGTGGATTTAGAACTAATAAATCGGTTTCATGTAATTTTACCGGTATTATCTAGTGGCTTTCCAATAGACGCAGGCAAACTCGATAACTATTCTACCGAAACTGCACTACTTTTTGTTGAAAAGTATCCTTGTTACAACATGCCTACAACAGTACACAAAGTACTTATTCATGGAGCCTTAATAACAAAAACAGCAATACTACCCATAGGACAACTATCTGAGGATGCACAGGAATCGAGAAACAAAGACTTAAAAAAATATCGCGAAGATTTCTCCAGGAAAAATTCCAGAAAAAATACAATGCATGACGTTTTTTGCAGACTTCTGGTTTCGTCAGATCCTGCAATATCTTCACTTTTAAAATCTCATGCAAAAGTTAGCAGATCTTTGTCTTCTCAAGCTTTACAAATGTTATTACCTCCGGAGATTAACGAAAACTCTGAAACTCATTCGTCTGTGATTGAGTTTATCAACAATATTTCAACAATAAATGATTCAGATGACAGTGGTGATTTATTTTAAAGTAATATAAATGAAACAATTATGAAAAATGATGCAAATAAAAGTTTATTTTATTTGCATCATTTATCATAATTGTCATTATTGAATTTTGGTACACTTATGTCAAATTCAAAGTTGGGGACTCAAAAAATGCTTTACAGAAAGTTTCCATTAATTATAATCATTTTTTGACTTTTGGCCAGGTTTTTTGAAATTCCGCCCACTGTGCATACCAAGAAAATATAAAAATATTCTTTAGTATTCGTAAAAAATCATATCACGGTTTTTTCGCTAAGCTGCAACCATTAGAAAACTGCTCTAACGTGACAATGTGTATGTCAATTAACCACGAGGTCTTAAATGTTTTTTTAAATGTTAAAAAAAAGTAGTTTAAGAAGAAAAAACAATGATGTTGATTTTGAAAAACAAGTTTTATCAGAAGATATCGCGTTTGTTTCGGACTACATTGGCTCAGACACGATTTCTGAGTTAATTACGAGAGATATTTTCAAGACATTGTCAAAAATATTTTGCGATTCCAAACGGAGCACCACATCAGTTATAATCACCTTCACTAATACTTCTGTAGTAGTAAAGTTAAAAGAAAATGGAACTCTAATTATAAAAGCTCCTTTATATGCTGTCACACTGTTTTCGCAAGAGAATTTATCAGATATCGGAAATGCACTTTGTTTAATTGTTACAGAGAATAAGAATCACATATGCCACTGTTTTCATTCAGATTATGATATGACTGAGGTAATTGTAAATAAATTACGGTAACAATTATTAAATATACATAATTTCAAGAGTTTTAATTGTACATTAAATGATAATAGTGACTTAAAAACACTTACCGTTGTAGAAAGGTAGAATATTTTTTGTTTGTTTTATTGGATTTATTTGATGGGGGAAGGAAATTATTTACATGAATTTTTCAGCTTCATGATACTACTAAGAAATGGCTTTGCAAAGTTAAATCTACTGGCTTGAAGTTGAAAACTTGTTCAGTTCCAAAATCTGGCTTTGTGCGATTGCGATCCACCACTGCTGAAACAAAATCTTCAGAACATAGTAGCAATGCTGAAGAAATAGTATGTATAAGTTCAACTTAAAAGTATAAGCTTTATCTTAAACATGGTGCTGTGCTAGTCTACAGGTGCTTTCTCCCTCCCCATGGTTTCTTTTAGGTTTCACTATAAAATACTCTTAGTATTTTAATTTACTTAGTATTTTAAATGCCTTAAGGCATTTCAACTAAACATGATATCTTTATTTTTTAAAGTGTATTAAATTTTCATAAATAATAAAGTGGTCCAATATTTAGTGTTTTCTTAGGAGAAAGAATTTTTTTAATCAACTTTTGAATAAGTAAACAAGTATATCAGGTTGCTACAATCTATTATCCTGGCACAGGCATTTTCTGTTGAAAGTATAAATAAAGAAAATAGTTAGTGTTGCATCAGCGTTGTTCAGTAAAAAATTTGAAAATAAACTGTACTAAAACTTCTCTCAGTAGAATGATACAGTCATAGGATGAACAAAACATGTAGCACTATAGAGAGATTTTGATATGTCTCTTAAAGACATTTGCTGTTTATATGATTCAAAAAATCATATGCATTTTAGCTATTATTTGTTTGGCTTAACTTCCTGCACAATCCTTTTGATTTCCATTTTAAAGGGATCTGTTACTTTTTGTGAAAATGCTTTATTAGAAAGGTAAATTCATTGTGAGCTTTTTAGAGTTTTTACTCTATAAAAATCAATGAAAATGTTTTGCAAATATAGTTCATGTACTTAAAATAATACAGAGTGCGGCAGCAGTTTGACCATTTTATTATGTTTTAAAATGAATTTTTAAAGCGCTAAAAAGTTATTCATGGAACATTAATAAAAGAAAAGTTAAAGATAAATGCCTTTCCCAACTTAACATTCAATTAGATCTCCTTTTCTCTTTGATCACTGCCTCAAGCCAGTAATTAACCATATCATCATGAAAATATTGTTGGGTTTTTCTGGACCCATGACAGGATGAATTGTCCTGTTGAAAGATGTAACTGTTTTCTGGAAATGTCTTCTTAAGGCATGGCACCACATAACGTTTCAGTTAGCTGATATACATATCAGAGGTAACTTTTTCTCTTTTGTGTAGATTGGCAGGTATTTCTCTCTATTAGAAGCGATGATTCCTAGCATCATGATGGACTGAGAGTGCTTGGTGTGACAGACAGGTTGTGCTCTGTCACCCTTCTGTACTATGAAACTTTCATTTTGCTTATTAATTACTTAGTCAATGTTAAAAAGTTGACTGACTTTTCTAATTGTTTTTAGAGTTCTTTTGACTGTCTTCTCATCAAAATTGAACAGTTTTGCTGTTTTTCTGATGGATATAGTAGAATTCTTTTCAAAATGAATTTTAAACTTTTCAGTGAACTTTTCATCAACTTTTTTGTCCACTGGAGAGGGCATTTGTGCTCTCTCAGCACAATCACTTTTTTTCACTTTGTAAAATCTACTTTTAGACACTCTAGAAATACGAATCACTTCGCGTGCAGGCAAACCCACTTGAATCAAATTTAAAACTTCAGTTCTTTTGGCTTCCATTGTAAAACTTTTAACAAAATTATTTTTTATTCACAATTTTATTAAAATCTAAGAAATAAATTGCAGAAGTATTTTTTTGACATCGTAAAACCTAGCCAAAAATTAGTTCACAAATCGCTGCTGCAACCTGTATTTCACCAATTGCAAGTTTCAGTCATCTTGCTTAAAGAATAATTTATTTTTGTATCAAATTTTTGTTGTAGAATAGAGAGTGACATGAGGTCAGATAATTGTCTCCCCACCCTGTTCATCAAAATGTCCCCATCCTCAGTCCCTAGTCCTCATTCCCAGAAAAGTTGTTCCCCTGTCCCAATTCCATCCCTACAACCTTTTTGGTCTCCTAGCTGTCCCTGGATGCAATCATTTCTAAATTTTGTATTTGAATGTAGTAACAAAATTGTTAAGTACCACATGATTGAAAATAATAATAATAATAATAAAAACATTCATGTTTTATTTATTTGATAGTTAATTATCACCTGATT
The DNA here is from genome assembly GCF_058129835.1 of Hydra viridissima. NCBI lineage: Eukaryota > Metazoa > Cnidaria > Hydrozoa > Anthoathecata > Hydridae > Hydra > Hydra viridissima. The sequence continues at coordinate 4,478,735 of NW_028324303.1, forward strand.
AAAACTATCATTAGCAGTATAGAAGTAAGAATCAATAAAATAAAAAGTGCAGAAGTATATAGATAATAAAACAAATATAATTTATTCTATATAGTTAATTTACAGAAGATAAGAAAGAAAAATATTTTTTTAAGACTTATTTAATCCATGAATAAAAAGAAGTTTGTTCATTATATTTGTGTTTAGTTGTGTTTGCCTTTCTTAAATGGTGTGTTCTGCTAATGAAAACACATGCTAAGAGGATATTTTTGTAGTTGATATTGCTAGAAAAAGTTATAAGATGCAGTTTCAGTTGCATGCTTGTTTTTTGTTTCCAGAAAACAACCAAATCTTGTAGCGTTTCTTTACTTCTGAGCATATATGTATCTAACTCATCTATATCACTTGAAATGGAGCATATATATTTTCAAAGAATAGTTCTGTGACTTTTCTTTTTTGTTTCGGATTTTCAGCTGATGTGGACTCTGTAGAAGATATGCAACAATACTTTGCTCTATACAATATTTCTGCACTTACTTCTTCATGAAATCTAAAGGCAAATGAAAATTGAAAATCTGAAACACAAAGTCATATAAGACAGTTGATAAAATAAAGGACCAATCTGATGGATGCTTGATAATTGATTGAAATCTGAGGCTGTTTGTAATTTCTATTTGATTGCAATTTCTATTTGATTGCATTTTAGTTGTTACAGTGCTCTTCAAAATAGGCTGAATAACCTAGAGAGAACACCAAAATTTCAGTAATGACTTTTCATTATCATATAAAAATCATCTTTCAATTTCATTATCATATATAAAACCAGATTTAATGACAGATTAGAACATGAGCTTTTGTGCTATTTCTAAAATGCAGACTTGGCTACCAGAATGTTTCTCTATATTTGAACTACTTAAATCAGCTATAGTTTTTTTTCCCCATGCTCTTCAATGTGCTTCATAAATGTCTACAGCAATTCTTTTCCTGAACTTTCATTGACATTAAGGTATCAAAAAAGGCCTTCTTTACCTTTTTTTAAAGTAAACAAAAAGAAAATAAACAACTATAAGAAATATTACTGCAGTTGATTTAAGTTTCTAAATCTTTAGTACAATTAACATATTTTAAATTTTCTTGCTGAGATAGTGTTCTTGGGTTGTTTTTTGTTGTTGTTGTTGTTGTTGTTGTTTTTCTGTTATGCAGCTTTTTCAGTAGAGATTCCTTTTTTTTTCAAAAACTCAAACATCTTTTTAAGAAATTTCCATATTGGGTTAAGTCTTAATTTTAGATTTTTTTTTTTTTAATAATTAATTACTGTATATAATTTGTTTATAGTTCCCAATAGAAGATTAGAAGATTATACAATGTTTTCAATCAAAAGTTTGTTAAAGAGTGAGTTAAGTTATTGTTTAGCATTTTTAAATTTGAAAAGTTTTGTTTGTGCAGTAATTATTCATAGATACTGATGATGCAGTGTAATTATTTGTTTTTTACACCAAGTTTTGACTGTTTACATTTTGTTTCTTCGTGTTGCCATGAACTTTTTTCTTTTTTTTTTGCTGGACCTCTTCTTACTTTTAAGGCCTATCTTGGACAAGGAATTTGCAGAGGGAGGAGGGGGGGGCTCTTAGCACAGTGCTGATTAACCAAAATTATTTAAGTTATTTTAAATTTTGTAATCAAATTTTGTTAAACAGTGATTGAGTGATTGAGATTTGCAAAGCAAAGTCCTTTCTAACTCTTACTAGTTAATTAAAAATACAGAAAGGGTATTATGCAATACAATTTAGACAATCAAATTTTGTTAAACAGTGATTGAGTGATTGAGATTTGCAAAGCAAAGTCCTTTCTAACTCTTACTAGTTAATTAAAAATACAGAAAGGGTATTATGCAATACAATTTAGACAATCAATTATTGCTGAATCAACAAATTTTTTAATAATGTAAAAATTATGAATAGTTAACATGTGATATGTCAGGATTTAAAGAACGTCATTTGTTTTTTTATATTTACTACCCACAGTTAAATTTAAAAATAATAGTTATTTGATAAAATTAGTCTGCTTCTAATATTATGTCAGAAAATTTTGCAAGTCTTTTTAAAATTATATTTTGAAACAAAGTTCTAAGTTAAATTGTAATTATTTCTTCTGGTAAAAAAAAAAACATACATATATATATGAACTTCTGATAAAAAATCTACTAATTCTTCTGATAAAATCGTTTATTTTTTACTTGCAAGGTAAAAAATGATAGAATTTCGCAAGAGATCTGTTCTAAGGTGTTGATCAAAACTCTCCCAACAAGTTTAAACAGGTAATTTCTGTTACAAAGTTTTTTTAAATTTTTTTCTTTTTTTTTTTACCTTTTTTTTTATTTTTGAAACTCTGATATTTTAACTTAGATAAATATTTTGATTATGATAAAGGATGCAACATTTTCTTTCTACCAAGTTAAGCTATTTTTTAAGTAGTAGTCTAAGATTATGACTAACAAATGTTATTTCTGGGTGTTTTTAACTTTTTATTTAGATATGTAAAGTCATTTCAATCCGCTATTCAAGCAATTAAAAGGTTTTACTGTACTTTTTATCTATTTACAAACAAAACAAATTTCTCTTCTTTTAACACAAAGCTTGTTGATTGATGTAGGAGTTTGAATAACAATATTCAAAACCATCCTTGTCTGAGGTATCTTTAAAAATATCTTGCATACCATAAAAATAAAATATCATGGAGCTTTTTTTGGTGTAGGCACTCCAAATTTCTTAGGATTTTTTTTTTCTCACAAATTTTATATTTCCAAATAACAAAGTTGGCTGATAAAAATAGTATTAGACCATGGCACAATGTTAGGATCCCACACATAAAAGTCTTGCTATATATTCAAATAAGCGGCTGAGCATTTAACTTAAAACAACTGCTTTTAATTTTTTCAAAATTTAAGTAGCTGTTGCACTGTTTAAGTATTTTGAAGACAATTCATAGTTGTTTTAATTATGAGAATTTTTTATTGACTCACCATTTTCATGAAAGGAAAGGGTGTTAATTTTTTTTTTTTTAATTGATTTCTGTCTTCCTTTAATCTTTTATGAACACCTGTTGTTTTTGGTTAACTACAAACTGCTTATGAAAAACCTAAAGTTAAATAATTGAAGTTCTTTTCTATGGATAGCACCATTGTGCTGTTATCTTTATTGTTTGATAATCTTATCATCTGATATAAGGTCTTTTTGTTATGGCTTGTGATCCTTTCATTATGTATTTAGCATTAAAATATCTTATCTGATATTTTATGCAAGTATTTTTTAGATGATCATAATTTTTATTTCGTACTTTAACAATATACTATATTTTTTTATGGGGAGTATACAATAGAATAAATGTGCCCTATTTTTTTCCATTCATGTATATGAAAGGCTATGAAGTGGTTGAGTAAAAGTTTTTTTTTTTTTTGTTAACTATAAGCTGCAACTATATTTGTCGTTGCACTGTATTTTCTTCCTTTTGTTTAGCAGAAACAAAATGTATTTCTTATTTTAACTGAATATATAGTTTTATGAAACTTTTAAGTGTATTTCTCAAACTCTTATTTTAGTATTTAATAATCTATTTTTAACAGTTTTTATTGTGATTTTATTAGTTGATTAATATTTTTGTGTTGTTAATTTTAAATTAGAATAATTCAAAAAATTTTTTTAGCTGTGATATTGGGATTTTGCTAAACTGTCTTGATGAAGATATTCTTATTTTAAATGCGGTTGATGAATATAGCTTTAGCCTTTTACATTTTGCTGTTGAATCAAACAACATAAAAGTAGTTCATGCTCTTCTAGAAAAGTAAGATTGTTTGCAATTAAATTTTGTTAATTTTCTTTTCCTTTTTTTTTTTTTTTTTTACACATAGTTTCTGCACTAATATTTTAAAAATCCTTTTGATACTCAGCATGTAGTTAGATAACTTTTTTATTACTATTGTTTTTACTGTTTAATCAAAGGCCATTACTGCTGCCATTATTACTACTGTACTGGTAACTAACAAGAATCACCACCTTAATTTATAATAAACTTTAACCAAAATTTTGCAAATAGCCTTTGAATTTTAATGGAGGTTATATTTAACTGTATTAAACAATGAATAAACAGCTTCGTTATCACTTCGTTAAACAATGAATAAACAGCTTCGTTATCAAAGTTAAAAAAAAAAAACACTTATTTTTAGATTTACTTTTAAGATTTTTTATAAGGAAAAATAAAGTTCATTACTTTTTATCAAATTTTAGTTGTATTTTTATGTTGTTCATTAATGTTGTTCAATAATTTTCTGTTGTTCATTAATGATAACATTAATAAAAACAAGCATTTAGTAGCCTTAATTTTTTTTTTATCAAAAAATTTTTTAAATTTAAGTATCAAACCAATATATCTAAAAGTTGAAAATGCATATCTCAATGTTGTGACTATAACCTGAGGTTTATTTGTTAATCATAATTGTTCAATAAAATGTTTAATTAAATTTTTTACTCATTTTTATTAAAAGGGGTATTGACGTCAACATAAAAGGTCCAAATGCACAGACAGCCCTTCATTTTTCTGTTTTACTTGAAAATTATGAACTAGGAGTCATTCTTATTGATAATGGTGCTGATATCAATGTCAAAGATGCATTTGGGTAAGGGTTGTTCTAAAGAAAAAGAAATTTTTTTTTTTTTTAATTTATATTTTAACTTAGCTATATATAGGTTAAAGTATCTTTATTTTAATTTTTTTTTTAGTATGCTTTATATGCTAAACTATTATAATTTACATCTTCTCTGCTGACTAATATAACTTCATAACCTTTTCTTTATTAACTTTTAGTAATTTAAAACTTTGATATTTAAGCTTTTGAAAATACTTTTGAAAAACATTTGCCTTAGACAAACTCCACTCCATCTGTGTGCAAATAGCCTAACAAAGTTGCCATTGTTATTAATAAAAGAGGGTGCCTTTGTCGAAGTACCCAACATAAAAGGAATACGGCCAACTGACATTAACAATGTATGTTTGTGGTGATCAGACCTATTTATAAAGAAAATTGAGTATTTTAAATTAAATTTGTACTAGTCAATTTTAAATTAGATTTTTTGTTTAACATTTTCTTGATTTCATGTAAATAACCTGCACAATTTTTTTGATTTTTTTTAGAAGTTGAAAGAAATTCAAAGTTCTTTGCTTTATATGATAATTGAAGCATTTACAAATTTAGACATACTATATGTAACTGGGAACAACAACCAAATCAAGATAGATGAAGTTTTATCATCCCATTATATTTTATCCCATTTCATTTCACAATCAAGTTTATCTGCTGATAATCTAAGAAGCTGCACTTCTAGAAATACCACTTTAGATTCACTTATTGAAAATAAGATTGATTATTCTAAAGAGGTTTGCCTTTTAGTTTTTTTCATGCTACTTGTATACTGCTGCTTCTTTTATGCTGCTATTTACATCATTCTTATACTGCTATTTACATGCTTCTTATATACTGGTACTTAAGTTTTGTCAAGTAATGTTATGTTTACAATCGCCCAAAAAAGTAATTATATTTTTTATGTGCAATAGAAAGCTAAATGTTTTATAGGAAACAAGTATGTCATTAACTTATTATCCTTTTTCATCTCTCTCTTCAAATAACTCTCTACAAAACTCTCTCTACAAAACAAATGGTAGTTGAAAGGTGCTTAGTCTGACAAATTTAGTGTGAGAGAATATTTATTGTTTCTCAGTGGAAGAGAATACCATTGTATCTCCAGCTTTTTGATATGATTTCTTTCATGAAAATTAGTTTATGATAAATTTAGAAATTATAAAGATAGTTTCTGACAAATTTAGTGTGAGAAAATATTTATTGTTTCTCAGTCATAAATCATCACAATTAAATTAACTTAGAGATGTGATGAACTGTCTTCTGGAAAGATTTGATATGACAGTGTCGGACTGAATTATCCATGCACAATCTTCAAAGTTATGCGAAGAATGTGGTTCATATAAGCACATGATTAGATTTCACCAGATACATTTTCAAAACCAAGAGGTTTGAAAATATTCAAGAGGTTTGACAAGATTAAGAGCCTTTTTACTAATTAATTTCTGAAATTGTTGAGATTTTTATGTTTTTGTTAACTTTTATCTTTAATTTCTGAAATAATTAGATTTTAATGTTTTTGTTAACTTTTATCTTTAATTGATAGGCTTTGAAACAAAGTCTAGTACATAGATTAAAACATCTGTTAATCACTTTATTTTTCTCACAACAACATCATTTAGTCCTTAAGCATTTGCTGCTATTGTTTTAAATTAGCATTTTCAAGTTTTTTCTTTTATGATATTTATTCAAGCAGCTTTTTAGCTCATTGGAGTATCTTGTGATGATTACTTAATGAGTTTGATGATACTTAATGAGTTTCCAAAAACCTGACTTTGATGGTTTTGTCTAAACTAGCATATGTAGTTGGAATTTTGTTATTTGAAAGAGTTTTTTTTTGTTGCAAACTTGCTGCATGTGATATAGAAAAAAAAAAAACTCTTTTTTTTTTTTCTCTTTTTTTTATACTATTACTTTCTACATCTCTTGAAATTGTGTCATCTTCATCATTAGTAATAACATGGTATAAAGATGTACTAAGGTTTTTATTTGGTTTTCGATCTTAGTTTGAAAGGAATCCAATTTCAGTAAAGGGTCTCAATGTCTTCTAGCATCAACAGTCAAATTATGTGTCCATGAGTTCAAATTTTTCTTGATCATTTTATTTGACTTATTATAAGCCATGGCAATAACAAAACTAGAAGTCATGAAAACAGAACAAATTTTTTTGTTTATTGTCTATTAATAATCTTAATAATCTATAGATGTATAAAACAGCAGTTAAATAAATAAAAGACTAATTGATTTGGAATCAAATATCAGTTACACATCCTAACTATTAAGGCTGTATACTAAAAACTAGAATGGATTGGTGCAGAACATAATGTTTGAATAATTTTGGTTAATGTTGATCAGGAGGGATTTCAACAAAAAACTTGTGCTTTCCTTGTAATTAGTGCTTGATGCCATAAAAACACCATTATTCATAATTTATGAATGTTAGTATTTTTACACCAACATCCATAAAACACAGCAACAACCATTAAATGCACAAAATCATATGCACATCATCATAAATGATTGATGAAAATTAAAAAGAAGTAAAAATCTTAGAAATGTATCAATAATACATAATTGGTATTATTCTTGATCACCATCAGATGAAATGTGGTTTAGTAATCAGAACAAAAGTTCCACCAAGATCTCAGTAAATACAAACATTTCCAAACATAATTTTTGTTATTGTATTATTGCAAAATTATCATAATTATTTTGGTTTTAATTTCAAAATGAATATCAAGAGGATATTCATTTTGAAATTAAAACCAAAATAATTACTATAATATTCTCTTGATATCCATCGAAATTAAAACCAAAATAAAAATTGTTGACAAAAATTCTCTAGTAAAACAAGCTTAAACTGTTGTCAAGTTTCATACTTAATTTGCAAGTTACAAAATGTATTTATTAGATAAAGATATAATTACTTTTTGGCAAGTCATCTATTTTTAACCCTATATTATAACTGAGCTTAAGGTCAGTTAACATTTTTTACATCAGAAATTCATGCACAATGGTTTAAAAATAGCTTTTTTTGTGTTTAGAAAACTCACAATAAAGATTCTTTTGGAAAAGCAGAATTGTTGTCTATTTTACTGAAATTATCAGCTAATGGAGAGTGTAATTTTATTTTAGTAACCGAACTATGCAAACCCAAATTTGTTGGTATGTATATATTCCTTTTTTTTTTTTAAACCCTAATTTTAACTAATAAAAAAAAACTAAAAAAACTAAAAATAATGCTCAGTAATGTTCAACAATCAATCATTAATTTACTATAAATTACTTATTCTTTTCTGATCAGGCCTTAAAGATATGCAACTTATGATTATATGGAGAAGGAGTAGAATACTTTATGAATTATAAACAACAATTACAAACATTCCTAATTACAAACATTTGTAAAGATGTTTAAAACAGTTATAAAGATAGTTTAAAGCTTTTTAAGAATGCCAGTAAGTTGTTTGAGTGCATAAAAGTATTTTTTCCTTTTAGGTTATTTTCTACACTACAAACATTTGTTGTAACTTGCACTTCCTTTTACTCAACTTTCATGCTGCTTGTTTTTTAAAATCTTTTTTTTGTACTATTTTTTGCGGTATTTAATAGCTTTGTTTTTGTCTTTTTTTAAATAACAAAAAACTAAAAATTAAATCACTATTTTTTTAAAATTTTTTTTTGTTAGTTAAGTGGTCAAGATATATTTTCCCTTAAGAACCTTTAAAGTTTATGTGAAAAAACTATTAAAATTTTTAATATATAAACATAGTGTGTCTTTCTAGTAAATTTGCAACTTCTGGCATACTCTGCTGAAAAACCTAATGTTGAATGGGTTTCAAAGTTTTTATTGAATTTATTTAATGTAAGTTGCATTTCAATTTTTTGCTGGGGAAATATTTCGTATTTGAAATGGAAACATTTGTAAAACTTTTGATTAAATTGTTTAGGTAAACACTGGTTGGGAACATGAGAATCACAGATTGCTGATATCTACATTTTTTAAAACAGTAATGGATCTTTTAGATTCTGAAGAACCTCTACAGGTTTGTAGTTTTTAATTTGATTGCCTGGATTGTAATTAATTCATTTATTTGTTTGGAAAAGTACCAATACTAAATAGTATTTGAGAAATCATTTTGGTGCTCTGTTTTAAAACCAGTATCAAACTAAAAGTAATAAACCAGTTGCAACTAAAGTGACTTACAGGAACTTAAATAGATACTTAGATAGAAACAGAACTTCAAACTTTAGTAATCTGAATTTAAACAAGTATTTATAGAGACTAAAAAGCACCTGCTCATTTTATTATGATTTCAATTTTAGTGTACAATTACAGTGTCAGTGTACAAGTACAACTACTAACATTAACATACAAGTACAATTACTAATAGCCGTTAACATGTCAGTGCACAAATACAATTACTCACATTAATATGCAGGTGCAACTATCATCATGTTAGCATACAGTTACAATTAAGGTCAGAAAAGCAACACAGATGAAAAGTATGTTTTTAAATGTACCATTAGCATAGTCCACCAAGAGATCACCAGGTTTAAGTTCTCTCCCTCTTGATTTTTTTTCTCAAGTAAATACATTTGATCTATTTGCAAAACAGTAGCTTTTAAAAGCTTCATGCCAAAGGGTGCCAGAATTCTGTATAACTGTTAATATTGCTTCATTGTTCACCACTCAGCTTGGACAACAAAGAAATGTTGGACCTTTATGTGCATTATCCATGTTTGTAAAGTGGTATATAATTTTTTTGATTGTGTCAATTCTAAGGGTGCCTGATATTTTTGTAACCTTTAACAGTGACAATGTTATAAACTGCTGTTTTGTAACTATTTAACTGTGGTTACCTAATAGCTACTATTTGTAATCAAAGCCTTTTTATACTTTTACATAATATTGTATTTTTTAACAAGGAATAATGCTAATAATATTTTTGTTGCTAGTTTTCTTCATTTGACATTTTATCAAAAAAAATTTTAAAATAATAAGATGTTAAGTAAAAGAACAAAATAAATTAAATAGAGCAAGAATCAATTTTAATTTGAGGATAAGTAAAGATATGATTTAAACATAAGTTTTTTTCTTTTTTAGACCACCTGTTTATTCATTCTCAATTCTATTATCTCCAAAGACCATGATGGTTGTTCTGCTTCAATTGAACGGGATAATCAAATTTCAATTTTAACAAATATATTAGGTCCTGGCAAAAAATCTCACCAAACTTCAAATATGACAAATGCTAATCATCTACCATCTAGCTTATTTTCAAATGAGTTTAATCCGATCAAACAGTCAAGTTGTTCTATTTCAAATGCTGCTTTACAGCTTGACTCATCAATATCTGTAAAACTACAAGCTAAGGAATTCTTGACACAAAACTTGGTCATGAAATTATTAGCAGCAAGTAGCTATAAGTTTAAGTTTATTAATCAGTTTATTAAAGAAAATATCTTTAATATTTTGCTGAACAGTCTTTTAGATCATGACCAAGATGTTGTTTTACATTGCCTTGTTGTAATTGTTAACATTGCAAAAAATTTTAAAAACCAGGAATATATGAAAAAGATGGGTGTTGAAGCAAGTATTTTAAAACTTCAAAACTCTTTTGGCATTCAAGTTCAGTACCAAGTCATCAAGGCTCTTGTCTATTTGGGACATGTTGATGCTGAGAAAGGTTATCTATATAAATTTTTACTTGACAAAGAAATAAGTCCCACTGTAATGTTGAATAATGACTCTTTAGGTGGATGTTCAGTTGAAGGTTTAATCTTAGATTTGACTAAAGGTAACCATTCATATAACTATGCGAATGACAGTAAAGAATCAGTTAATTTTTTGATAAGAATGTTCAAAACTTTTCTTCACCCAGTCATACTTATGCGCTTACTGTTGCATAGATTTCAACATCCTGATATATATAAGAGTTTTATCAATAGCAATCTTACTCAAGATTCTTCAATAATGGAGGCCAATTATCCACTCCCAATTTTACACATACATCTTATGCGCATTTGGATAACATGGTTAGAAAGGATCCCAGAAGATTTTGATTCTGAACCAAACTTAAAAAATGAGTTATGGCATTTGGTTAGTTTAATGAAGGTTGTTGGTGGCCCATACATTCCTTGTGCAAAGCATTTAGAATTTTTACTTGATTCTTGTAGTTTTGAAAAGCCTATCAGAATGCCATTAGATCAGCAGCTACACAATAGTTTATTTGATGAACTTAAAAAAAAAATACTTGATGGAACTTTACCATGTCATGAAAATGATTTTGTTTACCTAGCTGGAATCCAGCTTTATGTTGAAGATTTATGTAAATATGGATGTGACTTCCCATTGCGTTTAAATACAATTAAAAGCCTTAATTACAAGCGTTTAAAATACAGTTTAGGTAAACAGGCTGTTTCTATGAAAAAACTAGTAGGAAAGATTCGTTTTAATTATGAAAGATGCATGTTTCTTAGGACTTCAATTAGAAATGCAAAACATAACTATATTGATTTGTGTCAAGCTTTGCCCAGCTATGGTTGCAAATTTTATCAAATTAAAAAGTGCTCGCTCTCACAAAAGAAAGCTAACTTAGTGCTAGGCTTGAATGCAAAGCAGTTTATTATTATGGATACCAGCTCAAAACTTTGCTTAAAACAATTTAATCTTACAGATTTACATCAATGGTTTCCTTATGTTGAATCATCAACTTTAAAGTTAAAGTTTAAGAATGTTAGTAGTTGTATTGAGTTTGTACTTGAAAATCCTGAGATCTTAAAAGAAATATCTGATCAAATCGTTAAATACTTTATAAGCATTTTTGGGAATCTAAGCAATTTTGATTCTAATCCATGGGGCAAATTTGCTGAAGCTTGTGGTATTTGGGGTGTATCTGCACTGGAAGCTAAGATGACAAAAGTAAATGACTTTCTTCAGTTTTCTTCATCTTTTCAAAATAGGTTAGTTCCACTTTGATCATTGTTAATACTTGTAAAATGTTGTTTGATTTCAATTTAAAGATTTTGCTATTTAATCTTGTTATTTATTGTTTAGTTCAATTTTAGTTCAAGATTCAACAAAGTTGTTTAATTTGACCAATACTGTAAGACATTTAATAACACTTATGTTTGAATTATATACATTTTTGTTAGTATAATTTATTGATTGCTGTTTTTAACCATTAAAAAAATTAATCATTTGACTTTGCAATCATCAGAAAGAGTTAAACAGTTAGTTTAAAAGATATAAAACAAAAAATTAACCTTTTATCTATAAAACAAAAAATTAACCTTTTTTCTGTTTTTATTTGCACAGGCTTCCTTGGTTTATGATGATAATGGAGAAAATATAGAAAATCATTATGTTAACTGCTGTTGTCCTCCTGATCCTGATATCAAGGATTTAAATTTAAAAGATTTCAGGTGATTTTATGATGATTAGCAATTAAGTAACAATCAAAGATTCAAATTATGATTGTAAGTTTAACAAATATTGTTAAATATTGTCATAGTGCATTTGAGCTTCTACAACATCCACAAGAGCTGGCACGACAGATTACCCTAATAGACCATGGTGGGAAATTAAAAATTTCATATATTTTTCACTTCATCAAAAAATTTGTAGATAATTTGTCATGTATTTGAATATGTATAGCAAAAGTATTTATGTTAGGATTGTTCATCAAAGACATTTTTTGATCATTTCTTATTTAATTTTTAATTTACAGATGTGTTCAGTAAATTATCAACTGATGACTTGCTTCGTAAAATTGGTGTTGGTTCTATTAATGAGTATAGTTATAAAAAAGAGCTCTCAATTGAAAAAATTGTATGTCGTATTAATGAGGTAAAAATTTTGCTAATTTTTGCTACAGTGACACCTACCTACTAATTTTTATTCCTGTTATGTTTAATGTTGCTTAACTCTTGATCATCGATCAAATTCATTAGTATTTTTTAAGTCAACTAATTTTATTTTTTAGTTAAGCAATTGGGTTTCAAACTGCATTGTTTCAGAGATAAACATTCAACGTCGTGTTCATCTATATGTTAATTTTATTCAGACAGCAGTTCACTGTTTTCAATTATGTAATTACAATGCTGTGGTTGCTATTGTAGTGGGTGGACTGGGTCATACTAGTGTGCTCAGATTAAAAAGTAAACTTATACTTTTTTTAGCTTCTAAAAATGTACTTGTATTTGTAAAGATGTTTATGTTATCAAATATATACAGTCAAATAATAAAACTAATTTTAAAAAAGTGCTTTTTGTACCTATGATTATGAAGTGTAAATTTTTTAGGTACACTTGAATATGTCCCTTGGGATCAAGTTAATAGAATGAAACAGTTACAGAAGCTGATGAATCCAAAACGAAATTATTCCCACTATAGGAAACAATTACGTTTTACATCTACATCTGCAACTGTACCTTACTTAGGCGTTTATATGAAAGACTTGACATTTTTAAATGATGGAAATCCAGATTTTTTAAAAAGAGATATTCTAAATTTATTCAAGATTGTTAAGGTTCTTTCTTATTGTTTTTGATTTATTTTTTTTACCATAATTATTATTATTATTGTTATTATTATTATTATTATTATTATTATTATTATTATTATTATTATTATTATTATTATTATTATTATTATTATTATTATTATTATTATTATTATTATTATTATTATTATTATTATTATTATTATTATTATCATCATTATTATTATTATTATTATTATTATTATCATCATTATTATTATTGTTATTATTATTATTGTTATTATTATTATTGTTATTATTATTATTGTTATTATTATTATTGTTATTATTATTATTTTTATTATTATTATTATTATTATTATTATTTTTATTATTATTATTATTATTATTTTTATTATTATTATTATTATTATTATTATTATTATTATTATTATTATTATTATTATTATTATTATTATTATTATTATTATCATTATCATTATCATTATTATTATTGTTATTATTATTATTGTTATTATCATTATTATTATTATCATTATATTATTACTATTATTATTATTATTATTATTATTATTATTATTATTATTATTATTATTATTATTATTAATTGGTATTACTATTATTATTATTATTAATTGGTATTACTATTCTATTAGAGGTGTTGCTGTTCTTACATTTGTTATTCTCATTTTCAGATAAACTCTATTTTGGCAGAAATTTCCTCCTATCAACTAAAAGCATACAATTTTAAAAAAGTAAGAAACTTTATAACTTAATTATCATGGTGACCAATGTGCATATGTTTAAGGCACTCCTTCCCATAAGTAATTTTCTAAGATTAATGCAAATGTGCAAAATGTTAAACTTTTACTGGTATCTTTTGGATGTACATAATATATATATATATAACAAAGAATTGCTTGTGAATCTCAGCTTTAACAGTAAACTCACACAGTCTATGATGCATTAAGAGTTTTCCAATTCATCCTAGTTCTTTACAACTCAAGCATTTCTTAACCAATTTTTTTTGAACATCTCAACAACAACATGCATTAATTTCTGTCTAAAGCCTTTTTTTTTAAAAAAAAAAATAATAAATAAAATAAACAGTGAAAAGTAAAATCATCAATAAAAATCAGTAAAATAAGTCAATTAATTAGAGTGAAAAGCTTACTTGTTACTTCAATAAAGTACTTTTTTTTCTTTTTTAACTTTTGTTTTAAAAATAAATTTTCAATGAGAAAATACTGCTTATAAAATAAATCTTTTATTCATAATTTATGTATGATATGCAGAATTTGCTGTTTGGAAGATGTTGACTTAATAAATATTTTCTCTTTTTCACTTTATGAGATAAAAAGTTGGATAAGAAAAAACCCAATCCCTGAACCATGTGTAATATGCATTTTGTTACAAAACATTTTTTGCTGCTTTTTTGTTACTTTTACATCAACTTTATGAACAGAATAATAGAGTTAACTTTATGAACAGAATAATTTTATTTTTGTTTTTTTTTTGTTACTTTTACATTAACTTTATGAACTTTATTTCCTTTCTCACATCTTGGCCAATCATTAAGCTTTCAAAAAAAAATTGTATGTTTCATTTGAATAGAAAACCTGCATATCTTTTCAATAAAGGTGAACTGGCGAAGTCAAAATATTTAGAAATCTCTTCCATTTAATAGTGAAAAAAATACATAGAAATTTACATATTTTTCAGTGTCATGCTTTTTCATAAAAGTTAACCTTTTTATACTATCTTCTAGATCTGGCAAACTATCAATGATATTATTTTCTTTATCATCAAAATCATTTAAAAGCATAGAGAACAGTGATGACTATCATTGAATTTAAGATCAATATTGATTAGCATGTTGAATATTCACTTTTTCTATAACTGATTTAGTGGTTGTAATAAAAGTGCGCTAGACTTGTAGTTTTCCATAGCATTCTTAATTGGATCAGAACAAAACCAATCAAAAATAACTATCGTTTACATTTGATAGACGACAAGATTATTTATTTACAAGATACAAGATTACTGGTATCTCTAATAAGCGATATTGAACAACATTTATCTGATCTTTCCATACGTCTTCATACACTTTCATACGCCTTTATACCTTTCATACGCCTTCATACCTTTCATACACCTTCATACCTTTTATATACCAATCCTTTCATACCCCTTAACACACCAATCTTTTAGTGTATGAAGGGGTATGAAAAGATTGGTATATGAAAGGTATATTTACCTTTCATACAGAAATCTTTTCACATACCTCTACTAGACGCAGCATCTAAATTCTTTATCATTTTTGGTGAAAGAATGGAGACGATATTTAGGGGTATATTGAAACATTGAAGTTTGATGAAATGATCTCAATATCCCACGATATAAAGTAAATTTAGTGTCATCTGGAAATTTACATTCAGTTTACTAACAACATATTTTGTTACGTTAAAACTTGCACACTAATAATCCGTATTATTTTTTCACCTTCTTTAAGAGAATAATTTAAATACAGGTATTCTACTATCAGTGTAAAAGTTCACAACACACAACACTTCAAAGTCATTGTATTATAGGATTACTATTAATTAATAATATCAAAACAACTTCAAATAATGCGCAACGATTAACATCCGCATTTTCGTTCTTTCTCAGGTTTTTAAAATATTGTTTATTGTCAGGTTTTTATTTTTTTATTAAATTATCGTTTATTGTCAGGTTGTTAGGTTTTTAAATGATCGTTCATCGTTTATCGTTAATGTCAACTTTGTGAATCCTTTTTCTGTTTCTAAGAGTATTTAACTTTTTAATGCGGCCTTCAGTCTTGGCTCATAGTTATTTGTGTGCCTTTAGATTTTGTTATATATTTTACTCTGATAAAATTCTGCTTTAATTGTAAATTTGCGAGAGATTTCTATTTTTGTAGAACCTGTAAAATAATTGTTATTATTTCAATGAATTTTGTAAGTTAATTACTATTATTTTCTTGAAGTTTGTAGACTAATTTCTACTAGTATATCTCTTATGTAGCATAGCTATGAAATATAGATAACATTATACATAATGTTTTAGATAAATGAAATACAGGATTACTTATTGAGTCGACCAATTCTTACTTGCGATGAGTTGATAGATTTATCGGAACGTATAGAGCCTTCGTTTGGAGATAAATCAGCTGTGTTTCTGAAGAAAATCCCTTGTCTTTTATAATCGCATAGGATAAATATGAATAGAATAACTTCGTTTGATAAAGATGAAGTAGCTGTTAATTTTATTTGCTGTATTTTGTTCTTTATGTGAAGATTCTCTATTTATAATTAAATCTTTTCATAGCGTTTTCTATTCCAGCTGACGTGAACTGACAAAAAAAAAAAAAAAAGCTTTAGACGAGAAAATTTTAATTAAAAAAAGTTGCATACTGTATTCACACGGCAGTAGGTATGCAGCTTTTTACATCGTTTAAAGTTCTACTTTATGGTGTCTATGGGATGTAGATTAATCAGTATTTTAATCGATTAATAATAAATTTTCGATAAAATTTTGAAAATGAATTTTTACGATTTACAAAAAGTACATTGCTGCTCCTTAAGGCTTTCTCGTTTTATTTGTTACTTAATGACAAACAAGCCAGCAGGACGAAAACTTTTTTCTGCTTCTATAGATGGAGGAAGGCTTAGCATGACATTGTAAATCTTTTCTAAAGAGGTTGTACTTTTTTTTCAATTCTTTCAAGAGCTGCCATTTCAAGTTTAATACAAGACAAAATTTCTTGAGGAAATGAGTTACGAGTTAGTCATTCATTTCTTCCCGTTATAGGTGAGATAATTTCTGCTGATTCTTCAGATTTAGTTTTTTTCTTTATTCCTTATTGGAAATCGATTCAAACTCAGACTTAGATGCTATTTTTGAAGAGATTTTAAGGGATTATCTGATAGTTCTGAATTTGATTTATAGTCATCTGGATCGCAAGGTAGCAAAGTAGACCAGAACCATTTTAATTTCTTTCGTTAATTTTCTCAGAGACAACAGTAAATAAATTTTGACCTACATTTGTATTTTTTTGTCCAAGATTTTGTAGTAAAAACAAAGTAATTTTATCAGACCACAGTTTCTATTTCCTATTACCACAACACTTAACTACACAACATCAAGAGCCTGAACAACAGAGATGTGTTTTATTTTTTCTTCTTTTAAAATCAAATCTGTTTTGGATACATCTACAAGAGTTTTTTCGATAATATTTTTCAATTCCAAAAATTGTTTTAGCATACAGATCAGAGAATTCCATCTTTTTTTAGTATCCAGAATAAGCTTAAACTCTTTGCCTAAATCAGTTCTACTAATGTTTTGAAGAGTATCATTTTTAAGTGGTGATTTTTCTAAACAGCTAGACTGATTTACGAAGTATAGATATAAAAAATACCTTAGTCCTCATTAAATTGGATTCCCTTACTAACAGAGCTGTTACTTTCTTCATTCCAGCAATCTTCATTGTTACTATCATCATTAGGATCAGAGTCAGCTTCTTCATTTTCATAATTCTCATCATTGATTAGTTCTTAATGAGTTATTTCCATTTTCTTATGGAGAATATCAAATACTGCAAGATGAATACCATAGTCAAATTCAATATTAAAGTGCAAACATTGTTCTGTCCAACTTAAATTCCATTCATGGAATTTAAGTTCGACCGAACAATCTTTGTACTTGAATATTGATTTGACTTTATTTTCTAACAAAAAATGCTCTCAAACTTCAGAATTATTTTAAAGGTATTGTTAATGGCAGCCTGATTATTGTGCTGTCACACTGAAAATGTTTTGTTTGTATTTCGCAGATAACAAGTAAAAATAATCCCCTTTCGTTGTCAAAAGTTTTTTGACTCAAAAAAATTTTTTTAGTTTTTAAAATGGTAAATTAATCTCAAAACAACAACAAGCAAATCTTTATATTTTACAAAATGGTTTCTCGACAATATATATATATATATATATATATATATATATATATATATATATATATATATATATATATATATATATATATATATATAAATCCACCATATGTTTAAATATAAATAAATCATATACTTCATATCTTAAGCACATTGAAATTTTTATCTGCAGTCACTTTGTCTACATACTGACATCTTCTTGATTTTAGTGTGCGACAAGGTGTTGTTAAATATAAAGGGCAATCGTGATTCAAATCTGTAGTTTTTCTAATAAAAAGATATCTCTCATGATGAAATTTTCTTTGCTTGTGAGAACTAATTTTTATATCATTGTTACAAATCTTTTGTGGGAAATACATCCGATTGAAATCTACCGGGTCGGTATAAGATGTTATTTCTTCGTCTGGAATCATAGAACTATAAGTCTTTCTTAATCGTCCTGACTGGCATCGCATCGGATAATTAACTTTTCTAAATTTGGGGGGAGAACTTGATTTAATGCAATCGATAGTTTTTATGTAAACAGTGGTTGGAGATTTTGTTAAATCGTCTCTCGATTTAGCAGAAAGATTACGAATGTAAGAGTCTCCTCTGTTTGATCCAGGCGGAGGTCTAGGAATAAAAAATTTATTTTTAGATCCAAGAGAAGAGAAATTTGGTAAGTTATTATAAAAGTGTGCATCAGAGTCCATCGAAATTGGACGCCCGATTGAACTTTTTGGAAGTCTAGTAACAAGATGAGAGAAAGTTTCATTTTGAAAATCTTGCAGGTTTTTAACAATCGGAAAGGATGAACATTTATCATTGGTGTAGTGCAGATTGCGATAAGGTGCAAAACATTTTTCCCCATAAAATGAGTCCCTGGTATCGTTTATATTTCTTAAATATGATAAGTTTTGAATTTGGAAATTTCTTGCCTCTCTGTCAGAACCGAATGATAAACGTTCTGTGATGGGCATTGAATTTTCTGTATCAAGATTTTGAGAAGGTGAAGAAACTATATTTCTTTTTTGATCACTAAATAGTTGAGAATCTCTGATGGAGTTAATTACAGTGCGTTCCTGATAAGAATCAACTCCGGAATCATTTTCCAATACATAGTTTCTTGCTAGCCACCTGTGAACATCAGATTTTTCACTTACAAAGTTGTTTTCAATTGAATTGGATGCTTGTTTTTGTAATGAATTTGAACGCGAAGTGGGTAGAAGTAAAGTGTCAATGTGCTCATACAAACCATTAATTACGGAATTCGGAGATCTACTTTCAATAATATTGCACGGCTCGGTGTTAGTGCTTTGTTCTGCATATGATTTCAAGAAATAATTTTCTTTTTTTTTTAGTATCAATAATAAGTCGTTTATTTTTTCTTGGTTTGTAGTCGGATCAAATATCTCTGTTTTTTGGGTGATAATAGTTTGGTCTCCTAGTCTATTTATTTGATTGACTTCTTCGTCGTCTGTTTGTGTATCTTTATCACTACCAGAAACATGTTCTTTAAAGTAACGTTCGTTGAGAGCTTTCATCCGTTGTTCTTGCAACTGGAGTTGCAACTGTTCGTCCTGATCTGGAGTATAGCCATAATCATCGTCATCGTTTTGCACTGAGAGATTGTAATTACTTTTTTCACTCGCTATAGTGTGGTGCGTTATTTCACTTTCATATGAAATTATGTTTTTTTCAGGGTGTTTTTCATTCAATATGTTCTCTGGATCAAAACTTGGGTAATTTTTTTTCCCGAAGGAGTCTAGATAAGTTGCTTCTTGAACGTGGTCTTGAGTTTTTGATTCACTGCAAGCCTGCAAGTCCATTTTATCGCTTCTAGAATCTGGTTTTTCATCTTGGTTGATTGTTTTAACTTCACCACCTAAATAATTGTTCGGTGGAGAGATCACAGTAAACGGAGTTTCTGCACCTGGGACGGTTTTGTTGTTTAACATCTTTTTTTCATATAGTTGATTGGAATAAAATGGAGGTTCAGCAAGAAAAGGTTCGAATGCTGTAGCAGAAAGAACACTTTCCTCGCGTTTACGAAGGGAGCGTAGCTTAATCGAGTCTGAGTCTTGCTCCTTTAAAGTTTGGGTTTGAGTTGCGTTATTGTCAAATTCTTTTGAGTGATTTTTTTTTAAATGTCTTTTCGCCAGTTTTTTCAACTCCTTTAAAGACAATCTAGCATAATTATTTTCGTTCCGCTTCACAGCCATCTCTATAGCTTCCTCTGGCTCCGACACTCGGATTTCCGAATTTGGACTTTTACTTGCGTTTTCTACTTTGATTTTTTCAACTTCTGGCGAATTATTTGCATTCAAATTATTTGTATGAGACTTTTCAAATACAGAAGAATTTTTGTTATACTGAAAATTTAGTTTATTTTTTGGAGAATCTTCACTTGTAGAAAAATCTATTCCATGAAGTTTTTGCGATAATATATTTGAATCGAGAGACGCAGACCGATGGGATGATGTTGCGGTGTAATGTTCTTCAGACTCAATAACTGGCTGTAAATCGGAAGATGGTCTCAGTGAAGCACGTTTTTTTTTAGAAATAGATTTTAAGAAAGAGTTATCGGTGTTTCGATCATGTGGTGTTGACGACAAATTTGGCGGAGTTACAGGTTCTCTTTCCGACAGAGTTTCCTTGACAATCTCTTTTGACTTACTACCGTCGCTAATTTCTAACTCATCGAATGAAATTTGAGATTTTGAAAACTGGCAAGCGTCAAGATAGCTTGCATCGTCATAATCACTATCGTAGTAAAAAGAACTTTTTGATCCAGATCTTTTTTGCTGATTTTTGCATTGCAAATCGATGGAGCATGATGGAGGTATCAAACTATCCTTTATATCTTTTTCCTGTGTTATTTTAGGACTTCCACTTGTTTCAACTAAAATCTGTGCAGTGTTAGAATCACGACCCAAAGTCTCATTGAGTTCAATCAGCGTAAAAAATTCACTTAGGCTCATTTCGCTCACATAATTTTCATTAATCTGTTTCAGCAAAGGACCAAGTAACGATTCTAATTCTGTATTGCTATTAAGAGTATTGTGTGTTCTGGAGCTTTTACAAAAATCTTCATCTGGCTCTTTATCGTCCGCGCATTCTGAACGTAACTGAACTTCTGATTCCAAACAGTTTTCCTTAATTTTTTTGATGTTCTTTTTTTGACTTTTCTTTATTTTTGAGTTTTGTCGACCTCTCGGTTTCTTTTTTTTTTTTAACTTTTGGCTATTTAATTGCTTAGACAGACGAGTAATACTCTGAATATGAATGCAAGATGACGAGAAGCAGTTCTTGCACAAAAAGCCGGTATGCTGATTAAATAAAAAGGACAAATTGCTTTCAGATGAGGTATTCAACTCTCCATTCTTAATGGCTGGTGTTTGAGAGCTTATGAAACAACCGCTGTTTGTTATTTCGATATTTAATGGAGAATAAGAAAAATCAACCTGAGAACTCTCAAAGTCAACAAATTTTAGTGTTGTTTCTTTATTAGTTGTAGAAGGTTGCTCGTAACGACCTGGTGATGTTTTTTTGAAGTTCCATTCGTCGTTGTGATCAAAAATTTGGTTTCGAATATGAATTCCTGATTCGTTCATTGGCGAAGTTTCATCAAAAGAAATATGAAACGCAGAATTTTTCTGTCGTTTTAAAGGTACAAGACCAGAACTGATTTCTAAAAAACCACTTCCGCCCCTCAGACTTTGCATGGTTTCATTTAGATTTAAAGATAAATGAAGATCCATTTTCGGTTTATTATGCAATTTAGGCTCGTTTTCATTAGATTTATTTTCGTCGACTTTTAATTTTAATTGCAAAACATCACCAGTAGGATCATCTTCCTTCTTATTTTCAGTAGTCTTTGTTTTGGTTTCCGCTGCGTTTCCTTTAACCAGTTTTGTTTTCCTGGTAGAACTGTTTCTTGGAGTTGGTTTTGTTACTGCAAACTTAATTTTCGGTGGTTTGCATTCCGTATTTTTTACTTTTGACTTCAATCCACTAGAACTATTCTTTCCAGTGGTAATTTTTTTTGAAAATTTGATACTATTATTAACTGATTTGTTGTCACCGGCCATATTTCCTTCTTTTTTTTGAACTTATATTTTTTTTAGAATAAGCGTTCGAGTATCACGTCTCAACTTGTAATTACGAGAATGTTTACTATTGACTACCTTGGATGCTTGTCATAGTAACCATAAATAATTCAAAGTAAAAAATACACAAACTCTTTAAAAATTAAATATTCTTTAAAACATCTTAAATATTAATTTTTCTGTTAAATGCAATCTGCAACTATAAGAGGTTGAGATGTTTAATTTTAAATTAATATTTTTACAAAAAATAACTACGAAGAGAGCAACCATAAAGTTGGCCAGACAAGTGAGACGAACTGCACTTTGCAAAGAAAACGCGTATCTTTAAGGCTTCTTTTTATTTCGAGACTTTCGAAAACTTTAAATGTCATAAATTTACAAACTTATGACATTTAAAGTTTTCAAATCTAAGAAAAATGAAACGATGAAAAGCAAATGCAAATCTTTCAAGTAAACTTGACTTGTTTGTTAATTTCAATTAGTACATACAAAGTTGAACAACCTGTGTTCTTTCCTTTTTTGGGGTGGGGGTGGTTGGGGTGGAGAAAAAAAACAACCAATAAATTAATCGAAATTCTCATTCAAAATTATAAAACGTGTAAAAATTTTATATCATATTATTTTAAATAGTATGCACAGTCTATTTTTTTTTTTCAGTGTAAATAATATAAATAATAAAAAATAGTTACGAGATAAATAAAAGTTAATAAATGACATCGACGTGTATTACGGACGTTTTTTGACATAAAAAATCTTTACTCTTGAAGGGGAAAAATTTTTAAAAAACGTTAACGCGTTATTTACAGGGTATTGACGTGAAATACTATAGAAATTTATGAATCACATAGCTTGACTCTCTAACATACTTCGATGTCGCTTACGAATAGTGATACGGTATTTTCGACACAAACGGTAGTAGGTAATCGAATCGATAAGAAACAGAATAACGTTTACAAAGCCAAAAAACTGCAATGAAATAAAAAGTTAGAACAATTATTTTTATGCCTATCCGATGTAATTTTTACCATGTTTCAAGTAATTTTTAATAAAATAGAATCTTGAAAAAAACGTCGTTTTTATTGTTTGTATGCACACATAAAAAAGCAAAGATCAAATTTAAAATAATCAAATTTAAAAATATCTCACAGCAGCACCAAGGAGGCCAACCCAAAACTTGTAGTAAAAAACTAAGAGAACAGCAGTAAACAGCCAGAAAAAAAACCACACCAATGAAGCAGACAGCAAAAAGATATACTAAGAAAAAAAAAAAAAAGTTTCAATAAATTTAAACGCTGATTTCAAATGTACACACCTGTCTTATTAAGCAATCTTTTAAAGTAGTGTCGTCTTTTTGTGGTGTTTTAGTTATGCAACTTTGTTTCACAATCAACAAATCATACTATGGTGAAAGAGATAGAAAGATACAAGCCGAATCCCTCTGGTCAACCATCGAACCATAGAAGTGCTCTCAACTTTTAGAACTGAAACTTAATTACTTAATAAAAGTATATTATCATCATTAAAATATTTAGGTTATAGAGAATGTTAGAAAAAAAAAACTGAAATCTTTTATTAGGTAACTTGGTTATAAATCTACTTTTGAAAAAGAACAGTTGCCTCAATTGGTGAATTATTGAGATGTTCCCCCTATCTCTAATTCTAACAACAAGAATTAAATTATTTTAACGTGGTTAGCAGCTGAAATCAATCCATAGCTAGTAACTCCCTTAGCCTCCCCATTAACAGTTTGAAGGTGTGGCAAACTCTCCTAAATTTATGTTACAGATTGGGACCTAATTTTTATCGAAATGCTTTCCCTAACAACAACATTAAATATAGATCAGTATACATCTAGTATAATTATGAATAATAATCTAGCTTTAAATTTGCTTTTAGGAAAAATTTGATATCAAGTGTTATAAAGTAAAATTTTCAAAAAAAAACAAACAAACTGAGTTCAGAAAATAAAAAATCCTTATTATTTATTGTTAAGTGCTCAATTACATAACAGACTTAGTAGCACTACTTAAACATGAGTAAGAAAAAGTTTGTTAGCCTCATTTGGTTGAATAAAAGCAAAATTTTAAGACATGACTATCTCTCCATGACATACCCTATCAGTTGTGTAGTCCATGAAGTTGTTTAATGATACTGGGCAATTCCACGTTGTCACAGCGTGACATTTCACTCTTTTTTTGGGAAAAACATCAGATTTTAGCGCATTTAAAATTAAAAATTTAAAAATTAAAGATACTAAAAATTTTTCATATACATTACGGTTTCTAAAAACAAAATTATTTAGTTTTAATGTTATAGACTTTTAGGAATATGCATTAAAAGGTTGCATCACGACGTGACAAAAATTATCTAGCATTTTCCGTCATTAGAAGAAATGACAGTTATTCAGCTCTTGTGGATATTTTGAAATATATTTTTGTTATGCCTTGGATACTTAAACAGTGTTATAATAGTTTCATAACATTTTTAAAATGTTTTATAAATTTAAATGGAGACACCACATATATATATCAACAGAGTTTAAGTCACACCATGATGTCACGGTGTGACCAGTACAAAATCTTTGAATATTAAGACAATAACATCATCAAAAAGACAGTTGAAACAAAAGAAACCAATTTATTCGGATTTTTATAAGATTGGTATAAAAATAACATTTAACAAAACAGTTTATTAACAATAATTTCAAAAAAAGTCTTGTAAAATTCAACTACGTTTTTTTAAATTTTATCTAGTTAACTAAGTAGGATGCACTTGAATAAGGTTTCATTTCCATTTTATCATTAAACTGTTTTATGCAATGGGCACTAAATATTCCAGGCATTTTACAAGCATTATTAATGATGTTTCCAAGTTCTGTGCCATCAAAAGCAGTTTAAATTTTTTAAGCTGCAAACATGAAAACGTTTACTTGACTTTCATCTCTGACAGCTTTATAAAATGCTGTTGCGTCATTAATATGAGCTTCTCTTCGAACAATTTTTTGTGTTGCTAATCTTTTTATGCTTGCTCCTATACCATCACATGGTCCTTTACCATGAGAGGTTGCAAAGTAATTCCAGCAATTTTTAAATTGACTGCTAGGACCATCAGACCAAACTTGCAAGTATTTTACATCCTTTCTAATAAGGTTAGTTATTAACAAGTCAATAAAATAAATAACTGAATTTCTTGAATGGTTCAAATCATCAGAAATAATAACGGCAGACTTACAAGAGTCACCATGCCATCTAACAGCAGTAAATAATGTTACTAATTTTTTGTTCCAATGTACTGACTGAACTTCTTCCTATCAGAAAGTTGAGATGTTTTCAAGTCAACTTGTAACAAAACTGAATCAAGATTGCTTTTTAAATCTTTTTTTTGTTTTTCATAACTCATTGTTTTCCTTTTATAAAATAATGCAAAAGAAATTTTGGGAGCATTTTGCAAACATTGTTATACAAAATTATGGCTTTGTCTTTTTTTTTATTGCTTTTTCAAGGTACTTAGTTCCATTAAGTTGCGTAACTTTCTCCCAAAGGTAACAGGTAATTTCTTTATCGTGGTTTTTTTAATTTAATTGGTATGTTTTGGGAAAAAACTTTCCGTCCTTACAAGCTTCACAAAGATTGTTCCAACAATTATCTTTTTTCTCGTCACACACTAAAGTATTTGGTAAAGCATGCGAATTTTCAAATTGATGAAATGTAATACTTTGAGTGACATGATAATGTTTTCATGTTTTTGACATGAACAAACATTTCTAGGCATTAAGCTTGATAAAAGTATATGGCATGGTCTCAAACTAGCAAACTTGGATTTACTGATTGAAAAATCAGTGTGTTCATTTTTAAATATTTGACATGCTTCACTTACATTCATTGTTAAATACCTTTTTTTGGCATTTTCTTTTTTTCTTAATTACTTCTTAAAACAATCGTATCTCTTACCCCAGGTGCCTGATGGGATATAACATCTTGTTCAAAAAAATTAATGACGCATAGCTTCGTTTCATCATTAAGAGCATTAGGTCCATGTGTTCGTTGAATATCTGGTAAATCTTTGTTAAACTGATTTGCAAGTTGTTTAACAACAGCTGCTTTTTTAAGAGGAGAAGTTGGAAGAGCATGTATTGCTTTTTTAACAGCTTTACCAAGTGTACAAGATGATTTGTAAACAGGAGAGATGTTAGATGTTATTTTAGATGAAGAAACTCTACTCTTTTTTTTTCTTAACTTGTCTTTTAAACGTGCTAATTCAACATTAGAATTTTGTTTTTCCTTTTTCCATATCGAGTCCTTTTCCTTTATAAAATCTGGACCAAATGTTTGCATTTGTCTTTCTCTATACTTTCTCTGGTGTTCAGCATGTGTCAGAGGCATTTTCATTACTTTTGACAAAGAAATAAACAATTTGTTTGTGAAAGTTTACTATTTATAAGAATTGTATAAACAATAAACATTCAGAATTTAAAATACATTTAGAACATAACTTTTAAAAATAAATGCCCGCTGGGTAGTCTTTAAAAAATTTAATTTTAAAAAATGTCACGCCGTGTCGTCACAACGTGACATAAACTTAAGACACATAACACAAAAGCTAAAAATATTTAAATTTAAATATCTATTGATATTTATTGCCCTATTTTAGTTAGAAGTAATTTA
This sequence comes from Hydra viridissima, assembly GCF_058129835.1. Taxonomy (NCBI): domain Eukaryota; kingdom Metazoa; phylum Cnidaria; class Hydrozoa; order Anthoathecata; family Hydridae; genus Hydra; species Hydra viridissima. The sequence continues at coordinate 4,505,629 of NW_028324303.1, forward strand.
TAAATATTTATTTAAAATAAATAAATATTACTATGCTAGAATGAAAAATGTTACTATTAGTGTCACAGCATGACATGTCACAGTGTGACAAACTTAAAGAAGACCAAATAGAAACTTCTCAATAAAAGACTATTTAATTATTATAATAAATTTTCAATTTGAAAAGCAAGAGCCCCATCTATATTTTGCGTGAGACAAATCTACATAAAAATTTAAAAAAGTTTCAAAAAAAAGAAGTTTCAAAATGATTTACTAGAAAAATAATTTAAATTTGAAGCCTAAAAAATTTTGTTTAAAGTTTAAGCATCAAATCCTAAAATTCTTCGAAAACTAGTTCTATATGTTACATGTTTTTAGAAACTACAAACCTTTAACTTTTGAATGATACATTTAGTTTTTTATTTTCTAGAATTTGAAATTTATATCAAACTTTTTGTACAACATGGAATAGCTGTACTCTCTAAATCAGAGTGTGCACTGTTTTAGGTGAATTTACTCTGGAAAATTTTCTTAGAAAATCAATTATAAAACTATCCAAAATGATAATGAGCCATTAGTTTTTGGAACATTTCAAAAACCATTTAATAAATTTTGATTTTTTTTTTTTTTTTTTTAAGTGTTTTAAAGCAAATTTATCTCTATTTCCAAAAATATAGCCAACTTTTGAAAAAAGTTCATTGTAAAGAAAGAAAAGGTATTTGCAAGTAGTGAGAAAATTCATTTTGGTTTTATTTATTTTTATATATCAATTCATGGTGGCTTTAAAATTGTAATATTCCAATTAGTTTGCTAGCAAAAAAGTATAATGTTCAAAAGAAAACTTTTAGTTGATTATCAAATCCTGGTGTGAAGATAATGGATTGGAGGAAAGTGAAGAAACTGAGAAAAAGGTCTGTTAAGTTTAAAATTATAAAAAAATAAAGCAAATCAAGATTCTCTGTTTGGGATATAAAAAAAAACCTGTGTTCCAAAGTCAACAATCTAAAATGTCAAAAAGAGATATGGCTACAAGACATAAATGAAGTAGAAGTTCCTTTGAAGATCCAAACAGCATTTCAGCAAAGGACCAAAATTTGGTTGAAAACTGCTACAAGAAATGCTTCAAGGAAATCAAAAGTGGATTATAATGGATGACAAAACCTTTTGCAAACTCAACTGTTCAATGCTCTCATAAACTGTTCAAGCAGCACTTATATACAATCCCAAATTAAACAAAACTTAATATTTTGCAAAAAGCAATTAAAACTGAAAAATTTGGTAAGAATGATCTGGTTTGGTAAGCCATCTGTTTATGTGGTTTCAAAACTCAGCCATTTTTCATGAACCTGATCTGGCATCTTGCCATTACTCAAGAAGTATAACTGATTATTATTAACAGAAAGGAGCTATTTTTGACCCAAAAAACATGAATCTGGCAAATGTGCCACATTCATATCACATTTAACTTCAGTGAACCAGTTTAATCAGATTATATATACATGTCTATATACATGTCTACAAAACTAATAATAATAAAACATCCAATAAAGTGCTATAAAAAATTTATTTAAGCATGGTAATAAATGCTATGTAATTGGAATTTGATTAGAATTATATAAACCAAAATGTAATATGTTAAAAAGCTTTCTTAAAAATTATTTAAAATACTTTGCTGTACGATCAGTAAAAAAGAACCTTACCCAGCCATAAGACTTTTCTAATCTTGTGTCAATGTATTTTCCAAAACAACCAAAAAAGTATATAAGAATAACGACCATTGTGAAAATCCAACAGATTATACCAATCACAAGAAAATAGATGAATCTTGAAGTTATATGTGCATCGTCTACTTCATTATAAACACCATTACATATCACCCATGATAATAATACTGTAAACTGAAATATGAATATTTTAGATATCATCATTATTTGCATATTTTAAAAATTTGTCCAGGTTTTTATTTCAAATAAATCATAAACTTAACTAAAATACAACATAACATTAGATTTTTTTTACTTTATACCAATTAACTGTCTTAATCAACTACACTATATAAGTACAAAATAAATATTCTGAATACAAAAAAATGTAACTTGCTTGCTTTTTAAAGCAAGCAAGTTACATTTTGACTAAATGTCACAAATCTGAATCAAACATTTTATTAATTGTATATTACAGCAAACTGAAAACGTGCTATAAATATAATCACATTTCAATTTTGTTAGTGATTTCTATTGAGAGAGTGGTGCTTCAATTGTCACATATTGATAGTGTAACTGATATAAGAGTCTTGCAATAACAACTAATTTCAATCGTTAGGGTCAATGGTTAAATAATTCAGAATAACCATTACATATACTCACAAGCAAGTCTTGTTTGGAATGATTTAAAAGTTTTACATATGAAAGTTTTAAAGTGTTATTTAAAATTATCGCTTCCATAGATAATATGAAATAAATTTTATGTCTAAACCTCAAGGCAAATTAGCATTATTATCATAAACCTTTAACTTTGCTATCAACATACTCATAATATGTAAAAGAGACATCTATCATTTTACAATTAAAAAAAATTCTTTAGTAGTCTTATAGAGCGTCTTTAAGATTCATACAGAACTCAAATAGACTTTTGAAACATTTAACTTTTTGTTCTGGGAGGTCAAATTAAAAGTTGTAACCATATAGATTTGTTTTAGATATACCAACACTCCTTTTTTTAAGTTAATATTTAATTACTATAACATCAAGTAAGGTGAAACCTATAAAATAAATTCTTTTGCTTGAAGAAAACACAAGAAAGGGAAAACATTTGGGATAAACCTTGATTGATGGTTAACTACAAGAAGTAGATAGCATATAAATTAAATTTTGCATTATAAAGTAATAAGTTTAGTACATGTAAGAAAATGCAATACACTTCAATATGAAAAAAAAGTTAAAACACATTAAATGGTTTCAGAATATACATGGATATTTAGATTTTTGGTTTGCCTATGAATCGTTGTGCATGAATACCTAATTTTGGGAAACAAATATCTGAACAGGATATTTAAAAAAGGTATTATCGAAAGTAATTATTTTGATGGGAAAAAAACAACATGATTAAAGATGAAATTGAATACTGTGCTGAAAACTTAGATGATATAGATTGGAGTGTTATCAAAATCATGGATGAAGAAAAAAATTAAGGGTTGAATAATAATATCAATTAATGATTTTTTAATGCACTAAAATTTTGATTAAAAACCAGATAGAAAAATATATACAAAAATATATATATTGTATCTATCAGTGTATGAATTGAGATTTTTGGCCATTTAGAATAGATTTAAAATGTTCTATAAGAAACTAAGTAAATGAAAATATAAATCTATGGAAAATGCACTTTAACTAATATATTGGTTATAAAATATTAAAGTACTCTTTTCAGTTACAAGTAGGAGGTGAACTTGTAAAACTGGCAAATTATACACTACAGATACATTATGTAAATATGCTGATGTAAAGATTTTTCCTAAATCAGAACTGTTTTTTTATCTTTGGAAAGTATGTTCTTTTAATTTTTGACTTTGTAATATCTCCTTTGATTCTTTAATACCTTGATATTTAAATTCTTTTTAAAGTTATATTTAGAAAATTTCATATCAGTAAGATTTCATTAGAAGTAAGAAGAAAGAAAAAAAAGAAAGAAAGTAAGCATAACTATCAAGTTTATTAACACAAATTTGTTTTAGTTTCTTTCTAAACCATCAATCTTTTTCAAATGTTTCTTGTAATTATTAGGCTATATAAACCATTAAAACAAGTACACCTTCAAGCAAATTTAACAAAATAATAACTTACAGAATAAAATCTATAAAAATTTTTGTTAAGAAGTTATACTATAAATTAACAATAAAAGATTCTATTTTACTTGTTTCACTGATAAAGTATTTTACTTACAAATTCAACTAATTTAAATATTCCTTCAAAAGTGCAGCACCATTTGGCATTTATAGAGCAATAGCCAGCTTTATTTTGAGGCTCTTCATTCATTCCTACTATTTTCCTTAAAAAGTAATATTTCAAAATTAGGCATATTTTATTGTAAATAATGATTTAAAAGGTAGGTTAAGCCTTTACATCAGTAGTATTTTTACACAATTTGTCCAAAATATAAATTCAAAATTATGCAAAAACATGCTAGCTATGTTTAAACTTCAATGTCAAAATATCTAATTGCTCAATCCATCATTACTAAAAAAAAAAAAAAAAGTCACACTGATTATTTAACTTCACGAAATGGAAAGGGCTTATTACTAAAAACAATATTTTAGTTTTCACTACCAAATGCGTAAGAACAGATTCCGGTCCTGACTTTAAAAAAAAGTATATATATAGACAAAAATATACAGACAACCCTAGGTGTCCGACGTTTATAATAAAACTCAAAATGTATAGCTTAAAGGTTATAAAAAAACCAACTGTCAAATCTATTAAAAACATAGTTCTATCTCATTCAATGAGTTATTATATATCTAAAATAATGTTATTATATGTTAAATGAAATACCTAACAAACAAAAAATACTTGTTTGTAACCTAGCGGTTTCGATGCTACAAACACGGCTTTAATGTAAAATTCCATTTGTGGGATAGGTTTAATCAGTGTAATCATGAATGGATCAGTTTGCTTGAATCCATATCGGCTCTAAAAAATTCATCTACTTTAAATGCACGAATATGTAAGAATATCTCAATGACAAATCAATAAACGTAAAATTTCATAACTAATTAACTCCTTGTGGCTCCTCCTCAAGTTAGAAAATTGCGCATTTTATCCTTGTTTAAGGTTCAATTTTACACAATGAATAAACCTCCCTACGACCTAATCTGCCAATAAATTCTTTTATAAAATTTTTGTATTATAATTATAAAAAGCTTTATAATCAATCTTTTAGATTGTTGCATTACATGTATACCATGTTAAATGAAAATAACTCTATTACTTGAAATCCATCCGTTGACGTTTACACGAATCTTTAAACGTGACGGTCACTCATTAAAAGTAGGACGCGTGAAGTCCTTCGGAAAATCGGCTACTGTTTTCTTTAACGATTGCTTTAAACTCTTTATATTTGGATGCTATATGTACAGACCATCCCCTCCGACACTTACCAATACACGTAGTTTCTATAAGAGTATTGACAACCTTGTCCAAAATTTCATCTTGGTATGTTTTCTTACTTGCTTTCACACAAGTAATAGGAATCTGCGTTCCAGCCGAATTTAATCGCGTTTGATAGCAAGTGCCGAATTCCGTTGGAATCGGAATTCAGAAGAAACTTCTGAGAAACTAAAATTTAAAATGAAAAAACAATATCTAAAACGAAATTCTTGTTTGTAAATTTCGTTTTAAGTATTGTTTAAAGCTTGGAATTTCTTATCTGTAAATTTCTTAGTTTTGTTTTTTAAATAGAAAAATTCCGGTTTCCGACGGAATTCGAAATTTGCCATCAAACGCGATCAAACTCGACCGGAACACAGACCCCTAGTATTCAAGTCATGCATTTTTAAAAGGACCACTGAAATTAAATTTGTCCATTGTGACTATACGGATAAATACTCATTAGTACCTAATAGGTATGGCATATTTTAAGTAGCAGGAAAACACTCTGATTAAAAGGTCCAAAAGGTTTAAAGGTTAAATCCTATGCAAATATTGCGCTGGAATCTCTGCGATCTCAACTGATATTTAACTGCCACTAATTTTTAACTGGCATTGTCAACAAACTCCACTAACTTGGCTGTTCAATTATGAGTGTTTGTGAACCAAACGTATCATTTGTTCAGCAGCTCCAATCTTGCTGGCGTTCCAATTTGTCCTTTACGGTGTGTTGTCTGTGTTTAACGATTTTTTTTTTTGTTTCGATTTAAAATAAAACTACCTTTCAAATGAACTTTCAAAAGAACTAAATAACTTAAGTACCTTTCAAATGAACGATATATCTAGTAATTTGATGGAATATTGGTGAAAATGATTTTGAAATATGTTGACTAATTGGAAAAAAAAAATTGTTTAATACATTTTGATAGGAACTATGGACTCTTAAGCACTCTATCTTCTATTATTCTCTTTAGCCACAGTATTGATTTACAAAATGAGATTATTGTTTTTTATAAATAATTAATTTTTTACGGTTAGAAATATAAACTAATAACAAGTTCGGTAAATAAACTTGCATACGTATAATGGAATGCTAAACGCACCTTTATCCAGCACCAGCGACACAATTTTGATAAATTTCCAAACCCTAATTATGATTTTATTTTCTATCTTAACATGAAAATTTTATTTTATACTTCCATATTCTTTAATCTTTAAAAAAAAGAACAGCTTATTTCTAGCCAAAATGTTAAATAAAGCGTGTTTGGATTTAAAATTCGTCCGTAAAACGCCCTCTGAAGATTTGTAATTTATGCAATAAGTGTTTATGGTAGCCATTATGAATAAATCAGTATAGAGGGTGAGTCGCTACTTTCTTATTAAAAATATAGCTCCACTGTGTAATGATAATCCTGCTTTTATTTTAAATTGTTGCCTAAAACTTAATTTTAAAGGTTTGTTTTATGCTAAATTTTTTGAAGCAATATATTTTATCGACATTTTATGAAATATTATTTTACTTGTTTTCTCACAATAGATCAATCATTATAGTTTTGAAAATGTTAAAGTTTTATCTTTTTTTTTGTTTGTTTCTTTTTTTATTTTGTATAATTGTTTAAGTTAAAAATACTTTTGTGTTTTTAACTTCTCATACATAAATTCTTTACATGTTATCACAAGATGATAGTTTACTAAAATATTTTTGTGTTTTTGGCTTCTCATACCTAACGTCTCATACCTGACTTCTTTACATGTGATCACCAGATGATAGTTACTAAAATATTTTTACAAATGCAAATCAAAACCTTTTCACTTAGATTTTTGAAAGTAGGTATCATTCTCTAGCCCTAAATCTTTTACTTAATTTTTTACTGTTTTTAATTTTTCTTTTTGGCACAAGATGGCAGTAATTTCTAAAGGTAGACTTGTATAAAACATTTCTCAAGATATTCATATATTTGAAAAGTTAAGAATTTGTTAAAAAAGATTGTTGTCTATTTGTAAAAAAGATTTTTTTAGCAATCATAAATTATTTTTTTCTCATTGGTGGATTAATTTTTTAATTACAACATGTATGTAAACAAATTTAACATAAAATCTATTTGAATTAATGTAAAGTTATTAATTTTCTGTAGATTTCTAGTTCTTAAATATAATATTTCAAGAAAAAAAAGACAATTTAAGATGAGTTCTTACAAATACAAATGCTTTTTTTTTTCAAAATACTTAGAAAAACAACAATTTGAGAAAGAGGGGAGAGAGGGAATTTGTTGACATTAAAAAACATTTACAAAACAAGATTCTACAATCTGAGAAATCAGCAAGAGGGGGGGGGGGGGGGGGGAGAGAACTTATACAAAAAAATAAAAACAAATAAAAAGTCATTAAAACAAAAAGAACATATGATGAAATTTGTGACATTAAAATGGTATCAAGTTTAAGATTGAAATGCTAGAATGCCATATAATTCTATGGTTGTTGATTTCTACATATTATGGTTTGGTTGTTGGTGTAAATTTCAAATAAGTGTTTAGTTTCTATGGGATTGGGTTGTTTGTACACTGAGATTGAAAGTGAGTTTCATATAGTATACATAAAACATTTATATCAGGACATCTGTTTAAAAAGACTCTTAAAAGCTAGCAATGTATATAGATATTCACTCATAATGTGTGCTAATGAAATCAAATATTTCATGATTAAACTGTTTAAAACTCATCTAGTTTGTCAACTAACTTCTTACATAAAATTATAGCTTGAAATAGCACTATACTTTAAATGTGAAAACTTCTGATAATTACTTTCTTAGCTTTTTAGATTCACTCTCATTTTGTTTTTTCTAAAGTTTTCTCAAGATATTGAAATGTATTCATGACTGTCTCAAAAAATCATTTTTGCAAAACCCTTTCTATCTGTTAATTGACTAAATTTACTAAACTCTTTCTTCTGGTTATTATGTTTTTTATTTTTACTTAACTTTAGAGAAATTCTAAATTTTTATTGAAGGTGGTTTCTTAGTGTATTCATTTTAGAATTATATTGTCATATTGCTGTTAACCAAGAATTACTGTAAATGTATCCTGTTTGTGAAAGGCTTTTAGTTTTATATTGTATTATGAATGACTGTCGTGGTTTATATTTATATAGTAATAGTTATGTAAACTTTTTGTGTAAAGAGAATTGTTTAAAGCTTACATAATGTTATCTAGTTATATTTTATGAATATGCTTATAGAGTATATGTATATGTATGAACAGATAGTGAACTATTGCAAAAATTAAAATTTTGGTAGAAATTCAATTGGTGAATCATATAATTTCAAACATTAGGTGTAAAGTTTTATGATACACTGATTTGATTTCTATCATACTACCATGTATATTTTTAGAATGTTAATTGAATTATCTAACTAAAGCAGCTCAAAATTTAAAATGTCGAACCTTATTGTGATCAAAGTAAACCTTGAGTTATTAGAAATTGTCAAAACATTTCAGGTAGGTCAAATAGTTAATTTACTTTATCTTCAAAATTGTTTTTCTTGAAGTACTTGCAATTAAAACCCTCTCCACTTTTGCTCTTTTCCAAATATGGTATTAATATTTATTGCATACCATCATTTTTAATTTTCTTTTAAGTTTGAACCATCATCAACTATCCAAGAAGTTATAAATTTAACAAGGCAGAAAATACCAGAAGCTGCACCAAAGCAAAGTATAATTTATTCATTTTTTTCTTTGAATGACTTTTTTAAGAGCTCAAAGAAAATTTGAGGTTTTTTAATTCTTTAACTTTTTTTACTTAGATCAAAATTTTGGAATCTTTTACGTTGACCAAAATGATTTCTTAAAAAGTCAGTGGCTAGAGAATGACAGAACTCTTGAGTTTTATGGAATAGCCAATGGGGTATATACTTATTTTTCTCAGTGTAAAGTGATCTATCAAGAATTAGGACATTAAATTTTGCCTATATCTTTGGAAGACATGCTTTTGTAAATTACACTTTGTATAGTTGAATATGTAAATTGCTTTAGACGGAGTTGATATATCGAGATAAACACAGATATTTGAAGGTCAAAATGTTAGATGGATCTGTCAAAACTGTTATGGTACAATTTATTTCAAGCAATTTTTTTTTAAATTTAACAAGAAAATTTATAGGAAAAAACATTTTTTGACAGTTAAGAAAAGAAAAAAATTTGAATACCCTCAAAAAAAACCCTATTAAATAGTTATTTTGATTTAATTTAGATTGATGACAGTCAAACTGTAGGTGTTGTTTTGGAAACAATTTGTGAAAAAGTAGGTAAGTCAACAAAAATAAAAATAGCTCTTTGAGTTTGATTAATTCAAGAGAAAGGAAAGATTTTGAATATTTAAAGGACATTTGGTATTGTTGTTTTTGAAATAAAGTATTGATTTTTTATTACTTTACAAGTCCGAACCAAAAGCTTTTTTTTAATCAGATTTCTCTACAACTGTTAAAAACCTTTTAAAAATTTTTCAATTGTAGTGTTCTTTTAAAACTCAATTAAAATTTTATTTTTTGAAATTATTTTGTCATTTCAGGTATCACAAATGTTGAAGAATATTCTTTGTTTATTGAAGAAAGTAAAGATGAAAAAAAAGAAGAATTTTCTACAGGTACCATTGGAAGAAAGGTAATTTTACTTAACTTTTAACTTAAAAATGAGTATATTGTATATTTAGGGAATATTTATGCAAATCTTTAAAATATCTTGAATATATGAGATTTTTTAGGTAAATCTCAATTGTCTATGGTTTTTTTTTTTTTTTTTTTTTTTTTTTTCACATTCTGCTAGTTTATTATATTTAATTTACAAGATATTTCTATATAAATGACTGTTATTAAAATAATATATATTTTATAAAATAAGATTTTTTTTTTTGATTAAGCATATAACAGTCTAAGTTAATAATAAAAAAAACAATATGTTATCATTATTTATTTGTTTTGCTTGCAAGTTCTTAGTTTATTAGAAAAAACTTTGTAAACAACATATTCAAGATTTTTTTAAAATTATAAATTAATATAGATACATAGCAACTGGGTTTTGGAGGGAGGGGGGCTAGTCCTTCGCCTAATAATTGAAATTGATTTGTTGCTTTGCATTAATCTTTGTTAATAATGAAAATAGTTATGAAAAATAAGTGCATTTAAAACTATTTAACTCCATGTAAAGCCCAACAAATAAATTCTCTGAAGCAAGTATTATAATTAAAGCAGTAAAATATTCCCCATTTGAATAAATTCATAAAAATTAAGAGTTTTAACACAATCAAATCAATAAAAAAAAATCTTTTTATGCAAAATTTTAAATATTGAAAAAATTTTAATTGCATAAAGAAAAAAAAACCTTTTCATACCACATAACTCATTAGCTCATTTTTATTACTTAAATTATGTTTTCTTATTAAAGTGTATATATATATATATATATATATATATGTATATGTGTGTGTATATATATATATATATATATATATATATATATATATATATATATATATATATATATATATATATATATATATATATATATATATATATATATGTATACATACATACGTACATAACGTGCGTGTAATTGATTCGTAGAATAATGTTAACATGCAAATATGTTTAGAATAAATCATTTCTAAAAATAGAAACTGTGTTATATGATATACAGGTGACTAATGGTTTTAATTGTCGTTTTTATGTTTTAGTATCATTTGGGTACATTGTTTTATAAATTCTTGTTTTATAAATTCTACGAATCAATTACACGCACGTTACATACATACATACATACATACATACATACATACATACATACATACATACATACATACATACATACATACATACATACAGGAATTAAGGAAAAAAAGCTTTATAGAATTGATATATTATAGCTTCCACTTATTGAATTTAGATGGTTTGTTTTTTATCGCTTTTGTTTCTTTCAGCGTAGTTAGTGCTAACAAAAATAATGTTATCTAGTTCCTAATTACCTCTTAACATTTGTATTTAGGTAAATGCATGCTTTTTGTGACAAAGTCTGCCATAATAAGATAATTAATCTTTATTTATATTAGGACAATAAATCAGTGAAGACTAGTACTCTACTCAAAGTTGAAGAAAGAGATAAACAGAAAATGAGAACTTTAAAAAAAAAGTTGCATACAGATGATGAAAGTATATTCATAATTTTTTAAAAATGACTTGTAGGAGAAAAAGTATGATTTCATTATTGAATGAAGTGACTTTTTATTGAGATGTCATTGAACATTTCTCTTTTTCAGCAAACTGGCTAGGGCATGATAAAACGTTACGTGAAGCTGGAGTCCAGGATGACTCAATGGTAGTTTTAAGGTACTGCTTCAAATACACAATTGTTATTGATACTTAAACTAAAATCTATGGGAATTTTTTTTTTTATTATTACATTTATTGTTCACTATGTGCAAGGCTCATTAACCAAGATTAGTGTGTTGCTTATTTAAAGATAATTATCAGAGCACAAGTGTTTCTGAAATTCACCTACATTTTTTTATTTTGTGAAAAATTACTTTTGATTGTTTAACTGCATTTATCTATTTTATTATTTGAATAAAATTTCTGAAAATGTAAGATTTTTTTTTTTATTTTGATTTTTAGACGAAAGTATATGTATGAGCAAAGTGTCAACATTAAAAACCCTGTTGAGATAAACTTACTTTATGTACAATCTCGAGATGCTATTCTTAATGGAACACATCCTTGCACAATTGAAGAAGCTGTTAAGGCAAGTTTAAAAAAAAACATCCTCATTAGATAATTTTTTTTTTTTTTTAATATGTATCTTCACCTACCCTATCCTTTACATTGTTCAATGTGCAAATAACATTTGTTCAAGAATTACTTTAGTAGAGATTTCGTTAATAAAATTCTAATTTTATATTTGGATTTATTTATATTTTGCTACTGATACATTGTAAAAAAGAAAAAAATCTATTCTCAATTATTTGTTTTAGTTTGCAGCTTATCAAATTCAAATTCAACATGGCGATTTTGATGAAAGTCGTTACAGATCTGGTTATATTGAGTATGTAATACTTTTTTTTTTTAGTAACCTTAACAGTTTTTTTTTTAATTTTGATGCATATTTGTCTTGTTTTCTGTTACATTGACAAATCTTGTATTTAATTTAGTTTAAAAGAATTCCTCCCAAAAGAGTATGGAAAGAAAAAAGAAGCAGAAAAGAAAATCAAAGAGGTTTAATATCAGCTTTAGTTTTCAAGCATTTTCATTTTACTCTTTGTTTTTTTTGTTGTTTTTTTTGTTATTAATTGATTTCTTTATTTTTAAGGAACATAAAAATATAATGGGTATGGATGCTCTGAATTCAAAATACAAGTATATTCAGCTCTGCCAGAACCTGCAATCATATGGTGTGACATTCTTTTTAGTTAAGGTAGTATTATCATTTATTCTTTTTAAAAAATTAATTTTAGCAAAGTGAATAATCTTTTTATGAAAGATATTTTATATAGTAAAAAACAATTTTATGTGAAATTTTATATTATATGATAAAATCTGCTTGGTATATAGGAAAAAATGAAAGGGAAAAATAAACTAGTTCCCAGATTACTTGGAATTAATAAAGAAAGTGTTTTACGTGTAGATGAAAAAACAAAACAGGTAAGAAGAAAACTTTTCTTTTTAGTTAACTCTAGGTTGCAACATTTTGTCTATTCTTATTTACAGCTTATTTTAATGAAGCTTTCTTGCTTTAATTGGTGATTTTATGTTAAGGTTTTAAAAACATGGCCTCTTACTCAAGTGCGTAGATGGGCTGCATCGCCAAACAGTTTTACCTTGGTAGGTTGTTAAACGAGGCATTGTTTATTTTTCTTAAACCTTTACTTAAATTAGTAGCATGGGTTTGTACAGCAGTTTTGTAACAATGCTTTTTTAAATGTTAGTTAAACATTCATGTATTTTTTGAAAGCTGTTTGGTTTTTTGATTAATAGCAAATAAAGAACAAACTAATATATCAGTCTTGTCAAAGTCAAATCTACAATAAGTTATAGATTTAAACATGTAAAGTTTAAAATCTCCATAAAAATATTTGCAATACCAACATCAAATGTCTTCTATAATTTGGTCTCAAATATTTTGCAATAAAAAATGAAATATAAAAAATATTTTGCAATAAAAAATGAAATATAAAAGTGTTGCTCAAATTAAATCAATTAATTTTTCAAATCTAAGTTTATTTCTGCTTATAAGTTTGTCAATTCAAAAGTTTTACTGTTTTAAATAAATAAAAGGTTTTATTTAAATGATCTTCAGGAAATTGGATTCATCTTATATTATTGGTTATAAGTTATTGACTATATTCATCTTATAATACTTTATATGCTATTAACTTAATCTTGTAAGTTCTTAGTTTTTTTTAAAAATTTTTGTTGTAGTTTTTCTGTTGTAAGTAAATTGCAATTAAAAGTGTTAACAAACTATTTCTAGGATTTTGGTGACTATACTGAAGGCTTTTACTCAGTTCAAACTTCAGAGGGTGAACAAATTAGTCAACTCATTGCTGGTTATATTGATATTATTCTTAAAAAGGTATTTTTGTGTTTTAAATCAGGTTAAAGCTTTTTTTAAATTTCAAAATAAGTTTATTATTATATTGTGTTAAGCTTCTTCCATAGTTTATTTTTGAAAATTGCTCATTCGCAGAGAAGAGCTCATGACATGTATGAAGGTGATGCAGATGAAAGTAGTGTTATGTTGGAGGATACAGTTCTTCCTTCTCGTGCTACAGTTCTCCAGCATCAATCCAATCGTGCAAAACAACCTGAATCAGGAAATGTAGCTATCCCAGCTGTCATACGTGCTGGTGGGCAAGGACCAAGCTCCTATGAAGTCAGAAGCATGCCTGATGAACAATCTTTAAGTACACGCAGTATGTCACACACAGGTCATCAGCCACCTATGGGACATCAAGCACAAATTTATAATCTAACAGCAGGACAAAAAGCATTGATGAAAAATGTTACTGATGGTCATGAAAAGATTAGGGTAGTTGTAGAAGATATGTCTGAAACAGCTGATTTGATACCTGATTTAGGAAATGATCCTGTAAGTTAAAGTCTTGATTGGTTAAAATTATGTTTATAAAATTTTTAAATTATTTTTGCTTAGTAGTTGTTCTGATTTTAAAATATGTTTAAATAATATTAATCAATATGTTTTTATTTTTTTATCTTTTGAACTGAGTTGCATGAAATTTTTCTTAAGCAATCAATGAAGTGGCGTGATAACCAGATGGAAATCTCTAAAAATAATATATCTAGTCGATTAGCTGCCATGTCTGCTGCAACTGCTGCCATTATTTCATTAACATCTGGTGATCCAGAAGGTTTTAATTATACAGCAGTTGGAGCTGGTGTCTCTACAATGTAAGTTGATTTTAAAATCAAGAAATTAAAACCTGTAGTTCTCTTTAACTTGTTCTCTTTAAATACCAAGATACAAGCCACATGGGGTATTATGTAGTTTCTTTTCAGAAACTACATAATTTCCCATGTGGCTTGTATCTTGGTATTTGTGCCAGTAATTGTGGACACAATGTGGTTTTGTTTTATACAAAGATTAAATAAAAGTTTAGATATTTTGGTACATAGTAGTTATAACTGATGTTTTCATTAAAAATACCTTTAAACATATTAAATTTGTTTTACAAATAGGATTATTATCAAACCTTCCTCTTACTATTACACCTTATTTCTGTAAATAGGGTTAAATGCTACAAGGCTCTACTTATATACTTGTATTGAAATGTTATATTTAGAACCTCAAATCTAGAAGATTTAGTACATGGAATTAGGCTGTTGGCAGCTTTAATGGATGATGATATCAATAGCCAATCATTACTAGATGCTGCAAAAAAACTGACTAAAGCATTTTCTGATCTTTTAAATAATTTGAACATGGCAGATGGAAAAGTAAGGAGATTATTTTATACTATTTATATGGAAGTAACTAAGAATTCAGATAGAAGTTTAATTAGTTTTTGATTTTTCACATTTACAAAACAGGTTAAAGTTATTTAGCTCATTATTATATCTCAGTGTCCCTGAGTCCCTAAAATTGACATTTCAAATTTACTATTGTTAGCCCAGACAAGACATACTGACAAGTGCAGGCGATATTGGTTCAGCAAGTGGTAGTATAATGACTGTACTGGGTGATCCTGATGCAGATGCAGAATTTCAAGAACTCCTTCTTCAGTTAGCAAAAGCAGTTGCAACATCTACTGCTGCTCTTGTTCTTCAAGCGAAAAATGTTGCAAGTTTATCTGAAGATACAGCAGTTCAGAATAGTATTATTGATGCTGCAAAAGAAACCGCAATGACAACCTCTCAGTTAGTTGCTTGTGCTAAAGTGTTGGCTCCACATATTTCAAGCCCTGTATGCCAAGAACAAATGATTGAAGCTGCCAAGTTGGTGGCTACAAGTGTTGATGGAGTAGCTGATGCTTGTTATGTGTGTTAATCTTTTGAAGTTTTTAATATATTTAACATTATTAACTTAATTTCATAAATGTTCTAAAAAAGTACTTCATAAATATTATTAAGAAATCCTTTACAAACAAGAATCAATAACAAGTAAAGCAGCTAAGTATTTTTAATCTAATTGGTTATTTTTTCATGCATTACTTGACTAAAAATAAATTACACTCTTGCTCAACTGTAAATCACTTTCACTCCATAGTAATAAAAGTACATTTATAGATTAAACTATATTAAATTTAGAATTATTGTGTTGAAGTTCCAATGGAAATATTTACATTAGTTATTAAATATATTAGTAACTTTAAAAGCTTTTTTTAAAAATTGTTTTAATTTTAAAAAGGTTCTTCTTATAGGCTGCTACAAATGATGAGGATACTACAAATAAAATGAAAGATGCTGCACAAACAGTAACTGATGCATTAAATAAACTCCTTCAACATATCCGTGATGGTTCACGCATGAAATCAAATGGTCAATATGATAGTGCTTGTGATGATATTTTAAATGCTACTGACAGATTATTTAACAGCATGGGAAATGCCGGCGAAATGGTTAAGCAAGCTAAAATATTAGCACAAGTAAGTTATTTATTTCCAATATTTATTATCTTAAGTTTTGTATTTTTGTATTTCTTTATTTTGTATGATTGGATAAGAATTAGAGATTTTTATATATCAATTTAAATAGATATTGCTGAGTTTTTTTTAATGCATATTTGATAACATTATTCTTATCAGAAATTTAAGCTGTATGTGGATGAGTAATGGCATTCAGAAAGAGTATTTTTCTATTGTGTTATTATTACTTTAGGCTACTTCACAACTTGTGAATGGCATAAAAGGTGATGCTGAAGGACAAGATGATGATGACTCCCAGAAAAGGTTGCTTGCTGCAGCCAAATTGCTGGCTGATGCTACTGCAAAGCTTGTGGAAGCTGCTAAGGTTTTTTCCTTAATTCTTTTTTCTTTTTTTTTTTCCAAAGAAAGTTATCTGAAGTATTAATTATCAAATAAAAGTTAACTAAATAAGTTAAAAAATATTTTAAGATCACTAAAATTAAAGACTTGAAAAAAAAACAACTTTCAAGCAACATTAAAAATATATGACAATGTTGTGAGAGAACTATCTAGTTATAGAAAGCATTTTAAAGTTGTGGTTGTTAAAATATTATTCAAACTTTTATGACTCCCGCTTCATATTTTCTAGTGCCAAACTTATGCACAGAATTATTCTCAAAATTCTGATTAGCTTATCAATTTATGCTTGCAATTGTGTGCTCACAAATAATATATGATCCCAACAGAAGAATAAAAATCTTGTAAATCAGATTTTTGTCTTGCTTATATCTAGGGTAACATTATGCATGTTCCATTTCTGAATATATGTAAATTTTAAGGTTTAAAGATTATAGATGTTATTAGGTTTTACAGTTTTCTTGTTTGCCTAAAAGTTTTAAGATGTGCGAGGTAAAAAAGAACTCAGCAAAATTTCATTTTAACCTTGATATATTGCAACCTGCAGGTTTATTTAATACCTGAAAAGAGTATTAGCAAACAGTATCAAAGAAATTTTGTACTTTTATGTTTTTATCTTTTTTTATTTCATATTATTTCACTCATTAGCTAGGAAATTGTGCCTCTCCACCTATCATAAACCTCTCCACTTTAAGATTGATTTTGATTACCCTTTCAAATAACATTTTTTATATGTTCTAATTCAGATTTTTTTTTTTTTTGTAATTATTTTAGAAGCAAATAAAAAAAAATAAAAAAAAACTGTAAAAAAGTGTCTTGACCGAGAGAGGTCAATTCCAGATCAGTTGCATCTACCTTAAGACCTTTAAAAAATGTTTCTTTATCATGTAGATAATTGAGCTAGTTGAACAGATTTTGATGTAAATAAAAATAATAATGAAGTGTTTTTTGAATACCCCATTTTAAATGACATTAACAATGCACCTAAACTTTTGTAGTTTATCTAAAGTTTTGTAGTAATTCTTCATCAGTACAAAAAAAAAAAAGATATTGGGTATCTAAATATTAAATCTAGCAATTAAATTACCATGGCTTTTTTCAATTCTTCTGCATCTTTGGAAGAGGAAATAAGTTATCTATATCCTAAATTGCTATTTGAAAAAAACTCCACTGCCGCTTTATCTTCCAGCTTCTCCAATATCAACCAATTTAAATCTGTATTTTGCAACACAATCACTTAAAAAACTATTCTAAAATATTTCTTATAGGTAAAAAAAATTAAAAACCACTGGTTTGCAGTGTCTGCATTGACATGTTTTCAATCTATTAAACTTACAAAATAAGAAATGTTTCTTTAGGAAATGAAATCTTTTGCAATTTGTTTCCTTCAGTAATATTATGGTACTTTAAAAATCCTCACTTAATCAAAATATTCTATCAAGCTTCAGTTGTCTCACTAAAAATTTGCTTATAGATGTTGGACTAATACACAGTGTAGCTAATCCAGTTTTCAGCATTACATGTTTAAAAGCAGTTTTTCCCTGTCAAAAACTATTCTAAGGGAGAGTTATGGTTGTAACTGCCAAATCAATTTTAGATGAATGGATTCCATGTTTATATTCTACAGAGCAAAAAAATATATTACTTTTTATACACGTGAGTTAGGGTTTTTTGTAAATTATATCAAAGCAGAAGTTATGTATGAAAAAATTACTAGTAGTATGTTTTAATATTTTAAAGGGAGCAGCACGCAACCCTAATGATAAAAATGAGCAAGAAAAGTTAAAGCAAGCTGCTGAAGATTTACGTGTGGCAACTAATGCTGCAGCAAGTAATGCCCTTAAAAAGAAACTTATTGCCCGTTTGGAAAATGCTGCAAAGCAAGCTGTAGCCTCTGCCACACAACTAATATCTGCTTCTAAAGCTGCTGAACCTTCTAATCGTAATCCAGCATCACAAAATCAAATGGATGATTCTGGAAAGGTATGTTTATTTGCTTTTAATATTTTTCTTTAGTGAATCCTAGCTATTAAATTATTTAAGTTTTTTTTAACTTCATTTTTTTTTAATATTTTTTTTATTACACATATGTAAATTTATTTATAAAAAATAGATCTATTAAAAAAAAAATTGTTTTGTATACATATCAGTTTTGCTTCTATTACTACTACAGATTTATATAATTGTTGTTTGTTGTAGATTGTTAATGATAACTCAGGTGAACTGATATTCAGTATTAGAAACAGCCATCGCAACCCTGATAGTCCTGCTGCGCAGCTTGGTCTTATTACATCTTCCATGAATTTTATTCCTGTAGGGTTTAATAATTACTATTTTTCTGTTATTTTATGAACAAGTTTATCTTTTTTAATTTAGCTCTTTTGATGATGCTTATGCTTTTTTTTTAAAAAGTTTTAAATTTTTAGGCTTGTGCAAAATTTGTTGCTCATTCAAAAGCTGCTGTACCAACAGTTGGTGATAATGCTGTTGCTCTGCAGCTCTCAAATGCTGGAAAAAATGCCCAAGTTTCTTTGAATGAATTGCGATTGGCTGCTGAAAAAGTTAGTAGATCATTTTATCAATTGTTCTATGCTTATACAATGTTCACACTTAAATATACTTGGTTCACTTTCTTAATAATTTAACTCTTGCTAAATATTAGCTATTTGTTATCAGGCTGCTGAGGCTTGTGGATCCTTAGAAATTGATAATGCTTTAGCTGCTGTAAAGGCACTTGAGGAGGAGTTAGAAGAAATTCGAAACCAAGCTGACAAAGGACAGCTAAAACCTTTCCCTGATGAAAATGTAAACTACTTTGATATTTTAAAGTTTTTTCACCCAGGTTCACATTTTTTTTGTAACCTTTCTTACATATTGTTGGTGTAATAAATCCATTTCTTATGTGGTATTTTTTATGAGTTAGAAATAAATTTTGAGTAAGATCAAAATTGATTTGTTAAATAGGCAGATGATCGAGCATTAGAGGTTGGTGCTACATCCAAAACTGTTGGTGCATCGATGGCACAGCTGTTAACTGCAGCTGCCCAAGGAAATGATAGTTACACAGGTATTGCAGCACGAGATACTGCTAGTGCATTAAAGATACTTTCTAATGCTGTACGTGGTGTTGCTGCAACTTCAACTGAATCAAAAGATCAACAAGCTATTCTTAAAGCAGCACAAGTTGTAATGCATGAGTCAGCCAATTTAATTGAGGAAGCAAAGACAGCATTGGAAAATCCAAGTGATCCAGAAAACCAACAAAAACTGGCTCAAGTAAAAAAATATCACTTTTTAAAAAATAGATTTACACAATATTTATCTAAAGTTTGATAATTTTCTTAAATCATTTGTTTTCCAGGTAGCCCGTGGTGTATCACATGCCTTAAATAATGTTGTTAATTGTCTTCCTGGCCAAAGAGTAGTGGAAGATGCCATAGAAGAAATTGCACAAGCCAGTCAATATCTCACTTCCCCTGAAATAAAAGTATTTAAAATAGCATGCTTTTTATACAATAATGAAATTTAAAAGTATAAAAAATCTCTGTTGATTGATTAAGTTATGTTCTTTAAGCATATGTACATTTCTATTTATCTATTTTTAAATTCCATTGTTGATCTACTTTAAACTACCTATTTTTTTGAAGTTCCCTTACTCAAATGACTCATTCAGCCAAGTGCAAGATCGATTAAATGCATCAAGTCTTCAACTTAATGCTGCTGCAAATGATGTCTTACATGCTGCAAAAGGTCCTAGTGCTCAACTTTCAAATGCTTCAATTAAATTCTCTCATTCTTATGCAGATTTTCAAGAGAGTGGGTTAACTTTAGCTGGCCAAATTAAAGATAAAGCTGCACAAGATCAGTTGATTAATGATTTGCGTAAAACATCAACAGTGAGTAGCAAACTACTGTTAGCATCAAAAGCTTTAGCTGCTGATCCTGGAGCTCCTAATGCGAAGAATCTTTTAGCTTCTGCTGCAAAGTATGTTTTAAACTTCCATTGGTTGTGTCTTCTTTATGTGTTAGCACATAGACAATTTTTAATTTTATTATCTTAAATTTAAAAAAAAAATGGTAATGCTTATGAAGTTATGTAGAAATGAGAAAAATGAAGAATATTTAAATGATTAAATTTACTTATTTTAGGGGAGTTACAGATGCAATTAATCAACTTCTTAATCAAGCATTAACTGCTGCTCCTGGTCAAAAAGAATGTGATTCAGCTGTTAGAAATGTAGAGGGGGTAGCTCATGTATTAGAAAACCCTGTTGAGCCTGTTAATGAGGCATCATTCTTTGAGTGCTTAGAGCATGCTTCAGAAAAATCACAAGAGTTAGCTCGTGGTATGCAAGATATAACAAATGCCTTAAAAAAAGAAGATGTAGAAAGTTTAGCTAATGCTGTTGGTAGTGCATCAGATGCAGTTTGCCAACTCACTGAATTTACAGCTCAAGTAAATCTCTATTTCATTTGTGAATAAACTTTTATAAGATATTAATAATATCTTATGTAAGATATCTTTGTCTTTTGTCAATACCTCCTCCTTTAATGGTAATTCAACTAATTTTAAATTAGAAGTATTTATGTTAAAATTTTTAGTTAACAGTTTTGTTTTCTTTACTTTAGGCAGCATATTTGGTTGCTATTGCTGATCCTTCAAGCACTGCTGGCCAAGCTGGATTAGTTGATCAATCACAATTTGCTAAAGCTCGTGATGCTATTAGGGGAGCCTGTGATGGTCTCCTTCATCCTAATGCAACTCAACAACAAGTAATTTTAAATTCAGCCTTAAAAAAATTTCAAAGTCAAACAGATAAAAAAAACTAAATGTTAAAAGTTAAACATAAATAAAAATCTTTGTATATTATAATATAGTTTGTATATTATAATATAAATTTAAATATTAAAATACTGTTTAAAAGTAAATCCTAAAATAAGAACTTTAAAGTTACTATTATAAACTTTTGTTTTTATTTTGTTTTCCAAGGAAAAAGAGAAACTATATTTCCAGGTATGATTACAGTTTGCATAAGTTAAAAAAAAATTAAAACATAGTTAAAACATTTAACAGATATTTTAAAAATATAAATAAAGAGTTAAAACTGAACTTCTTTAAAATAAATACAATGAGTAAATTTAATTTAAACAACTCCTGCTCTTGTGGGAGAAAATTGAGTGTTAATTTCATTTTTGAATTTTTTTCTTTTTTGCAGGTTTTATCAGCAGCAACAGTTATTGCAAAGCACACTGCTGCATTGTGTAATGCTTGCAAAGCTGCATCTTCAAAGACAGACAACCCTGTTGCTAAACGACACTTTGTGCAATCAGCAAAAGATGTTGCAAATAATACTGCAAACTTAGTAAAATTTATTAAGGTACACAAAAAGTTTGTATACTTAAACAAGAATTTTTTTGTAAAAATACATTTTAAAGTGTTAAACTTTAAATTTAAAAACTCTTTTTTTAATTGAAATCAATATTTGATTAAAAACAGGTTTATGCAAGTAATATGACACCTGAAAACCGTGATAACTGTGCTGTTGCTACTGAACCACTGTTGGAAGCTGTTGATAATCTTGTAACCTATGCCTCCTCTCCTGAATTTGCATCTGTCCCAGCCAAAATTAGCACACAGGTATGTATGTATGTATGTATGTATGTATGTATGTATGTATGTATGTATGTATGTATGTATGTATGTATGTATGTAGTTTTATCAGTATTTTACAAAACCAAATACCTGGTAAAGAAAGACTAAATGATATAAGATGTTTTTTTCTGCCAAACCTTGATATTTTGAGGGTTGATAATTTAAATGTTAATGAATGTTTTTCCTAAAGAATTTTTAGATTTTCAAGTAAAGGGACTAAATTAGAAATGAAATTTTATTTGAGTTTTTCTTTTTACAGGCTAAAGCTGCTCAATATCCCTTAATAATGTCTGGAAAGTCTGTGGTAACATCAAGCTGCCATTACTTTATCACGGTTAAACAACTAGCCATCAACAACAAAGATCAAGGAACGTGGCAGCTCTTTGCTCAACATTCAAAAACAATGGCTGATGCAATGAAGAAAATTGTTGCAGCAATAAAGTATGAAACAACCTTGGGTGATTCATTTATAACAACCCTGGCAAATTTAATTGTTTAATTTTACTGTTTCAGCAGCAGTAAAGTTTAAAGTTATTCGAGATACTTTAACCTCCTGTTAATATATATACTAAAAAAAGATAGCAGATAAGTGTAACTGAGTGAATATTTATTGAATATCTTTTCACTGACTATCTGTTCTTGTTTGATTGTAGAGATAATGCTCCAGGTCAACAAGAATGTGAAGTTGCAGCTGATTCTATTAACAAGGCTATTAACAAAATTGATCAAGCTTCCTTAGCTGCTATTAGTAATAACTTAAAACCATCTAATGAAGACTCACTTAAGGTATTTTCCATTCTATAAGATTATTGCTTACTTATTTGGTTTATTTGCTCGTTTTAAATGGATATATAGTTATTAATTTTACTTAAGTATAAATTTTGATTCTAGGGTTTCGAAGAAAAGATGATGTTGACTTCCACTCAGTTGACAGAAGCAGTTCCTGTAACTGTAGAATATGCAAAAGGCTCTCCTGAAAACATTGGACACTCAGTTTGTGTTTAACTTTATGAAACATGATTTCTAGCAAATCTATTTAGTTTGATAAATAATACTTAGACATACCGTGGTGTGACGTAAGAAAGTCCTAGTTTTCAATATCTCAATTTATAAGAGCGAATTAATACTAAAAAATAATGAATTCGAATTCTTGCTTTTTGATAATATTGTAGAATAATAAATAAATTTTCAGTTTTACCCTATTTTAGGCGTGAATCCATTCAAAAAAGTCTTGATTTACGCTGTAATGTAATTCGAGGTGATGACAAAAAGAAAGTACTATAATTTTGTACGGAATAAAAGAAAGTCCTAATAAGTAAAAAAGAAAGTCCTAATGTTTAGTATTACATATTTCTTGAAGATTAAAATGACAAGTACACTAAAGACATTATTTTTCTGACAGAGATTTATTAATTCTACATGTGATATAAAATTAAAAATTCTTTTCCATTATTCTACGTATAATTTTACTTAGTTTTAGACTTTTTAGCTGCTTTTTCTTGTTTTTCTTTCAAATTTTCTAGTCGAATTCGCTTTCTTTCCTGTTTCTCAGACTCTTTTTCAGCTTTTTTTCTCTTTCTTTCTTGCTTTTTCTCAATTCTCTGTCTTTCTAATTCTTCTTTAGCTCTCTTTTTCTCCTCTAAACTAGCAATATATTCGTCAGATGTAATGACTGATGAAACTCTTGTTGCTTGTCTTGGTACTTTTTTACTCTGAAATTCTTCTGGATTAACAAATATTGAATCGAAAACATTGTCATTTGCTTGCAAACGTCCTTGAACTGGTGCTAAAGCTGTCTCATTATAATCAATTGTTGATTCTGGTTGTGTTAAGTTCTCATTGCTTACTGGAGTTTCCTCTAATAGCATTTCTAGAACCATGTTCTTTTCTCGAGTTTTGGGATCAACACCCTCTATTTTGTCCATTTTCTTCTGCCAGTAATAAAATAAGGCTTCTTGTTCTATTGCACCTGTCCAATACATAAGATTACGATGGGCTCTAAAAGATTTTAATTGCTCATCTGTAATATCAGTTTCTAAATCATTTTTGGCCTTATCAATTGGACTTAACAGTTCGGCTATAACCGGAGTTTCAGCAGATTCTTTAGGATCCCTTTGAATTTCATTTTCTTGTACACTTAACGGGACTTTTGTAAGATCCAAATTTTCTAGTAAAAAAGGACACAAACCGCAGCATTTAAATCCATTTGGTATTAAAGTTGGATTTTCCTGTGTTTTTGCAATTGCAGTCTGGAGCAGGGGTGCAAATGTCCTTTTTGGTAGGGCAACTCCAAGGTTTTGCATTCTCCATTCTGTGACTATGTCGGTCCAAATATCTTTTGCAACATGAAAGTAAACTCGGTCCAATGGTTGTGCAAAATGGGTGCAATTAGGTGGCAAACAAATGATGACAATACCATTTTCTCTGCAAAATTGTCCCAAATCTAAGGTCAAATGTGATTTGTGACCATCTAAAAAAAGAATTATTGGCAATTGGACACTATTTTTCCTTAAAAATTCAATGAAAGGTCCAGATATATAATCGTAAAATGTTTGGGACATCTGGTAACCTTTGGCTGATTTACCCATAACCCAATCTTTAGGAAAGTCAGCTGCAATTTCTGGTGGAATTCGCCGTTCATATGGATACAAAACCAAAGGTGGTGCAAATAAATTACTTGCATTTACTGTTATCATAACTGAGAAACTTTCTTTATCACTATTTGCAGTGATGTTATACAATCGTTTATTTTTTTGTCCAATTGCATTTTTAATAGATGGACACAGATCAAAAGATGACTCATCAAGGTTCCAAATTCGATTAGGATCCTCAAACGCAGACAATAAATCATTTTTATCCATATACTCTGCTATTTTTTGGAACCACGTTTTAATATCTTGTTTGGAAACAAGTGTTCTGTGTTTTGGAAGTGTCTGAGCCTTTCGAATCGAAAGTGTTGAATGTCTCTTGAAAAAATTGCGTGCCCAACGAGAGCCAATTACTTTTTGGTCAAGATTCATTTTATGTGCTAAAATAGATACACCCTTAAGAAGAAGTTTCTTTGTGACTGGCATACCAACATTGGCCATATCAATTAGCCAATTTTTAATTTTAACCTCTACGTTTTTATCAAAAATTGTTGGACGCCCTATTTGACTCTTTGCTCGACCTTGTGTTCGTTGAACAAGGGTTGTCTTAGGTATTTTATAAAATTTAGATGCTGCATATATTGTCATAGTCTTCTTTTTTATTTTATCCAATGCTTCATCCATATCCTGTTGTGAATATGGTTTGTAAGATCTTTTTGGGCCTAAAACAAAAAATTAAATTATTTTTGTAAGGCTAGGACTTTCTTTTGTATACGGTAAAAAAGAGGAAAAAAGAAAGTCACATCAACTTTTTCGTAAAAATATTAGTTTTTACGTGTAAATCGATCGTTTTTACATGCAAATTCCAAACTTACCACGTTCATGTGCCATTATTGATCAAAATAGTTTTTTAACAACAAAATTTTTACAATAAGAAACCTAATTTTTCACCATACAATTTTTGACGCAATGTTCAAAATGGCATTAACTTATATTGACTATTTACATCTCAGTAGAATAAATACTCTGATTGGCCGAATTCTCCACCAATCCAGTCAATTTTTTTATGGAAAGTTTCTTCAAAAACATTTACTTAAAATAACAAAAAGTATTTTTTCAAAATAATTATTTTATAATATACAAAATTTATCATTTGTTATATTAGGACTTTCTTACAGCATAGGACTTTGTTAGGTCACACCACGGTAATTTGTCTAAATTTTTAAATAATTTTTAATAATTTATTCTTTTTTTTTTTTTAAGGTAATTAAACTTGCAAATCTTGTAAATCCTCTTGCTGACTGTGCAATAGGTTTTGCATCAAAATTACCTGGTGGTTCACAAAAACAAACCGAGTTGCTTGACACAGCAAAAACAGTTTGTGAATCAGCAGTTCATCTGGTATATGCTACCAAAGATGCAGGTGGAAATCCAAAGGTACATTATAAGTTTAGAAAATTGTAGTCTCTAAGTTTGACCAGCATGTGAGTGCTACATTTGCTATTAATTTGTTTAAGAATTAGTTATGTTGATTTAAATCTCAAATTGTTAGATAAATAAATGTTAAAACTAACATATCAATAAAAAGGGTTAGTTTAGGTCAGACAAATTTGTTACTAGAATTCAATAAATCTAAATTAAATTAATTTTTCAAATATTAATAAGTAATCAGTTCTCAATTACTTCATCTTTTATTATTATTATTATTATTATTATTATTATTATTATTATTATTATTATTATTATTATTATTATTATTATTATTATTATTATTATTATTATTATTATTATTATTATCATTATTATCATTATTATTATCATTGTTATTATTATTATTGTTATTATTATTATTGTTATTATTATTACTATTATTATTATTATTATTATTATTATTATTATTATTATTATTATTATTATTATTATTATTATTATTATTATTATTGTTATTATTATTGTTATTATTATTATTATTATTATTATTATTATTATTATTATTATTATTATTATTATTATTATTATTATTATTATTATTATTATTATTATTATTATTATTATTATTACTATTATTATTAATTTTATTGTTATTGTTGTTGTTATTATTATTATTCAATTATAACAAAAAGTTTATTTTGAAATAGAAGGCTGAAATCAATAATGGTAGTTTTTATTTGTACCCATAGATAGATTTCATCAATCAAACTTAATGATAAGATTTCATAAACTAAAGTTTTCATCTAATTAATCTTCTCCTTGTTCTGTAATGTCTTGTTTTTATATTTTATTAGGCTTTGAATTTCCACCCAGCTGTTGATGTTGCTGCTCAAGACTTAGTTGAAGCACTTCATGATCTTACACAACAACTAGAGGAAACAGCTGGTGATACTGGAGCTGTTATGGCTCTTGTTGATTCCATCAATAAAGCACGATCTTCTGTAATAAGTGTTAAAATTATGAGCTTTTTTTTTTTTCAAAATACTTATCTAAATTTTTATCTACTTATCTAAAGGTTTAAAAGCTAACCTTGTTTTTTAGATTAATATGTACGTAGCTGATTATCGCAGAGATCCTAACGCTGCTCCTGGCAATGAAACAGTTTCTTTTGTTGAATGCCAGGATAATATGGTTAAGAAATTAAAAGATATTGCTAGAGGTGCTCAAGATATGGCAAGTGATACTTGATTTTTTTGATATTGGTATAAATTCAATGAGTGATTATAGCATCTTTTTTAATTGCTATTAATTGTAGCAAGTTTTATGGTTGATTTTTATAGGTTGGTAAAGCAAACACAAAACCAAAAGAGCTGGGTACAATAAGCCAGGAGATGTGTAAGAACTACAATGAGTTAACAGAAAATACCAAGAATGCAATTAGAGTAACAGTTCAAATGGATGTAAGTTTATTTACTTAAAGTAAACCTCAAAATTTTATTTTATGTTAAGTGTGATGTTTCTATTTACTTTATTTTTATAGATTGCAGAGCGTTTAAAAACAAGTGTAAATGCATTAGGAGATTCTTGTGGATCATTAATTCAATCAGCTGGTAGTGTACAATCAAGTCCAAATGATCCTTATGCTAAATCAGAACTTTCTGATAAAGCTAGAGATGTGTCTGAAAAGGTAAATACAGATTTGTGTATTGCATATTTGAGCTGCTTATTTGTGAAACTGATTATCTTCATAAACAAAAAGTGGAGAACTGTGAACATTTGATTGCTTTTTTAAAATTTCCTTATAATACAAATTAATAAAAAAAAAACAACATTTAATAGTGTTACTGCTTATTGTTAGGGAAGTTTATTACATGTATAAATGATATAACTTTGCTATATAAAAGTTATGCAATAAAAAATTTAGCCTGTAAACAGCTCATTCACTGTTTTTCATTGTTTAAGTTTATTCTTTTAAACAACTTCTATAAAAGTACACTGTTCTTTCTTTCAGGTCTCTTATGTATTAGCAACATTACAGGCAGGATCTGTAGGCACACAAGAATGTATTAATGCTATTTCCACACTTGCTGGTATAGTAGGTGATATTGATACCACTGTTATGTTTGCTCAAGCTGGTACATTAAACCCAGAAACCGAAGGAGAAACCTTTAGCGATCATCGAGAAATAATTTTGAAAACAGCAAAGAATTTAGTTGAAAATACAAAGAACTTAGTTGTTGCAGCACAAGGAAGTCAAGAGCAACTTGCAACATCTGCTCAGAATGTGTTGTCAAGTATGACAAAGCTTGTTGATAATGTGAAACTAGGTGCAATTGCACTTGGTTCAGATGACCAGGAGGCTCAGGTTTACTTTACTATTTTTTTGTTGTTATTTTTTTTTTTTGGGTTGCTTTATTTGCATCTAATGCATACAGTTACTTTTATAAAAGTATTCTTAGTGTGTTTTAAGATTAATGTCATTTTTGTTATCAATAATAGAAAAAAGTTCTGAATTTTTTCAATATACTTTTAATGCAATTATTAGACTATGCTACTTATGGCTGCTAAAGATGTGGCTGTTGCATTAACTGACTTGATAAACTCAACGAAAAATTCATCAGGAAAATCAGCTAATGATCCTGCTATGGACACTCTTAAAGTTTCTGCAAAGGTTATTTTGTTAAACTACCTTTTTTTTGTTATTCCAGTAGCAGTTACTTGTAATTAGAACATTCAAAAGAAGTTTAAATTGGATGGTGCTAAGATTTAATTATGTTATAATTTGTAATCATTTTAGTTTACTTTTGTATTTATTTTTCAGACGATGGTAACTAGTGTATCATCTTTACTTAAAACTGTCAGAAGTGTTGAGGATGAAGCTTCTAGGGGTGTGCGAGCAATAGAATCAACTGTTGAAGCAGTTAAACAAGCAGTCATTGTAGGTTTATTGTAGCTTATTGTAATGATGAGTTATAAGTTTTAGTAATACATACATATATGTTGCTTGTCTTTAATTCATTGAAAAAATGATAGATTTTTCTAATCAGTAATTTTTTTAATGTAGAATTTGCAAGTTGGAGATCCTGAATCTAAGGCATCACCTGAAGATCTTATTAGAGCAACAAAAGGAGTCACTCTAGCTACTGCAAAAGCTGTAGCTGCTGGCAACTCTGGCCGTCAAGAGGATATTGTACAAGCTGCAAATATTGGTAGAAGATATTGTACTGAGCTTTTAGTTGTTGTTAAGGTAAATAAGTTGGAAGTAAATGTGTTTTTAGTCTTTATTTTGGATAAATTTAAATTTGTTGCTCATTTTCCAATTTATTTAATGTCAGTATATACAAACATTTTTTTTAGCATTTTTTTCCTTTTATTTTACAACTAAATATTTTTCTTTTGTGTACTAATTATAGTTTTACTTATTTTATCCTGTAAAAAAATTACCATAAAATATTAAATGTATTTTAGGCTGCTGCATTTAATGCTGAATCCGAATCAATACGTGTTGCTACTATTGTAAAAGGTCGTGATACAGCTCAAGCATATTGTGAAGTTTTAGATCATGTTGCATCTGTAATTGTTCATCCTACACCACAAAAAAAGCAACATTTGACTGTTTTATCCAAAAAAGTAGCTTTTTCTGTTGCTCAACTAGTAAAATCTGCTGAAGAACTTAAAGGTATCGCAGAAAAATTAAGAATATGAACTCTAAGTTGGTTGAAGAATTTAAAAATGTAATTAAAAATCAGCCTATACTTTTTTCCTAAAATTTTTTTTAAAAGTTTATTATTTGCTTAAGGAGCTGATTGGGTGAATCCAGAAGATCCTAATGTTATTGCTGAAAATGAGTTGTTAGGAGCTGCAGCATCAATAGAAGCTGCTGCAAGAAAACTAGCTGAGCTTAAACCAAGAGCTAGACCAAGAGTATGCTGTTTGTTTTATTTTTATATAGATATTGCTTTTCTTGTTAATCACCCAACATTCAATTTTTAAAATGTTTTCTTTTACATTATTTTGATCTTCATTTAGGAGGCTGATGAATCACTTAACTTTGAGGAACAGATTTTAGAAGCTGCTAAATCAATCACTGCAGCTGCTGGTGCCCTTGTGAAGGCTGCAACTGCTGCTCAGCGTGAATTAGTAGCTACTGGAAGGGTAAAAATTAGTTCTGCAAATTTTTACTTTTTTTTTTTATTATTATTATTTTTGTTAAAGTTTCTGATGTTTTCTAAATGGCAATTGGGGAGGTGGGGGGGCCTATAATAGGTAAAAATTAAAATGATTTGGCACTAAATAAATCTTTCATTTGTCTCTAAATATTAGTTTACTTTTTTATTGAGTTTATTTTTGTGTGTGAATATTTAATAGATTTGTTTTTCTTTTAATTTTGAGATTATAAAAATTATGTAGAATGATATAAAATTTATAGAATTATATATTGTAATAGAGAATGATATAGATATGTTTAATGGCTTTCTAATTTTGAAATGCTTTATGAATTTTTTTTAAAAGTGTTAATGAATAATTTTAAGAAACATTAGTAACTTGGTACATGGCTAGAAGCTCTAGTAAGTATATTAATGAATTTGCTTTTTCTCTTAAGGTTTATCACGTTGAACCATCTTTTGTCTAAAAGTTTTGTTACAATTATTTAGATCTTTAACTGGGGCCTGATTTCAGACTCCTATTATAGGCCCCTATTTAATTAAAATTGTGTATCACTTGGATTATATATTCTGAAGCATTTTTTAGGTGGATGTAGTATCTGAAGGATCTGGAGATGGTCAATGGTCTCAAGGATTGATTTCTGCGGTTAGTTTACTGTTGTTCTAAACAAATAAACTTTTACCAGATAGATATAAGTTTATTTAATTTCTGCAAATAAATATAATTTGTTTTGTTTTTTTTTAAACTCTAAAATCAAGATGTTGTTTAGGCTCGTCTTGTAGCTGCTGCTACAGGCTCATTGTGTGAAGCTGCCAATGCTGCAGTACAAGGCAATGCTAGTGAAGAAAAACTTGTTGCTAGTGCCAAAGCAGTTGCTAATTCTACTGCACAGCTCTTGCTCGCCTGTCGTGTTAAAGCTGATCCTAATAGTAAATCACAACAAGGATTACAAGTAAATACACTTTTTTTTTTTTTTTTTTTTAATAAGTTTATGTTAATTTCAAGTATTTTGATTTTATGAATTTTGCTATCAATTCCACACTGTTTTAGACGGCAGGTGCAGCTGTGAAACGCGCTGCTGATACTTTGGTAAAAGCTGCTCAAGGTTCAGCTATGTTCCATTATGACGAAGTTGAAGTCAATGTTAGTAAATCTCTGACAGGTGGTTTTAAACAAGAGTTGGAAATTCAAGAAGAAATTTTACGTAAAGAACGTGAACTCGAGATAGCTCGCTCTAAACTTCACATCATACGTAAAGAACGCTACAGACCTGACGAAGAGGAGTGAATTAGATGTCAAAATATTTTAGCGAACTATTATATATTATTTTTACGCAAATATGTTTTTATATTTAATGGTACATTGTTATCATGAATGAAATTTAATCATGATAAGAAAACAATACTGAAGCAAATTTAATCGCTTCGCTTAAGTTATTTTTTGTATTTTGATTTTTTCTTTAACTTGTAATTTTCTTGTCTGATTTAAGTTTCTTCTTAGGTTACTGTTAAAATTTTCCTTTTTACTCTTGTATACACTTGTTGTAGTTTTTTAATCTTAATAAATAACTGTAAACATTTTTTATTTTTTATTTTCTAGTTTCCTTAATTTTTTCAATCGAGTTTCTTATTAAACTGCCTATTATGGGTCCCCTCTTTTATGTTTCACGGTACTATACTGTTCAGTTGGCTTTGATACTGTTACATTTTGTAGGTGTATGCGGTTACGTCATCTGATGAAGATGGTCAGTGGTCTCAAGGTCTAATATCTGCTGTACGTAAATTTTCTTAGGCTTGAAGCTCGTTGTTTTTTTCTTATGAATTTTTTTGTTTGATAAACTGTTATTCTAAATGCCAAATGTTGATATATTTTATAAACTTGTCGTCAGTTGTGTAAATTTTTGCTTTGCTTTACAGGCACATACTGTTGTTGGAACCATCCTGCAACTGTGCGAGACTGCCAATGCTGCTGTACAAGGTAATGCAACTGAAGAAAGAATTATTGCAGTAGCAAAAGGTGTTGCCAGCTCAACTGCACAATTATTACTTGCTTGTCGAGTGAAAGCTGATGCCAATAGCAAAGCTCAACGCAATTTACAAGTATGATTTAATGTGTTTAGTACGTCTGAAAAATCTAAAATTTGTCTGGAACAAAATGTGTCTCGTTTTTTAAAATACATTTTCTTCTCTACTTTGTGTGTTCGACGTTCAAGTAAGTTTTGTGTGTTCAAGTGAGTTTTGTATGTTCAAGTGAGTTTTGTATGTTCAAGTGAGTTTTGTATGTTCAAGTGAGTTTTGTATGTTCAAGTGAGTTTTGTATGTTCAAGTGAGTTTTGTATGTTCAAGTGAGTTTTGTATGTTCGACGTTCAAGTAAACTATGAAAATTAACATTTTTGAGTTAACAACATCGAAAATAGTTTTGATAAAAACAGCTTTGAGTTACTTTAGATGCTTTTATTATATTAGATTATCGTTTAAATTCTTCTACATTTACTTACTTGCGTTATCTTTATCCACGTTTCTTTTATCACTGTATTTTCAATGTAACGGTTGTTGCTTATGGTTATTATTAGTACCCCTAATGAATTCGGTTTTTGTTTCTAGATCGCTGGCAATGATGTTAAACGAGCTACAGAAATCCTCGTAAATGCTGCGAAGTCAGAAAACACAGAGGTTATTTCAGTAACTGTTAGCCAACGTAAAATGAAAGGAATTCGTCAAGAAAGAGAGGCAGAGAATGAAGTGCTTAAAATTGAACGAGAACTCGAGGAAGCTAGGCAAAGGCTCGCCCAATCGAGAAAGGCCCAATATAAAAAGTAATCATAAAATAATAATCCTATTTGGTTTGTTGTAAAGTGGTGTATCAGATGACTGAAGGTCTCGCAGTAGCAAAAACTTACTATTGCTGAATTTTAACAGCTGGGATAATTATCTCACTTCCGATGGAAACGAACGCTAAAAATACCCTTGAAAACAAATCGATTCTCGAGAAAGCTTTTTAAGGAACCTTTTTTTTAAATACTTATGCTCTTCGTTTGTATATCATTTCTATTTTAGTTTGCAAACGAGATGCTGAATTTAATCATTTTTTGATTGCAGATATTTTTTATTAGCGCATCTTATTTTATCGATGGTTTAGGCTGGTGTCCTATGTAAAACATTTTTTATTATAAACGTTTTTTTAAATTGAAATGCACCATCCAAACGAGAAAAGTGACGAGAATAACTACACTTCTTTTTAGTACTTTAAATCTGCACCAATTTTTTTAGTTCATCAGTAAGAAAATTGTCATCTCTTTATCTGTTAATTTGTGTTAACAATTTGGTTTAAAAAATTCCAGTCTATTTTATTTTATAAGAGTGTTTATTGGAGCGTTACGTATTGGAGTCATTTGGTAAATTAAACAGCGTATATTTTGAAACCAAATATTTTAAATATGTTAGACAATGCTTTAGGCTTTTTCTCTAAAACAAAACAACTTCAAATGCTCAAAAAAAAAAAAGCAGAATTAGAGTCCGATTACATGAAGTAAGGTTGATTTGTGGTTCAGCTCAGGTTTAGACTACAGTTCGAAGTTGGGTTGAAAACTTTCTGTAAGTAATTGTGCTTGATAAAGAGAATAAATTTTGAGGCCTGTCAGAATGAATAAAAATAATAAGCAGTTATTTTATTCATTTTCTTTTGTTGTTTTTTTTAATAGAAAACCAAGAAGCTTTTGGGAAGAAAAAGATTCTTGGCTTTCACATGCTCTGCAAAAAACGAAATAAGCGCTGCTTTAGGCGAGTTAAAAGCATGGAACTGCTTCTATTTTAAAAAATAAAAAATCCTATTGCTGTTTTTAATTGTATTATTCTTCATACTTTTTGTAAAAAAAACATTTTTACTTTTGTAAAAATAAATAATTTTAGCATTACTTTCAATGAAGTAGTGTGTCCCTGGACAACCTGTAAAATAGATTTTGACATCCGTTGCACAGATGCAGAAGATGTTTCGTTTGAATGTGGGTTGATGCACTCAATCGTACCCCCCTTATGTCGTCGTGATTATCGAATGGATTTCATATATTAAATTTTCAAGAGTCAACAATAAAGAGGAAACATCACCCTCATGGCTGCTGTTAACAATATTTAAACTTGAACGTAAATTTCCATCTTATCAAAATACCATTTTGGTTGATGAATGCAAAAACTGCTTTAAGCACGCCGTAAATATTTCGCCATAAGACTTAGAAATCATGCTTTTGCTTTCTTCGTATATTTTGCTTCGAGCTTATCTTTGGAAAAATGTGTAATTATTATGCAATGTATCATGTAAAATACTAAAGAAATATAAAAAGATAATAAAAAACCTGTTCAGGAAATTTTTTTAATCTTCAAACTTTTCACGGAATTTTTGAACATCCTTTACAGAGCGTAAGAAAAGTTCCTAACTCAGCCAGTTTTTTTACAAAGGATTCATTCTCATGCATTATGTAACTACGTAATACAGAAAGTTTAAGACCCGGCCTAGAAACTGATTTTATGAGATGTTGTATTTTTTTAAATTTAATACACGGTATTTAGTATTTTACTGTTATTACTTTATAACTTAAAATTACAGATTTAGAGGAAAAAATTTTATAACTGATTTTTTTTTTGTATTCAGGGAAACCAGGGTTGTGGAGTCGTTAAGCTGCTGTTCCAACTCCGACTCCTTGATTTTATTAAGGACCGACTCTGACTCCCGACTCCCGACTCCGACTTCTTCCTAAGTAACAATATTGTAATAACAAATTTACTGTAGTAAAATGTTAACATTGGCTATTTCATCACTATGATACAAATAATCCAACCACTTAGTGCTTTAAACAATATTTATTAGAAAACAATTTTTGAACAAAAAACTTTTCTTAACTCTTGTTATGCAATAAACTCTTTTATGCAGTTGCTAATAACATTATGAATTTGTCAAAATCATGTTTGAAATATTTTCATTCGGACAGAAAGAAGCTGTTCTTCTTTAAGTTCATATTCTTTAAGAATCTTTTCTATTAAGACCTGGAGAAATTCGCTGGTGTGATTAGCTTTGGTGTCTTTTACTGCCAATATCTTGGTAACTGCTTCATTTTTTTCAAAAAAGAATTAAAGATTGATTGCAAAATAGTTCACTCTGTTAAGAAACACAAAGCGTCCCTTGAGAGATTCATTTAGTTCTTCTTTTTGTTTAACAGCTTCTTCAATCACTAATTTTCTAATACTCTCTCTCTCTCCAGAGAAACAAAATTAATTGAATACTTACAGTCTTTCTGTTTGTGGAGCAGCTCTTTGGTGCTTGGTGGGGTCACGCCCATCTTTCTACTAAGAATATGCAGCATAGTGTCAGACAATTTAAGTCGGGAGTTGGGGCATCATAAAGTTATCTAGTTTAAGGGATGGTAGAGGAGAGCGCAAGGGAGG
Organism: Hydra viridissima; assembly: GCF_058129835.1. Lineage (NCBI taxonomy): Eukaryota > Metazoa > Cnidaria > Hydrozoa > Anthoathecata > Hydridae > Hydra > Hydra viridissima. The sequence continues at coordinate 4,541,571 of NW_028324303.1, forward strand.
TGATTTATGATTCTCAGTGATAAGTAGCAAAATGCCCTATGGCTTATCACTGTTTTAAAGGCCTTAAAATAACATGTCAAACTCTTTGTCCTCCAGTTGTTACAAACTACAATTGTGTCTGAATATCCTACAGCTTTGAGAGCATCCTGGGACTTGTAGTTTTGTAACAACTGGAGAGCTAGAGTTTGATACTTGCGCTTTAGACTGACAGAACATAAAATATTTTAATGTATAACATCTATAAAATCCTTATGAAAACTATGAAGCTTTAAAAGATTTTTTTTTAAACTGGAGTCGGAGTCGGTACATTTTTTCCGACTCCGACTCCGACTACGATTCCGACTCCACGACTCCGACTCCACAGCCCTGAGGCAAACAATGAGTAAAAGGTGAAATTTAGGCGTCGGATCGAATTGTTTTAATGTTTGTTTTATTGATGCGAAATTAATGTTTTTAGGTTTATAACAGTATTTTTTCTTTAAACAATATTTTATATAAAATCTTTTTATATAAAGCCTGTTTTATATAAAATCTTTTTAAAATGAAAAGCTATTGTTTATACATAAAAAAAAGACCCGATTTCGGAAAAAAAGGCACCAAAAGTATGTTTAAAGTTAATCACGCTGATTGAAGAAATGCCATATGCATTTCAGCTTCATTTGGTGTTGAAAAATCGTTTGATATTGAAGTATCAGTTATTTATTGCATTTGATTTCCAGCCGCATCCAGATATCATTTCTTAGTGAGAGATATTTCGGTATATTAATATAAGACACGGTTGATTAGCTTTTTTTTTAACTTAAATATACCCAAAAAATGCCAAAACACAAAAAATATTAAAAAAATCCTAGATATTATAAATATATAACTGATAATTCTAAAAAAGTGAGTTGTAAAATTATTAATTATCAATATTTAAGATTAAAATAAAACAAGTTTCGTATAAAACTTTTGTTTAGTTTACATTGGTTACCTTCTCTAAAATTTGAAATACAAACCGCGGTTTGCATAACGCACTTTGTGTATACTCGTTGCAAAATTTCAGTGTTAGGTATTACAGAGTAGGAAAATATTATGTAAAATATCGCAAAACGTTTTTAAAGTATGGGATTTAAATCAATGAAGTAAGGTTAATATGAAAGAAAAGTTACATTTTCAAAACTGTGGTGACTGCAGAATATCATTTACTTTGTTTAAGCTTGAACGATTTGTTTCCGAATTGGTAAATATATGGGAGTTGCACGCTTAAAAGTTTTCCTCGTCGATGTTACATGGGAGCAGTATTACAGACCGCTGGTGCGGCAGAATTAGCAGCAGAACTTACGTGCTGTGCATGTTCTTCAGTGTGTGGTCTTGTCACGCGAGACAGTGCCACTCGAGCAAAATTTCGCTATTGCTCATTTTTATTGTTTGCAACAGTGACGTGTATCATACTGTTAATACCTGGATTGCGATTTAAACTTGATAAAATACCAAGCTTTTGTTCAAAAGTTGTATCTTCAGATACTTGTGATAAATTTGTGGGTTTTTCTGCCGTTTACCGCATACTAACTGCTTTGGCTTTATTTCATTTCGTACTCGCAATTCTTACGATCAAAGTAACTCGAGTAAAAAGTTTCAGAGCGAAATTTAATAACGGTTTATGGTTTTTTAAAATGGGTTTGATTTTTGCTTTAACGATTCTATTATTTTCGATTCCAAAAAAAGCAGGGATTTTCAGAATTTGGATGTACGTTAGTATGACAGCTGGCTTTGTATTCATTATGTTCCAGATCATGCTTATTATTGACTTTGGGCATTCTTGGTCTTTATCATGGGCAGAAAAATTAGAAAGTGGACATGCAAAACTATGGTACGCAGCTATGGCCTTTGTTACATTGTTCATGTTCTCGCTTTCGTGTGGAGCTCTCATCACATTCTATATTTATTTTACTCATGCTCCCGATATTCACAAATGTCAGGCAAACGTTTTTTACATATCGTTTGTAGGAATGCAGTGTTTTCTTGCAGTTCTTGTATCTGTAACGCCCTCCGTACAACAAGAACTTACAGGAGCTGGGCTCCTACAGAGTTCTGTTGTCGTTCTATATACAATGTACTTAACTTGGAACACCTTGTCTTCGGAACCTGACTCTACCTGCAATCCTCTTGGTAGCATCATACTTGAGTATGACTCGTTGACGGGAGTAAGCGGTGAAGCTATTTTTGGGTGCGCAATAACCCTAATTCTATTATTATTTGCGTGCACTGTTAGAGCTAACACTTCGCATTTAGGAAAGTATGGTCTTGCATTGGCTGAAAGTGAAGACTTTGCAATGTCTACTTATAAAGAAGACAAAGCTCGTGCCAATGTTGAAAAAAGACTTGAGTCAGGTGAAAAAGAAGTTTCTTTGGATGAATATGTTGGTTACAACTATTCATTTTTTCATATGGTTATGTCAATCGGTTCTTTATACATATTAATGATACTTACAAACTGGCATTCTCCTGAAGAAAACTCTGATTTACAAAGATTGGTAAAAAATTGGGCCTCAGTCTGGGTCCAAATGGCTTCAAGCTTTGTATGTAGTCTTATATATGTTTGGTTTTTAGTGACCCCATTAGTAAAAAGAGTCTGGGGCCCGACATTTGGTATAATACAAGAGGACGAACAATATGAAGACAAAACACATACTAAGCTAAAATCTTCCCAAAATGGTTTTCAATCATTTAATCATGGTAATGATAACATGGATAAAGGCTACAATTGTGTTGATACACAACCTGAAAAAATGTGTCAGTCGTTAAGTTACACTCCTGATCATCTAGTAAAACATGAAGTTAAACCTCCGAGTAGGAATACTTTTGATTCAAACGTCAGCAATAGAAAAAAACCACGTTTAAAGAAAGTTTTTTCTGAAGAATCAGTTGATTCAGAAGTTTCTATTAAATCAAAAATAACTTTTCAGTCAAAAAAGCTTCCAGATAGTCGAAATGACCAAAGTATTAAAAATGAAGCACATCGACGTCGAAATTCTGGTACTTCTATTCGCGAGGACGGGAAAGCTCTTACGTCTAAACGTAAACTTAGCGATAATTTTAAAGACCATATTGAAAGCGATCGTGAAAGTATTATGAGTTATGCATCTTGCAATACAAGGACAATTCAAGAGAAACTAACAAAAGAACAGTTGTTTAGAATTTCAGAAACTACAAGTAACGAACCTCATTATGTAAAACCAAGAAAAGAGCCTTTTAAATCAAGTGCAGAAAGTTTAAATTATGAAACTGAGAAAAAGCACGACGTTAAATCTTATTTAAAATGTGCAATTCAAAATAAAATAGAAAAGAATATGGAAAATAGTATAGAAGATGAACCGTCGCTTGTGCCGAGCGTATTTAAAACTGTAGAGCAGGACCATGACACGGCTCGAGAAATATTAAAACTCCAATGGAAAATTTTAAGAACGCAAGCCAAAGTAGTTAAAGTCCAGGAGCGAATAATTAAGTTACAAGAAGATTCAAAGTTACAAGAAGATTCAAACAAGAAGACGAGAAATTTTAACACTCTTTCGACTCATCATAGTAAACAAAAGAGAATTATCAATAAAGAACCTGGTTAAATTCTCTGTAATAAATATAGCTTTTTATTACAAAATGTAAATACTTTGTATATAAAAACTAATATTTTTAACTTATTTATAAATTATTGAATGAGAAAAGTTGATCAGGTTTTATGGTCAAGCCGCGAGTAGCCTTGCGGAGTTCTAGACCTAGAGATGAAACGTGTTTTGCTTTGACACAAGACATTTCGATAAGCATCGCTACTTATGTGATTTGTTGTATATATATATATGTATATGTGTAATATATAACACGGAATTTATATTGAGACACCAATGTAAAAGAAAATCCAACGACATTGAAACAAAAGCAATTTTTATTGATTTTCATACAAAAGTACGTCATATTTAACTTTTATTTAATTAACTTTTGTAATCACAATGACCTTTTGGAACACGTTTTGAATGATCAGTTTGAAATCAGTTTCAAAGTTCATATTTGAAATCAGTTTCAAAGTTCATATTTGAAAGTGTATGTGTTGACTTTCTCTCACAAGTATTGGGAGGAAAGGGAATAGAAGAATAGATTTTAAAGTGTTTTGTGAGCGTAGATCTTTGGGTATTCAGCAGTGATTTCGGGTTTCTTGAGTTAAATGAAATTTATTTAACTGACTCAGTAGCGTAACTACCTGTTACGGGTGGATGTTTATTTTTAATCTTAGTAATATATTTTTAAGTAGTATATAATTAAATTCTTCCACAGAAAGATGCTAATAATATTTCATATGAAAAACTTTTTAATAGTAATCCAACAGTAAAATATTAAAATAAAAATGACATTTGATAACATTGTGAATAATTTAAAAGCTACATTTCGTTAAATTAATCGCAATTTTATAATATAACCATTTATAACTTGGGTCTGTAAGATGAAAGATGAAAAGGGGCTGTAAGAATGTACGATGGGACTGTAAGATGTAAGATGTATCCGCAATTTTATAGTATAACTATTTATAACTTGGGTCTGTAAGATGTAAGTTAAATTTAAGTTGAGAATAACTTTCTGAAAAGTCCTATTGGCTGATTACACCACGGAAATAACTCAGTTCTAAAAAATTCTTCTTGACTTCATTGAATATTCTAAGCAAGATTCACGTTTAGTTGATAGAAACGTCTTGTTTAGTGCTCTTCAACCACAGAAATCCAGGGCTCTGCGAAAGTTTTAGTTCCACAGCTCTTTTTATAAAAATTTAAATTTCTATTTTTTTTTTTTTTTTTTTTTTTTTTATGTATCATTAAGAAATTATTTTCTTTAATGTTCGACACATCTGCATTTGTCATGTTAATCTAAATTCATTTACATTACTTTATGCCGATCCTAACAGTTTTTCTTTGACAATTTACGTCTAGATGTTCCAAGTAATTTGTCAACTGTTTTCTATTTAACTTTATCCAATATTTAGACAGGGTTTCAATCTAAATTTTAATTGAGTATGAATCGGCATTATATTGTATTGGGCCCGGGACAAAAGACAAAGGCTTTATAAATTATGCTGTTTATGCTGAAGCCATATATATGCGCCTAAATTGGCTAAAAGACCTCACCTTAAGTTCTGAAACTTATACATAATTTCTTGAATTATCTTAACTAGTGCATATTTTCTTAAATTTAGTAAAACTTTTTTTTAATCGTCTCACATGCTCTTTTATGAATCGTGTAGAGTTCAATCATAACAATCCTACTTAAAGGCGCGAAATAAGAATCCGCGAAATGCCAATCATTTGAAAAATGAAGAGTATATATATAATTTGTTCCATAATTACTTTTATTGTTATTTTCTAATCGAGAAGGTTATAAAAAACATCCAAATGATGATCAGTGCTTAGAAGATTGAATAAACAACTGATTGATAATCTATAAATGAATTTAAAATTATAGTTTATAAAGGACCTAATCTTATAATTCAATTTTATTTTTACAATCAAGTATTCTTATTATCTATTATCATAAGATACATTTAAGATACATACAGTGTATCCTCTAATCCTGAATATTATTTATGATCTGTCTTCATACTAGATGTTCTTAGAATTGATATCTTCATAATTATTAGTAGCTATATGTGTGCATGAGTGTGCAATATATAAACACACACACTTAAATTGCTCTTTTATATATATATATATATATATATATATATATATATATATATATATATATATATATATATATATATATATATATATTAACACTTAGAAATCTTCATTAATGCCACGATATGGTCAAGATGGTATGCATGTACTTAATGTTGCAGAAAAAAATGATGCAGCAAAATGCTTATCTCAAATCATGTCTAATGGAAGATCAAACCGAGTAAAAGAGTTATAAATTACTTTTTACTGTATATTCCTGGTTGTATATATCAGGTTGAATTATACACTGGTGTATACAGTGTATGTAAATTACATGAAGGATTAAATTTCTGTACACTTATCTTTTATTGACAGAGAGAAGGATTTTCAAAGTTTAACAAGATATATGAATTCGACTACAATATATTTAACTGTGTAAGCTTTTTTAAATTTTAGTAATTTTTTATATGTGCCATTATATTCAATATTATTAAATTAACAGCATAATTACATTAATAGTTGGCTAACCAGCCAAGCATAAGTCTGTTTTTTTAGTGTGTGTGTGTGTGTATAATATAGACACAGATATATATATATATATATATATATATATATATATATATATATATATATATATATATATATATATATATATATATGTATATATATATATGTGTATATATATATATATATATATATATATAATAGAATTGCAAGATGATTATGACTTCTGTCTCTGGACATCTACTTGATATGGACTTTGCTGGAGGTTACAATAAATGGTAATTGAACATAAATATATTGCTTTTTCTCTCTGTTTCTTCTCTGAATATAAGTACTTTTCTAGTTAAACAATTTTAAAAAATTCTGAAAATTTTAAAATGTTTCTTTTTTAGGAACCAGTGTGCTCCAGTTGCACTATTTGAAGCTCCAATTACCAGGTTTGTTCCTGAAAACTTCAAACAAATTCAGGTTAGATTTTTTAAAAAAGTCACTTTTTAAAAAAGATTAATAAAAGGTATATTGTGATTTAACATAACACTTCTTACATTGCAACATATGCAAGTTCACAACTACTTTTCAGAATAAGTAGTTTTGAAGTTGTTTTAATTAGAGAACATTGGAGCGTGAAGTGCGTAAATGTCAAATACTCATAATTTGGACTGATGGTGATCGTGAAGGTGAAAATATAGGTTTTGAAATCATTGAAGTATGTAAACAAGGTGATAAGAATTGCATCACTTCAATTTCATTTTTAATGTTCTAAATTTAAAAAAAAAATTTCTCAATAAATTCCTTAGTTTTTTAAATCTTTTTTTTTTTTTACAAGTTTAGATTTATTATGGTGAAAGTTTTTTTATAATATATTTTTTAGCAAAAGCTAATATTGATGTTTATCGGGCCAGATTTTCAGAAATAACTTCTCGGTATGATTTTTTTTCTGTTTAATATATTTGTACTTATTTTTTAATAGATTCAAATCCTGTCATTATTTTTTCGATGAGACTTTTTTACTTCATTTATTAATTTTACTATATAGTCAGTAAAAAAGGTTTTCAGCTACTTTTTTTTTTTTTTTTGCAATTAAAAAAAAAATCCCCCTCCCCCATTTATTTACTAAGTTTTTAATTCTTTAAAAAAAAAATTTTTTTTAACATTTAGTAAACTTAAAGTCTCATTATTATTTTAATCACTATGGTAATGCTCCAATCTGATTTAAAATCCGTACAACATGGCCCCTAAAATCTGAACTGACTTAAATGTCCCTTTTTAATTTTTAATTTATGGTTTCAAAATCTTTGATTCATACGTAAACAAGTAATAATATGAAAAATTAGATAATTTTACAATGAATGTCAAAAATAAGATCATTATTGACCTTCATCTCTTGAGTGTTATGCCCAAGGATATTATAGTAAGGCTTAGGATGGCTAAACTGCATGTAACATTTTAAATTGATTTAAAATATCATATCAGTTTGTTTAGCTATCCCAAGTTTGGCTGCATAGAGAAGAAACCAGCAAGTGGTAAAACCAAGACTGTGAGGACTTTAAGGCTAATTAGAGCAGTCAAAGGCCAAGTTAACCCCAATCCTTCTGCAAATTCTTCTGTAAATCCAGCCTAATTCATGAGGACGATGGCCAAGTTAATAATAATACTAATAAAAAGTCAAGGTCAAACAAGTTAAAAGAAGTAAGATACTTTTGTTCATCTTTAAGAAAGGTCACCCAATAATTCTATTCTAAAATGGAAAATCTTTTACAATTGATTCTGTATCAAATTGCAGGAGTGGTTGCTACATTAGCACCTCAAAGCCAGAAGATATTCCAGAGTCCATTGAGTTCAGGTTCAGAACAAAACATCCTGCTTCTGTGATGATATTTAGAGTTGTGGCCTCAAATGGCCTGAATGCCCTTTGTTTTTATTAATTCAGGGGTCAAAATCAATCCAGATGTGTACATTAAAATCTTTTAAGACCATGTTTGGCCATGGATCACCTCTAGCTTGCCCCCTGATGCCCTCCACAACAATATTGCAGGTTTGAAAGCCTCTGTCATCAAACAGTGAAATGCTATGCCCAGGGATTATGACCTGAAAACAGGATTAGACCCAGAATTGAGGCTGTGATCAAGGGTAATGGTTCACACATTGAGTAACTTATTTGAAATACATAGAAAAATGACATGAAATAAGTTATTACGCTGAAAGTATTCTCTTGTTTACTTGTTTTTACAACCTACCATTTTCAAAAAATTAATGTAGGTTTTAAGGGTGCATACTGTACTCTGTCAACCTTATCTTAATGTTCATTTTTTACCCAGCTTAATATCAAAAATCAAAAATGTTCATTGTAAAATCATTCACATATTCTGCAGAATATAACCTTTTTCTGCAGAATATATCCTTTTCTGAGTGAATTTTAAACCAGACCTTGATTTTTGTTGTTAAGTGCTGTCCATCAAGCTTGTAGAAATCTTGCTGCACCTGATGAAAAAGTGTCAAATGCAGTGGAAGTAAGACGAGAGCTAGATTTAAGAATAGGTATGTAGATAAAAGGTATAAGCCTTTCAATAAAGAAAACTGCAATTTTTTTAATTTGTTATAAAGTAAAAGTTCATGCAGAAATTAAGAATGTTTTTTCACCTATGTTTAGGAGCATCATTCACTAGATTCCAAACATTGAGGCTGCAAAAAAGGTTTCCAACTGTTTTGGCTGATCAACTGATAAGTTATGGTAAGAAATTAAAAAAAAAAAGCCTAGGAACTTTTAAAGTGATGCTACTAGTATTCGTTAAGCATTTCAGTTATGTCAGATAAAACAAATTATACTTTGACCAGCTAAAATATCACAAGTGCAAAAAGAATTCACTCTCTTTCTTACATTTGTACAGAGGTAAATTATGATGTGCATGGAAGGGCAAATACCATTTGTATTTATGTTTCAAAAAAAAAAAAAGAAGACATGCTTATATCCCTAGGTACTTAGTAGAGAATGTAATAATCTGAGTTCTTGCATGAAAAAATACATATTCAATATATAAAAAAGATAATAAGTTAGATCAACAAATATATATTCACTAGTTATCTTTTATCAAAAAAAGATGTGAATATGTATATTATCATGCGAAAAATCATAATGTAAAAAATCATAATGTAAGAAAACATAATGTATATTTATGTATTACTTCATATATTTTGTTTATGTATGATCATATATTATGCATCTTTCTATTTACAGGTTCTTGTCAATTTCCTACTCTTGGTTTTGTTGTGGAAAGAGTAAGAAAAATACTTTTAAGTTTTAACAAGTAGTACAAGTATGATAACTTTAAGAAATAAGAACATCTTGAAGACAACATAAAACAGCACTTTTTATATCTCTTTGCTAAATTTTGTCACAATTTTAAGAAATGCTTTTGTTCTGAAAATATCCATTTTTTTAAGTGTATAATTTGAGAAAATGACCTGAACTTTATTACTTCTTAGTTATTGTAAAATTAAAAATTAAAAAATGAATTAAAACTTTTATTATTTCATTATTTTTTAACCAGTATAAGCAAGTCCAAGAGTTTCTTCCTGAAAAATTTTATAAAATTAAAGGTAAGATGGCATTTTTTGTTTTTCATTCAAATAAAAAGTTTTATGAAATTTAAAAAAAAAAAAAAAAAAAAAAAAAAATTAAAGTAAATAATAGTTTTTTTTTTCTTCACTTGAATAAATAAGTTGCAAAAAGTCTGATTCACAATTTTTTCATAAATATCAAAATTATCATATTCATAAACTTATAAAATTATCATATTCATAAACATCAAAATTATCTAGAGATTCCTGTTTTAAGATGATCTTATAATACCAAAATGATAGTATAATATCAGGATGGTTTTTAAAGCTGTAGTAGACACAATAATTGTAATATCTTCTTGATATTGTATTAAATATCTATTAACTAATAATAATTAGATTCAGATCAAAGGTAATAATTCTTATTTGAATTATTTTTCAAATTCAAACTTCTTATTTCAATTATATTTCAATTGACATTTTGTTTTACTTTGAATACACTTTATTGAAGAACTTTTAAATATTTAAAAAAAAAAAAAAGAAAGCTTAACATTTTAATGATTTTATAGTTTTAATTTAATAACACCGTTAAATATAAATAGTTTTAGTTTAATGAAAGCCTTTAAGTCTTTACCATATTTTGGTTTTTTTTGTTGGGCATAGAGAATGTTATAAGCTCTGATTCAATATGTAGTATGTCTACAATGCATCTGGACAATTATTTTATGTATCATTTTAACTTTATTTAGTTACCCATACAAAAGATGGATATGTAACTAACTTTGTGTGGAAAAGGTATATTTTATAAAATTGTGTATTTTTCTAAGTTGCCTTGTAGTTTATATGTGACTGGATAGTACTTGTGAGAACAAAAGATTCTTTGTACGACATTAATGTGCAATCAAAAAAGTTTGTTGCTGCACAACATAACTCTTCACTCAAAAATTTTCTTCAATTTTAAAAGTTTGTATAGACAATAACATGTTTCAATTAATAAATTTAAGTCAAGAGTCTCTCATTTGTTAAGTGTTTTATAAAAGGTTGGTAACTTTCTATTTAATTTAGAGGTCGTCTTTTCCATGAAAGAGTTTGCTCAATTTTATGTAATATGTGTCAAGAGGTTTTGTTATCTTATTATCCATTTGTTTTTTTATTGCCTTTTTTTTTTTTATCACTGATTTTACTTTACATACCTTTTAAAAAAAAGTAGCTTTGTATTATGTAAAAAATTTTAAGAGAAAAATTTTTAAGTAATAAAAATCCTTAAAAAGTTTGTAAAGAAATTTTATTTTTATTTTTTCTATTTCTAGAATCCCCAAGCTACAGTGACAAACATGATTTCTAAACCAAAAAGTAAATGGCGTCCAGTACCATTAGACACTGTGGTGAGTAGCATGAATGTTACAAAAAAGAAAACGGTTTTTAAAATTTTAAGATTTTTCTCAGAAATCCCTATTTTTGTGGGTTAAAAAAATCTAATTAGAATTTTGTTAAAAAATATTTAATAGGTTTCAAAGTAATAATTCAAGCTTTTAAGTTCCCATATTTACATTAGTTTATATAGCAATTTAAAGCTAAAATATGCTGAGTTATTTGTTGTCTATTCATACAGGAATTTGAAAAATTAGCATCACGTAAGTTAAGAATCAATGCAAAAGAAACTATGAAAATTGCAGAGATGTTATATACTCAAGGGTAAGGATTCTTTTCTTTATTTTAAATTTGAATAGGTTGATTAGGTCATGAATAGGTTGATTTGGTCATGAATAGATTGATTTGGTCAAAATGATCAGAGTTGCTAAGTATTACTATTGAGCATTTTGAAATAAAGATCCACACTAAAGTATGGTACACAATATAAATGCTTGATCTTCACCATGTTTTTGCTTTAGAATAATCAGTTATCCGCGTACAGAAACAAACATTTTCCCTAAAGGTTTAGATTTAACACCTTTAATTGAATGTCAAACTGTTGATCTTCAGTGGGGAGGTAAAGTGAAAGATACTATTCCAACATTAGCTTTGTTATGAAATGAAAAATTCCTTTGATATTTAAAATCTTAAAGTATGAAATGATAAATATACTTGCGTTAATGGGTGCTAAAAATCAATCAAAATGAACTGTACTTTTTTCTCTTTAAAAGTTGATATTAAATATTAAGGTATTTCTTATCTAGTATTTTCTCAAATGGAATTATTTTTAAGGATCAGATTGAAAAAATTACTTTTTATATTCTGTATCTTATTGTTTTTAGATTTTGCATCTAATATTCTTGCTAATGGTGGACCAAATCCAAGACAAGGGAAAAAAACAGACAATGCACATCCCCCCATACACCCTTTAAAATATGTTGATTCTTTGCAAGTAAGTTTTTTTGTTATCTTTTATCTCCATCCATGTTGTACAAGTTTTTACTTTTCTATCTAACAGTCATTTTATTAAACTTTGTTAAATATTGCGTTTACGATGCAGTTCATAAACAAAAGCTGGTTTAGTAATGCGAACTGAATTAGTTAACTTTCTCCCCCTAATTACTGTTCTGTCCATTTGAATATTTAAAGTGTTTCTGTAGTTATTTTAAATAATGATATACACAGGATTTTAGCGTATTACTGGAGTTTTATTCTGCGATATGCAGTTATGTAAAGTATTGTTTTTCTGAATACTTTTTTTACTCAAGAAACTACAGGCACCTTCCCCATTCCACGGCATGTCCATAGCATAATGCTGTTTCTTTTTTCTTTCTTTTTTTTTGTTTTTTTGTTGTTTAACTGAAATAGTGCTGTATAAATGGTCTGTAACTATAGTATATGGTCTCTTACTTTGTGCTGCTCTTCTTTAAACTGTTTCTAAATCTACACATTTTATTTATAAAATAATATTAAGTGAAGTCCTCATCTCATCTTCCATCTTTATCTGCTATATTTAAACAATAAAATTCACAAACAGTTTTATTGAATTTTATGAATAAAAACAAATTTAGGAAATTCAAGATTTAAATCTTTTTTTTTTTTTTTTTTTTTAGGGAAATGAGAAGAAAATTTATGAATTTATTGTGCGGCATTTTCTTGCTTGTGTCTCTAAGGTAAATTATATTACAATTTATTTAAAGCTAAGTTTTATTTGTTTCAATATCTTGAGAGATTTGTCTACATTTGTCTTCTTTACCTCAAGTTTGTAACTTCTGCTCAATGCTTTTAAATCTCTTTTTTAAAAAATCTAGGATGCCCAAGGTCATGAAACAGTGTTTGAGATTAAAATTTCAGATGAATATTTTACTGTTAATGGCCTTGTGATCACTGAAAGAAATTACTTAGATGTCTACCCCTATGACCAATGGAACGCCAAAGTAAGAACTGCATGAATTCCTGAATAAATGGTTTTGTACTTTGTTTAAAAATTAATTTAATTTTTTTGCTATTTTTTCTACTATTTTTTTTTTTTATAAAATTACAAAAATTTTACATTTTTTTACATTTTAAAAGTATTTATTTCATCCAGAACATTCCCAACTATCAAATAGGAGAAGTCTTTTTTCCAGATAGCATTGAGGTGAAATAAATTTTCTATAAATACAACATGCTTGCAAATGTAGCATTTCTTATTAATAGGTTTTATAAGGGATATTGATAATATTTGTAACATATTTTGTAATTGCACTGAACTTTTTAGTATTTATTTATCTTGATATTTCATTTGAGAGAAATGAACTTTCTTAATCATTCCTCAAGAAAAACAAAATCTAAAAAATCTTTTTTGGGTAAATGTCCACCTGAAAGAATGACCATCTGAAACTGATTATTACAATTTGTGTGTTTTTTGAAGTTAATATCAGGTGAGACTTGTCCTCCTCCACTGCTAAGCGAAGCAGATTTGATAGCATTGATGGATAAACATGGAATTGGTAAATAATGATTTTATCAGATAAGTAAATTTTTTTTATTCATTATTTTATTTAGAAATCTAAACCAGATGTAGAGTTTCACTAACTGTAAATCAAATGCTGAGTTTAACCCATATTTACAATCTGATAAGTGATTTCATAATGACTTTAGCCATATATGCAAATCTTTATTACCTTATGATTTACAGTCAAGATAAAACCAACTCACCAACAAAAATAATTTAGCATAGCAATAACAATCATTAAATATCAAGAAGCCTGGAAAGGGTATTTGCAACAGTTAAATATTCCATAACAAATGAAAATCCCATTTTTAGTGCACTTGTGAAGTTGTAAACCAAATGTTGAAATAAGATCAATTATGTTTCATAATAAAGCCAAATCCCATTATAAGTGCACTTGTGAAATTCAATCTTTACTTTAATCAATTGTTAAGTTTCAAAAGCTATAACCTATCAACTTAAAAAGTTCCATTTTACTAATTCACATCAAGAACATCCCATTTGCTTAAAAATGTAATTTATAAATAAAAATGTGATGTAAAAGTTTTGAATTTTGAAAAAAGAAATTTTTTTTTTGTTATAAAATTCATGTAGAACAAAATTAAAAATATTTTGTTATATAAAAAGTTAAATAAAGAAATTATATAAGTTTCTTTCTAAACAACTATTGCTAAAATACTTGTAAAATGATATTTAGTTATTGAGATATTTATTTACTACTTTAAGGTACTGATGCTACACATGCAGAGCATATTGAAACAATCAAAGCTCGAAATTATGTTGGTGTCCAATACGATGGAACTTTCTTGCCTGGTCAACTTGGAATGGCTTTGGTAGAAGGTGGCATTTTTATTCTTTGTTTTTATTGAATGTCATACAATGTTAAAGTTTTAGGCTGTTTAAAATTTAACTATCAACCAGATTTTTTTAATTTTTTTTACTTATCAACCAGATTTTCTAAGTATGCATACAAAATAGTTTTCTTTTTTTTTTTAATCCACAAAGTGTTGCTTTTTTATCACAAGTTTTTTCAGCGGAACATTTTTGTAAATGTGTATTAAGTACTTTACAATTTAAGGTTATGATGCTATGGGCTTTGCAATGTCTAAACCTCACTTGAGAGCAAGTTTGGAAGCAGATTTAGTGTGGTAAGAATGTAAAGTTAACTTAATAAAGTAAATACTGATTTTTTTTTTTCTTTTTGTTTTTAATCACCACTGTTTACACTTTAGCAATTGCCATAACTGACTTGTTTTAAACAGTTCTAGGTTTAGAAAATCATGCAATTTACTCCTGTATCAAAAATCATTATACAAATAAAAAGGAAGTTTTAAAATTCATAACTACATAAGTTTGGAAACATCAGGTTGTTAAAGTTGTTAAAGCAAACAGCAAAAATCTTGAGCTGCGTTTGTGATTTTGTTTAAGTAAAATGAACTTAGTTATAAAATTATTTTACAGATTTTTAATATTTGAAGTTAAAATTAAGATTTTTTTTTTTTTACTTACAATGTTTTACCTTTCAACTTTTAATCAACTTTAAAACTATCTAATAATACATCTCAAGTTACATACATTAGTATATCAGATCTAGGGAACCATTAAATCTATCAAGGTCACTCTGTTCATGAATAATGTGGATAGGTCAAGTTTTATGTGAAAAATCCATGTTTGTACAAAACCATAAATGATGCTTTATGTTAATGATTTAAATTAATGGGTCCTCTGTTCTAAAAATCAGTTCAAAAAAAGTAATATTAAATGCTGTTGAAATTATATTACAATGATAGACAATTCCAAGTTTAAAGTTTTGTAATTAGTTCTTTTTTGCATTCTGTAAATATTTTATTACCCATATTGCATTCTGGGATATGGATATTAATTATATCTTAAAGAGCTACGGAAAATAGTTTACTTAAATGTTTTCAATTTTAGCAATAAAATTTTATTCCACAACAGACCTGATTGTCCTATTATCTATTATTTGCTTAGAATCCAATTTAGGATTTCTAAATATAATTTTGAACACAGTGATGATTCATATATTTTTAAATGTTATCTTCTGAATAAACTTTATAACCAAATAAAAAATAAATTTGTAGCTGTTAAAAATCTCTACCATTTTGTTCTTTTAACATTTTTCCTGTAATCATGACAATTTTCAAAGATATTTTTCCCACTTCTATTTTCTTCAGCCACCATCTGAATATTTCTTTGAAAAGCTTAAATAAATAGATTTTTTTCAGATGTGTATTTTTTTTGTTCTCTTTTTATTTCAACTTTTCTTTGATCTACTTTTAACTATATAAGATTTTGCAATAGTAAAAAAGAAAAAAAGAAAAAAAAGAAAAAAAAAAAAAAAATCAAAAAATTAGTCACTCTAAATTAAAATTCTAATATCTCTACATCATCAAAGCAGAAATTACTACCCAGCCTCTTTGTTATTCAAAAATTTGCACTATAAAATTATTTCTATTTAGCATATGTCAAGGTACTAAAGATGAGAAAGGTCAGTTATGTTATTATAATATTTAATAGTATGTGTATACCTGTGTGTGTGTATGTATGTATGTATGTATGTATGTATGTATGTATGTATGTATGTATGTATGTATGTATGTATGTATGTATGTATGTATGTATGTATGTATGTATGCATGCATGTATGTATTTATGTATGTATGTATGTATGTATGTATGTATGTATGTATGTATGTATGTATGTATGTATGTATGTATGTATGTATGTATGTATGTATGTATGTATGTATGTATGTATGTGTATGTATGTATATGTATATACTTAATATAGTATTTTTTTAAAAATATATAAGTAAATATAGTGTAGATAATATATTATATAGTATATATACTAAATATACTATATCAGAAAAAAAATTTATATAGAGGTGTTGGCCCAGCAGATTCGAAGTTACAAAATTGTTTTTGAGCAGGCAGTTGCTCAAGTATGAATTGATTTTATGATCACAACTTTCATCTCTATGATTATAATTTTAACATTGTTAACTTTTTTGTAAATAGATTTTTTTTTCTTTAGGTACAAAAGTTGGATGATGCATTATCAAAGTACTTTGGGGAAGCCTGTGATGTTGCTGATGGTTTGCTTTAATACTTTTATATTTGTTGTTGGATTTTAGAATTACTCTAATTTTTTATTATCAATTTTGAAACATTTGATTTATTATTTCAAATGTTTTGTATACTATCTTGTATATGAAATATTTTATAATTTATATTCTAAACTACACTTTATACCATTGAAAACTTTTTATTTTTTTAAAGTTTTTATTTATAAAAATGGTCCTTATAAAAAATTAGGATGCTTATTTATAGTTAAATGCTTTTTAAAAACTGATTTTGATTTTTAAAGATCCACCTAGTGAAGTCTCTGATCCTGTTCGGAAATGCCCCAAGTGTGGCAACAATATGGTTTTGAGGAAAACTAAAGAAGGATGGTTAGTTTTTTAAAACTTTTTATCTGAGAAAGCTTAAACCAACTTAGACTCAAATAATAAAAACTCAAGTAGTAAAAACTGAATAATATAAACTAAGATTAAAACTGAATAATAAAGTTTAAAAATGGCTCTAAACCCAATCTTCTATTTTAAAAGTATGCAAATTACTTTAGTCTTTTGTTCATTTTTATTTATTTAGCTTTATGTTGGGATGCATGGGTTATCCTGATTGCCGCAACAGTATTTTTTTCCCAAAGTTTTTGTTGAATGCTGTGCGTTCTAATATTACCTGCTTGCTTTGCAATCCTCATCCTGTATATAAGTTAGAATTTCATTTTAAACGTGGCAGCATGCCTCCAGGAATTGGAGAGCGGTAGGTTAAAAAAAATGTCTGATAACAATTCAGATCATTAGCATGTAATGTCTTTATAAAGACTTTTTTAATTTAAAGAATTGCATATTGAATGATAAAAACATTTATTAGTTATATTGGTTGTGTTGGTGGGTGTGATGAAATGTTACTTGGTGCTCTTGCAGCAAGAGATACAACAGGTTCCCAACTTTTAATTTTTTTATGTTCTTATGACCACCATTTCTTGAAAAACCTATTTTCTAATTCAGTTTAATTTTTACTACTATTCACTTCATTAATATCAATATTATATATATATATATATATATTTATTTATTTATTAGTGCCTGTACCAAAATTATTTATTAGTGCCTGTATTATATGTATATATTTATTTATTAGTGCCTGTACCAAATCATCCTCCTATCAGGAGAGCAGATCTTGGCCATGGTTTATTTAATAACTCTAATGCTATTAAATCAAGAGGAATAAACAAAGATAATGGCAGTCAAAGTCAATTTAAAAATAAGCGCGGTAGCTCCACTAACAAACAGATTAGGACTAATTATAATTCAACAACAGCAAGCACTAATCAACAACCAAATCAGTATGGAACAATAAACAGACCCGGAGCTTCCAATATTAATCAAAGAGAAACAAATAACTTTTCAAATATTGGTAGTAAGAACCTGGGTACTGCAAAGGATTGTGGACAGAGAAATTATAATCTGAGTAATGTAAATAATAACCTACTAAACACTAATAATGATCCAGCTGATGAAAATGCTGTAGTGTGCAATTGTAATGAACCAGCTGTCAAGCTTACTGTGCGTAAAGAAGGACCCAATGAAGGTAACATTTTAATTGTCAAGTACTTAATTAAATTTAACTCCTTTTATGCTGCTCAATTTGGAGTTTTTGTGGCATGAAAGTTGAAATGGAATCTTTTTGTTGATCTGGAAAAAAATTCTACTTACATTTCTTTATATAAAAATTTCTATGTAGGTCGACAATTCTTTAAATGCGGACAAACCAATAGGCAGTGTAATTTTTTTTTATGGTGTGATGAGCAAGGGAACACAAGTGAGCTTTGTGATTATGAATGTCAATGATATTTATCCTGCTTCATGAAGCTTTTTATGGGAATTTCATTAAAAATGTTTGCATCATAAGATAAACTACAAGTAATCTTTTTTACAATAGATTAATCTCCTTTTTTTTTTTTATTGTTTCTAACTATTAAGTCATTCCTATTCAGATGTACAGCATGTAAACAGAACTGCATCCAATTTAAGGTATGTCTGTTTTTTTACGTGTTTTTGTTTGTACTTCAATGAAGAAAAAGTTTTTAAAAACTGCTTTTCTTTAGTGTAAATAACAAAATACAAAATGGGGTAAAATGCAATTGTTCCCTACCTGCTGTGCTGTAAGTGTTTTTTTTTGGTTTGCATTCACATTAAATATGGATATGGTAATATATTAGTCTGAGTTTATTTTATTGAAATGATTTACTCATTTTTAAAATTAAGTAATGTTAAGTTGATGTTGCTTAAAGTAAGGTTTAAAAGATTACTTGAAATGCCCTCCTTGTTTTTACTTGCCTTTTATTTGAAACAGGAATATTTATGACGAAGAAACTTACTTTCATTTTAAATTATAGGCGCACTGTTCAAAAAGATGGTCCCAATAAGGGTCGTCAATTTTATTGTTGTTCAAAATCACGTGGTGATCAGTGTGGGTTTTTTCAATGGTCAGATCAATCACAGGAAACAAACGAAAGTGGAAATAGTGGTTCCACTAATACGAGTAAGCTTTGTTGTTTTTTTTAAATGAACAAATACTCTCTTTTTTACGACTTTTTTTATGTGATGTCCATTTCTGTGTTTATAGACTAAAATAAACAAAGAATACAAGTTCTTACTTTTACAAATCAAACAAAAAGTTTTGACAATATATATATATATATATATATATATATATATATATATATATATATATATATATATATATATATATATATATATATATATATATATATATATATATATATATATATATATATATATATATATATATATATATATATATATATATATATATATATATATAAGGAATTCAACCAAAGTAGTTTCAATCAGTAAGCAAATTTGTTCCACTTGTAATTTAGCGCATAAATGGTACTTGAGGTGATTCACCTTGTTTTATTTTCGATTTAACACCATTTTTTAATGGCTACTTGGTTCTTTTTAAAGTTTTATAATTTACGCTTGTCAATTATCATACTTTTTTCAATTGTAAAAAGTGCAATTAGATTTTTTAAATCATTTTACCGCATTTTTTATAACTTTCATATAATGCTTTTCTTTTTTAAATTAGGATTAAATTATTTCTTAACTAAAAGATACCCTAAAACTATTTAAAGTTGTTGTGGTTTCCCTTCTTATTTAGATACTAGAAAAGCACCTCCAGGTGCATTTCAAAGACAATCCAAAAAACGAAAATGTGGAGGGTGTGGCCAGGAAGGTTAGTAATCTGTTTGTCTGAAATGTAATTTAAGTGTAACTTAAAACTGAAATGTAACTTTAATTTGTAATCATCTTAAATGTTTGCCTTATTGAAGATTCTATAGCGCCTCATTGGCTTGTTGCTTTGTTGGGAAAATACTTCATGAACGATTCCATTGATTTCGATTTATTTTAGGTCATACGAAAAGATCGTGTCCCTTCGCCAAATAAAGTGATATTTTTGACCGTTTGTATATATTGCATTTATGGTATAAAGTAACTCGTTTTAAGAAACTTGTTTTTTGTTGTGTTTATTCTGAATAGTTTTCGCAATTTAACCTACAACAGCAACAAAAACGAAAATAATTTTAATTCTAACAAAACCTTTAACAAAATTTAAAAAATCTGTTACCGAGTGATTTTAGCGAAGAAATGCTGTTACTAATGATAGTACTTTGTTTATGCTCTTTGTCAGATATTTGAGTTCAAAGTCTAAATCTCAACCTTGTTTAACAAGAATGGAGTCTTGAACTTAGAAAAACTAAAAAAAAAAGTGCTTAAGTTCTTCCTTTAATGTAAATAAACCAAATAGCAACTCGTCCAATCTTTTAAAAGAAAATCTGAAAGCAATGTGCAGTCTGTTATTGTTTTAATCGAAGTTATATTTTTGTAAATGGTGATTTATTGTTTTGTTTTGGCAAAAGATTAAGCTAAAAAATTTGTAGTGCACTTTAATAAAATGTAAAAATGGCTTGTTTAATTTTAATATTACTAGCAATACATTTTTCTGCTCCTTGCTCTTTAAACTGTAGGAAATTATAAAATTTCCTGGGGTAGGGAGAGAGGGAGTTGCTTTTTTAGTTGCGCAATCTTTACTACATTGCTTTAATAACACGTTTATTTGCCACAAAACAGTTCAAGAGTTCGTTTCTTATAAATAGAAGATAAATTTAAGTTCTAGAAACTGTTCTAAAGAAAAGTTTTTTAGCTTTAGAATTTGATTAAATTCTACCACTTGCATTTTTTAAGCATATGTATGAATTTTTGCAGCTTAAAATTGGGCGAATCCAATCATATACTTGCTCAGCATTGTTAATACTTCTATGATGATTTGTCCAGTTAAGTTAACCGACCAATCAGATTGCAGAAAAAAATTAAGTCTAACAAACCTTGTTTTATACCTGTCACAGAATCCTTTAATAACAAGTCATGAGTGACAACACTACATATTCAAGATTACTCTCTTTAACATTGATTTCCATTTATATCTTTTTTAGTTAAGTAAAGTGATTTTAGTAAAACGCTAAATGAATTTGTGAGATATGGTTGATGTGTGCAAAATTGTTTAACATCTAAAGACAAGTTTTCGCAGAAAAGTCCGTATTTAATGTGCTAATGCAGCCCACTCTATGGGCGTCGGCAAACTACTTATGAGACTTCTTAATAAATACTAAATAAATAATGCTTTTTTTTGTAAATAAATGATGATTTTTGTGGCTCAATTAGACAAGAGGTTCCCAAATGGGTCTTTATGTCATCAAACTGCCCCATTTCTTGAACCCCAATGTCAAAGGGTTCTGGTTTCCTGAATCAAAGGAACAACACAAGAGGGATCTCATAGAAAAACTAGTTGAGACATAAATCAATACTCATTTTCTGGCGGAAACAAAGCAGGGGCCCTGCTCTCTTGGATTATCTGTTGGATTCAGAGGATGACCCAAGCAAGATGCATGGGAATATCTTGGGGGGAGATGGAGATAGAGAACTACCTCAAAACAAAGTATCCCCCAAAAGGTACAAATACCTTGAAGTGGTGGTGGTGGTGTGGTGGTGGTGGTGGGGCTGAGGGTGAGGGGGTGAGCACAGCTTTCCTCTCTTGAACCAACCAGCAAGCTCAATTCAAAAGTTATCAAAGTTATCTTCACCAATTTTAACATTCTCCTCTTCTATAACAGGCTCAACCTGCGTCATATAATTGGAAGATTCTCCTAAAATAAATATATTTGATCAAAACGTTTTTTACAAAAGTTTAGATAAAAAAAGGCAGCCAGATACTTTTCTGACAGTCTGTAATTGGGATGAGATAAAAGTAACAATATACTATAATTACTTTATAGCATTACTTTGATATTTTTAAATTATCAAGATTTTTAGTTACCTATTTACATCGTTGTATAACCTTTTAATTTTAAAACAAAAATATCAAACTGATTACGACGTTTTCTTCTTTCAGTTCTTTAAGCCATTTTTAATTTATACAACAAATATTTTGTTGCTATTATAGAATTATAACTTTTAATAATAAGTTAAAAATAGTTCAAATAAAAAATGATCATCATGATTAATGTCTTAGAAGCTATATGAACGGACAAAAATCTTTCAAGCAAATCTATTATCTAACCATATACAGTATTGGACAAAACATTTGCAACCAACATCGAACAATGCTACATGTCTTAAAAACGAAACGAACTATACTACCACAGCAAACAGTTCAGTAGTCTAGAGTCATAGCATCCCATGACATGAGCAATCAGCTGACAGGTGAAAGCACACAGGCAGAATTTCGTTGAAAAGTGCCATTTTGCAGCGGACAAAACAAGTGCAACCTTTTTTGGTTTGTTTCATTTTCTTAAGTCTGGTCCGTGTCAACGTCACGGAAGTTTTTTAATAATTAAAGGAAGTATCTAGAAGTTTCCAGAAAGTTTCCAGAAGCATGCAGAAGCTTCCAGAAGTTTCCAGAAGAAGCATCTGGAAGCATCCAGTAGCATCCAGAAATATCCAGAAACATTCAGAAGCATCCAGACGCATCCAGAAGCTTCCAGAAGCATCCAGAAGCTTCCAGAAGCATCGAAAAGAAGCATCTAGAATCTTCCAGAACAGGTTCACACAGGTTCATTTTACTATTTAAGAGACATGTAAATCGACATGTAATTCAGTCAGTATATGGAAGTCAATCAATCAGTATTATCAAGACAGTTTATCGAAGTGAGTTTTATCAGTGTTTTATCGAAGAACATCAATACAAGAAGTGAAATGCAACAAGTGTTTCATTACATCAATACAGTCCACATCCAACCAAGACGTTGTGTTCCACAGAGCAATATTGTATCATCACAAGGTAAATGTAATACGGTAAGCCTTGAGAAGCGTGATTATTTATTTTTACCATTTTTATGACTTCAAGTGCAAAAATGGCTCCCGACAGTCTTGGATTGGAACTAAGAAAGAAAATTATTGGCGATTACGTTAGTGGAATGTCACAAAAAAGTATTTGTGATAAATATCGCGTGAAAAAACGGACCGTATCAAGACTATGTTCCAAATATCGTTCTACGGGGAAGTTGGCAGCAGATATCAAAGGTGGAAGACCGCGTTCCACCACTTCTAGAGAGGATTCTATGATCGTCAGATCCGTCAAGAAGGATCCCTGGATATCATCAGTCGAGATACAAAAACAATTAGGAGCTGCCTGTATCGGACCGAACAATCAGACAACGTGCTGTTGAAGCCATATTGTTTTTTCGACGCCCTGCAAAGAAACCGCTGATTTCACTAAAAAGCCAGAAGAAAAGACTCCTGTTTGCTACATCTCATATTGACTGGAATATGCAGAAATGGCGAACTGTCCTGTTCAGTGATGAATCGAAGTTCAACATCATTGGGAGCGATGGCATTTGCCGTGTACGTCGACCGGCCGGAAAACGCCTCAATTTATGTTACCGCCATAAGACCGTGAAGCAAGGTGGAGGCAATGTAATGGTCTGGGGGTGTTTTTCTGCTAACGGTCTAGGTCCAATACATCGAAACGATGGAATAATGGACCGTTTCATGTATAAAAATATCCTGAAAGATGTTATGTTACCTCATGCTGAATGGAATATGCCACTAAAATGGGTTTTTCAGCAAGATAACGATCCGAAACACACTGCAAAAGTAGTCAAGCAGTGGTTTCAAGACAACCACCTATCGGTGATGGATTGGCCGCCTCAATCTCCGGATCTCAACCCTATCGAGAACCTGTGGGAGATCGTCAACCACAGAATTAATGGTGAAGGTGTTCGTAATAAGGATCAACTGTTTGAACAAATCCAAAAGGCCTGGGCAGCGATTCCACCAAGTTTCATTGATCACCTGATCGAATCTATGCCTCGAAGATGCAAGGCTGTGATCGACAACAAAGGATTCGCCACGAAATATTGATAGCGAAATACAGCTTGGTCAACATTTTGTCGAGTTGCACTTGTTTTGTCCAGAAGAAAATCAACTTTTTTTAATACTTTTGATTAATTTATTAATTTTCGTGTACAAATAATGAACTTTGTGATGAATAAAACTTGAAGAACTTTGTCTCTAAACAGTTACATAGTTATTTCTCTAAATTGAAAAAAGGCAGCACTTTTATATAAAGAAACTAAATTAGCATTATTTGGTTGCAAATGTTTTGTCCAATACTGTAGCTTTCTCGAAGCGAACACAACGTTTCCATTCTACATTTTCTCTTATACTAAAAAAACTCTCCTCTACATAAGTTTTGCATACAATTTATACTTATTAAAATCCGTAAAAATACCTCAATTACATCATTAAAAAAAACACTCCAACTATATTTACATTATTTTAATTACAAACAATATTTACATTATTTCAATAATAAAGCTTTTTCTTAAAACATGTTTTCTGAAGGGTGAAAAATTGTTCTACTAAATCGTTTTTTTCCGAGTTTTAAAATTCTAGAAAAGTGGAGCCGATTTCGGGCTAGCCCGAATTTAGCCCTAACCCACCCCTTATTAGGATCTGCCCTAAACACACCCTCATTTTAAAAAATTATCAAAAGTATTCTAACTTTGTGATGAAAATAAATGTAAGCTACTATTTTTAGAAAACCCTGAACCACTAAGGGACCCTAAAGGGGCCCTTAAGTCATTTTAAAGCGGGTCATTTAAGTCATTTTAAGTCGGCTAATTTTAGTTTTAAAATGATTAAGGGCCCCTAAAGGCGCCCTTAAGTCATTTTAAAACTAAAATTAGCCGTCTAACTTTTTAGTGTAACTAAATTTAGTCGACTAATTTTTTAGTGTAACTAAAATTAGTAAAATGAATTAAAATTATTTACACTCAATATTAAAATATTTATGTTAATTTACATTCAATATTAAAAGAAAGAGAATCGGTTAAAGGAAAAATGTGATTAGACGCTTTTCAATTCTCAGCTTCTCATTTTGGAATAGACGCTTTCATTTTCAGGTTGAAATGTAAATTTCATAAAAAGGTTCGACTTTTTATAAAAAAAGCGGTCATTTTTAACGGCATTATTTGCAGTTAATTGCACATAATGATTACTAATTTGTTGTAAATCAAAACGCAAAAATAATAATAGTACAATAAGTACAATAAACGCTAGAAATCAATTATGAGTTAGGAGGTGGTATTGGTAGGTGCCAAATTTGCCAAAACAATAAGTTTCGCACTAAAATCGCAAAAGTCATTTTAACTCTGAGCAACATTTAGCAAATAGTTTTTATATCTTTGTTTATGGTTTTATCATCGTTGTTAAAAGACATGGGAGGTTCATGTTTTTATGAAAAATGAGATTGGGGAGTTAATTTTTTTTTCATGTAGATGAAATTTGCAGTAAATGTTTAAAGACTAATAGGATTTAAAAATAGAAAGACAAAAATATTATAGGAGTTAAATGTAGAAATATAGAATTATTATAGGAAAAAAAACTTACAAATATATATATATATATATATATATATATATATATATATATATATATATATATATATATATATATATATACAGTGTCTCAAAAAATTATCCGACCAAACATTTTTTTAAATATTTTTCCTTAAAAAAGTGATGTATTTTCGTAAATTTAGACTGTTTTGGTAAACTAAAGATTAATAAAATAAAAGAACATGTTTTTATATAGTTTTATTTATTTTAATGTAAAATATGAATCACAATGTTTTCAGTCTTAAAATAAAGGAACTTAGGTCGTTTTTTTACTGTCGAAAAAATATTCGACCAAACACATTATTTGTTTCATAGTAAATTATTATATAACAAAACAATTATTTTAATACTTTGTTGGGCCTCTCTTCTCTTGGATTACAGCTTCTAGACGTCTTGGCATTGATTCGACTAAAGATTTTGTTTGTTCTGGTTGAATCTTTTCCCAGACTTCTTCAATTGCCACTTTGAGGTTATCTTTTTTGGAAAATGACCGATCTCCAATTTTTTGGTCTAAAATTTCCCACAAATCTTAAATGGGATTAAGGTCCGGTGATTGTGCGGGCCATTCCAAGACCTCAACATTATTTTCAGCAAACCACTCCTTGGTTTTAGTGGCACTTTGCTTGGGATCGTTATCTTGATGAATTGCAAAATTAGATCCCAGCCGAAGTTTTCGATCAGATGACTTCAAATTTTGCTTTAATACATTTCTGTATTGCACCTGATCCATTATAGTATCAATAAATTGGAGTTTTCCGACACGCTTCCTAGCCATTCAACCCCATACCATCACGTTACTGCCACCATACTTGACAGTTTCTCTCACGCAGCTTAATTTGTAGTCTTCTCCGGCTTTTCTCCAAACTTTTTGGGCTCCATCAGATGACTTTAAGTTAAATTTCGATTCGTCGCTCCACAGGATCTTTTTCCAGAAACTTAACGGCATGTTTTTGAACTTAGCAAACTCCAATCTTCTTTTCATGTGTATCTTATATCAAATATGGTTTGTTCTTACTCAAATATGGTTTATTACGCACAAGTCGTCCTTGAAATCCTTGGTCTCGGATACGATTTCTGATTGTCTGATGCGGATAATTTGATTCCATAACTCTCTTCAGCTTGCTCAGTCAGTTTTCGAGCAGAAATGAAGCGATTTTTCTTGACTTGTATAATAAAGTTTCTATCAAAACTCTTAGAAGTCTTTTTTTTTTGCGACCCTGCCCTTCTTTTGTGGCTGTTGTTCCGATCAAATTATACTTCTTCATTATGTCGGATACTGTATTATGAGGAATTCCAATCTCTTCCTGCACCTGACGATAGGTTTTACCCTGATCGGCTAGATTGACAGCTAAATTTCTCTGAGAAACAGTCCAGTGACGTTTACCTCCAACCATTTTACTTAAAAAAACATGAAGCCTTTTTTTTATACAAAACTTTTTTTTTACTACAAAAAAACTGTTTTTTGTTATGCAATTTCATTAATTGTATAAAAATTTGCTAAAATATTTCAACAAATTTTACATAAAATTAATTAAACTTACCTAAATGTCGCTTGGTCAGATAATTTTTTTACAAGCCTATTCAATACTAAGTTTCTTTTAGGACAAATATTAAACCAACTGAAGCATGAATCAAAAAATATGAACGCTAAATAACATACTATTCCCAATAGAATTAAAATGACAGACGAAGTACCGCTATTCATTGTTTTTAGTATAATTTAGAGAAAAAACATTTTTTTTGGGAAAAACTTGTTTGGTCGGATAATTTTTTGAGACACTGTATATATATATATATATATATATATATATATATATATATATATATATATGTCTTGAAAATACAGCGAAGGATAACAACTTTGTTGGTACTGAGAGTTTCATACCGGCGTACCGGCAATCATCAGTCAAAATACATAATGAAAAAAAACGTTACAAAAGAAAACATTAAAGAAAACGAAAAAACCGTTAAAAATGCCGTTAAAAAAAGAATTATCCTTATTAATGGCTTCAAATTTGTCTTTACTGTCAAATGACCAAGCATGTATTTATCCATATGCCTACACTTACTCACCAGCTCTTGTTTTTTGTTTAATAGATTTTCGCCCCTATGGTAATTTCAGTTTTTTCATAGGGTACATCTTCTTGTGGCTGGTTGGTAAGGTTGACATTTTCTGATGATACTCCGTATAACAAACGGTTTACCGTTTTTTATTTTATGCGCCACACTTCTTGAGTGTCGTTCGGTGTCGTTCGGTGTCGTTCTTTTACTTTGCAGTATTAAACGACTTAATGTGGTTTGTGTATCGTAACTTAAAAGGTGGTTCACTTATGCCAATATTTTCTTTCCGATTTTTTAGTAATTTCTTCCGACCTTCCGAACTATTTAGAGAAAGTATATATTGTATAATTGACATCAATACATTTTAAAGAAATATTAGATGCGGAGAGTTTTTTTTTTACAAAAATCCATCAAGAATTTTGGAGTCTACGATAATATTTTTTTGCTTAACGAATTTTTAACAAAATCAATTTTCAATTTTATATGAAAAAAGTCTTGTATAACCCGTTTAAGTTTTAAAAATCTCATTTCCCAATTTTGTTAATGTTGGTAACTATATATATAACCGTAATATTTCCAGATCATGTAAATATCTATTGATGTTTACAACTATTGCTGAAAAAGTTGGTGGTTTTAAAATGTTCGAGTGCATTCATGATTGAGTGCGCGTAGATAAGATAATTTTTTGTTTTTTGCGTCTTACGATTAAGGTAAGTTTTTGAGGAAAGATAAAAATTTACTCTGTCAAGTTCTAATTCTCATTACATGTTGACATTTTTATGGTAAATCTTCTATAATTGAAATTTCCAGATTTTAGTTGAAAGAAAAGTTTTGGTTGCTTTTTAAAAAGGTTTATTTTCTAGATGATTAAAAGTACTTAGCACTGTTTCACTTTCCCGTTTTAATTGTACATTAGTTTATTTTTTGTTCATATTACCGAAACACTGATGTGGTGATTTCTTTGTTTCCAAGGAACATTCGGTGAGTGCTTAACAACTTCGAAATTTTTTTAAACAAAGTTGTTTCATTTAAAGATTATTGCTGAAGTTTTTGTTAAACATAAAATTTGTGGCGAAAATAATGTTTGAAAAAACTGCAAGTCAAAATTAAGCGTCAGTCTTTTTGAAGATTTGGACTAGTAAAAACCCGTCCTTTCGAGTCCGATACTCAAAAAATCTCGTTTTTCCCTGTCCTACCATCAACCGATGCCAATTCTGTACCAGTGTCGTTGGACGGGTGTCATAAAAAATGAACGATCCAGTGACCACACGATACTTTCCGTTCTGAAACTCTGATGCTTAGTCAAAACATCTAGATGCCTCTGAGCACCAGCAACTTTAACTGATCTTGAGTTATGCAACTTAGAAAATTTGTTTAGAAAGACATTCCTAACCCAACAAGGGATTACATAATGACTGGAATGACTGGAATGCCTAAAACTACCAAAATGTCCTAATATTAGTTACTGTAGAAATCAACCCAGAAAATACGTACGGATTACCAGAAAATGAAATTCCAGGGCATTTTTAGTGAAATATTATTACCAACCTGATCACGGTTTATTCTGTAACATTTCTATAATTTATCATAATTTATTCAAAAGAAAGTCTATACTGGCCTGGGTTTTTCTACATGTTGCAGTATTAATAACTGGCACAGCATTTTTTACGAGTTCAAAATTTTAGCTCTGAAATGTATAATAATTTATGAAAGTTTTTTAAAACCAAACCAAAAATTTGTTAAAAGGCTTTTATACCTTGACACAAAACATCAAAGAGAAAATAGATTTAATTTATTTTTAAATTTCTGAATTTAGTATAATTATCATCTTTAGTGAAGGTTCATCTACTAAACGGAAAAACGAAAAATCATTTGAAGTAAAACGAACAGGATTTATGCTGGATTGGTCTACTTTCATTTATTAACACTCAGTTCCAATAGTGAAACTTATGGAGATAGGATTTTGAGGAGTATGGATTGAGTATTATCATTCTGAAAGAGCATCCATTTCTGTTCCAAATACCGTAATTCTGTCCGCATTTTTTTGCCACTTTAACTACCATTCCAAAATGGAGTGGACAAAAATTTTTGCAACGCAGAAATTAATGGGAAATATCTCTGAAGCGTTTTTATTGGTGAAGTTTACTCTGTCTCTGCAGAAGTAACAAATCCAATCGAGAATAACGACGTTAAGCTATATATGGGTGATCCATGGTACGATGCGCAACCTGGATATATAAGAAACTTATTCACAGACGCACTATCAGGTATCCATTAAAATGGGTTACTTCTATGTAAAACCTTTTGTAAAAAAGTTTTTTCTCAACCCAGAGATATTTACTAAAAGACAAGTTTCTCTGCTCTGCTCAGCTTAGAAAACAGTAACTGAAAAACTGCTTTTCGACGGCATTTTAAAAAATATTATTGCCGATTCAGCTCATCATTTAAACTCTATGGAAAGAAAATTTAAATTTTTTGTTGAGAAAATATAAGTAAATTTTGATGCTAATTTTGATTTTCTTTCTATGGATGTTAAATGTTCAATGAACTCGATAACGAACTTAATTTTTTTTTTTTTTTTTAACCATTCACTTTACTATTACAGCAGAGATAACCATTCACTTTACTATTACAGCAGAGATAACCATTCACTTTACTATTACAGTAGAGATAACCATTCACTTTACTATTACAGCAGAGATAACTCAAGCAGAGCAATGGATTTTCTAAACAGGGTTTTCTAAGCAGGGCAATGGGTTTTCTAAACAGGGCAATAGGTTTTCTAAGCAGGGCAATGGGTTTTCTAAACAGGGCAATAGGTTTTCTAAGCAGAGAAATGGGTTTTCTAAACAGGGCAATAGGTTTTCTAAGCAGGGCAATGGGTTTTCTAAACAGGGCAATAGATTTTCTAAGCAGGGCAATTGACATATTCTTCTTAAAAGTAGTTTTTATGAAATTAAAAGCGGAAAACAAAAAGACATGGTAGTTAATTTGATTTGCTGCGAAGTCTTTTTAACAAATAACTATTTAAATTTAAGAATTAACAAACGTTCGTTATTTTTTTATTTTTCGGATTGGATTAAATAAGATTTTTTTTTTAATTTGCATTAATTATGATTTTAAAGGTATGCAGCAATTTTTCAAAAAAAAAAATTTTTTTCGGAAAAATATTTTACAATATGTATTAAGGAACTGAAATGTTTAGAGTAATTATTATAAAAATTATTAAAACTAAAAAATGAAATGTTGTTTTTAATTTTAACAATTTTTCCAACTTTTAAAAATATTTTTATTTAGAAAAGATATGAAGAATAAGAACAAACAAAAGTAATTCACAACCAACGTGAAGGTATTTTTGGGTAATCCGTGGATTGAAGCGCAATATTAGCGGATATATTCAAAACTTGGTCATCGTAAACGCACTTAAAGGTAAAATTTTGTTAGAGTAACATTTGTTTGGAGGTAAAAAAAAAAACGAAATTTGTTTTAATGCAAAAACATTATTGCACTTCTCATCTGATGGATTGGGAAAGAGGAAAAAACATTTTCTATTAATTTATAATCATGATAAAGTTTGATATGTTAAGAAATGTTATGCGATTTACTTCGAGCTTTCTATAAAATTAATCCATTGATATTTGTTTGACAATTAGGATATTATTTAAAAGCATTACGAATACTTTAAAAACATCGAAACTTTAACAACAAATATTTTTCACGAAAACTTCAGTGATATTGTAGAAATTTTCTTTTTAACTGTTTCGGGACGACCCTCAGTTAACTAAAACTTCACTTAAAACAAGCGTTTATTAAAGCAAGGTTTCTCATTATTCTCAAGATCAAAAGAGAAATCTTTATTACTCAGCAAGAATCATTCATTTTCACTAAAGTTCAAGTTTTCAGCATGCAGTAGAGAGTGACACGGGTTTAGATGCTATCTTCATCCCCACCCGAGCCAGATGTTTCCAACCCGACGGTTATCAAGTTTGTCCCCTTCCAAATCTATTCAGAGTAGATTTGTTCAAATCCCCACCCCATCGCTTTGATTTCTCTCTTCATCCATAATCGCAAAATTATTTTTTGTATTTTTACCTTTTATCTAATATGATAATATAATATGTAATATTTTTATAGATCTCGGCTGAGTTGTATCTGTTTGGCATACCACTGAGTATGTGCAGATGACGCCTTTCACACTCTCGTATTTAAGTCACTAAATATTTGGAATAGCAGACAACTCATTTTTTTCATTCAAACATTTTACCGCAGAAAATTCTCCTAATATTAAATAATTCACAGTATGCCATAAATTCTCGAAAAACGCCCGGGCGTTTTATTTGATTATTTGATCCGATCGAGATGCTTGCTACTACAACGACCTGTTTTTCGCATTCCTCTCTTCGTTTTGATCACTATCGAGAGTTAAGTTGTAGAACTCGTTGAATCTTGTATTTGTCATAACTTTTATCTAAATGGTAGGAGCTTATTAGAGGAGACGCTTATTCGAGGATTTACGGTGGTTTGCATGATTAAAACTGAACAACCAATAATGAGAAAATAGCAGATAAGTTATAAATACATTGACGTTAAAAAACAATTTTTCTTATTAATCACACGATATAAGTTGTTAAAAATACTGAAAAAATCACTGAAAAAAATTCTTTTGTTTCTTCAAAATAAAAATATTTTAACAAACTATTATTTCTTTAGCAATTTTCTATGCAGTTTTTAATGCAACTATTTGTTATTATAATAAATATTAAGATTAATATAAGGATTTCGTTTAGCTATTAGCAGCACACAAAAATATGCACCAGTTCAATTTGTTAACACATCAAAATTGAGAACGACTAAATATTTGGACTGAGAAATTAGCTGACTTTGCAATTAAATTATCTTGAAGTATCAGTCCATCATCGATATCTATATTTTCTTTTTCCTTCAGTCCATCACCAATATATGTTTTCTTTTTCCTTCGGTCCATCATCGATATCTATGTTTTCTTTTTCCTTCGGTCCATCATCGATATCTATGTTTTCTTTTTCCTTCGGTCCATCATTGATATCTATGTTTTCTTTTTCCTTCGGTCCATCATCGATATCTATGTTTTCTTTTTCCTTCGGTCCATCATCGATATCTGTTTTTGAACTTTTTATAGTTTTCCAACTTCCATAATTATTGTTTGTTTTTTGTTCCTATGACTACTTATTATTTATTTACATGGCAGGATGAATAAGTCTTCGTGTGTGCATCTTGGTGGGATGCATTTTCCTAATCGCTGTTTTTTCCATTTCTTCCTTACAATTGGCAATAAAATCCGGGAAGAGAATATCCAGGGGGAAAGTGCAGGAAATACTATATAGGTTTTCTTTATTTTAAAGGTATTATATTATATAAAGGTATTACATTATATTATGGTATTATATTAAAGGTATTATATTAAATTATATAAGGTATTATATTATATAAAGGTATTATATTATATAAAATATTATAAAATTTTACAAAATTATAAAGGTATTTTATTATAAAGGTATCTTACATTATAAAGGTAAGGCATTATATAGGAAATATTTATAAAGGTGTCAGTTTAATCAAAAATAATTTACTAAATTAATAATTTTTTTTGACAATAATTTTGTTATCGATTTTGAGCTGTATGTTATTTCTATGTTTTACTTTACAATAATCTTGTCATCCGTTCTAATCCAGATACATTACTTAAAAGAAAACCCGGCAGATCAACAATAAGTACCACCATTGTTGACGACATTTTTCCTACAAGAGAAATTTTTTTTAAGAAAACCAAAAATTTTTTCCTAACTTGCAGAGTTGAATTATAGAATCTTTGCTTTTCCATTTGCTGCTTTAGGCACCGATTAGTGGCAAATGAAATTGTACAAACCACAATATCCCATCCACATTGAGCAAATATAGTCAAATCCAAAACTTTAAAGATTTTCCCCCTTTCTCCCCTTCCACCCACAACCTCTATCCTCATACTTCCATCACTCTTGATCAGCTTTACTATAAAACTATACAATTGTTTTTCATTTAGTTGACAATCCATGCATCGTCAAACATGAAATTGGTCAATTGATTTTCTATTTAATTGAACTTCATTGACATTGATATTGCAAAATTGCAATTTTAGCACATTGAAAGCTCGACTGGGCAATAAAACGATTCTAATTATCATTTTAAAAGTTTAAGGGCGAAGGTATATAATCCTTAACTTTTTGAGAATTTGGTGATATGCTCTATTGAACCATTGCAATATTTTAAAAGTTTTTTGCTCTTACTTTAGGTTTTTTTTATTGATTTTTTTATTGATTTTTTTTTTTTTTTTTTTGTGTTAATTAAGAAATTCTCTTGGAGACGGTGAATTATTTTAAAATTGTTGGTGCACATGCTCCAAGTGCTTCTTTGCTATCAGTGTTAGATAGTATTAAGTAAAATTAAAATGATTACTACAAAGAGTGTAACTATGATCAAGTTCCTTATAGGATCTAAGTCTTGTCGATGATTATTACAAACCTAGATCTAAAATTGAAATGAAACCGAACATAAATATGGGATAACTGTTACAACTGAGTTACACAAGTTTTAAAAGCTCTTACAATTATCAACATAAGCTAGAATTGTAAGGTAAGTTAGCATATTAAATAAAATTAGAAAACAAAGAAGTATTTTGAATAAATTTATTTTTGAAATAATTTATGAAAGCATTATTTTCAGAGACTTTTTACTAAAAATGAACTAAAAAAGTCAACATCGCAATCTCTTAAATCTCTCAGTTCAATTCCAATACTATTACTATAGTTTAAATTTTCTTTTTTTCTTCTGTTTTTCTTGTCTGGGAATCTAAAAAGAGATATTGTCATCTGGGAATCATTTCCGACATTTTTTTTGCAATTTTTTATACAGTTACTGGCCGCACAATAAGATTGCTAATACGTATACATCAGTTCTTACATGCTATTCATTGAAAACCACATTAGAGAAGCAATCACACTTATTTTTTTTATCATTTTAAATAAATCTGATTTTAATCTTAAAACGTGGTAACTGAATTGTCCTTTTTCAATTATTTTCTCATATTCATGGTTTGAAGAAACAATCTTGATGATAACAGAAGCAGGTTTTACAATCAAAATGATTCTGTATGATTTCAATAACTCATAAAATTCCCTTTTTGAACAAAAAAATGCCTATTGGATTTTGATCCCTTTTTAGTTTTTATTTTACGTTGGAAAATATCCAGAAAAATTACACGTAGCAATACGTTAATTTTGTTAACAGGAAGCATTATTCAAAAACCTATTATGATCATTTGGAATTTGACACCAACCGTAATATTTTCTTAGTACGCCTTCAGTGACTATAACACAATCTTCAGAATCATTATTGACGTCTCACAGTAACTTGGTTAAGTGTAAAGTTTCTCAAATAAATGTGAAGTTATTTTTAGCCGTAAATGTACATTTTAAACATTCTCTTTTACTCGAATAAAGATATTTTATATGTATAAAATTATCGCGGGATAAAATGAAAAAACTTCTGATTTATTATTATAAAGATCAAAAAGTTAACAATCTCATTTAGCTTTCTTTACCTAATTTTCTTTACTTTATTTATATGCAAAGTCCGATGTGAAGTGCTAAAAAAAAGATCTGATTAAGTCCTTAAGTTCAATTATTTTTCCATTTTACAGGATCATGATCACTCTTTTAGTTTATGAAAAAATTAAAAGATTAATAACCATGGAGTCTAATTGTTTTTCTGGTTATTAAGACAAAATTTTCTTAAAGAAAAAAAAAGGAAAAATTGATTTTAATTGTTTTCCAGTTTGGCCTTTAATTATAGTTAGTAACTTAAGATAATCTGATAAGAGTACCGCAAGCCTACCCACAATCCCTTGTGGAAGCGATTTCCACCAAATATTAGGACTTTTAGACGAGTTGGCATTCTTTCACCTAACTCAAACATTTTTAACTCGAATCTTAAACTCGAAAGTCCGGAAAGCAGTTAAAACTGCTTCTGTCCTATGAATAATAAGTTACCCTTGCATGCTCCGTGTGCTTGTATTGTAAACAACGGTCTTGTTCAATTTTAATTGAGAAAAATGCTATAATGCTAATCAAAGCAATATTATTTTGATAACTTTTACAATTTTTTCGCCTTTCTTTGTCTAGGATTATGAATTTAATAATGAATCAAGTTATAAACGAAGTTGAAGTAAATAAGTTGCTAGAT
The DNA here is from genome assembly GCF_058129835.1 of Hydra viridissima. Classification (NCBI taxonomy): domain Eukaryota; kingdom Metazoa; phylum Cnidaria; class Hydrozoa; order Anthoathecata; family Hydridae; genus Hydra; species Hydra viridissima. Next base: position 4,577,605 of record NW_028324303.1, read on the forward strand.
TTTAATCAAAAGTTTGATATCACACTATTAGATCAAGTGGTTAACTTCATGTACCAAGGCCATGGTCCACAAGTAATATATATATGTATATATTTGTATTTTTTGATTTTCTGCATTAATGAAATAAGAATAGTTACTTATCTAATGTCTATGTAATGCTACTAAAACTAATAAATGTTAATAACTATATTAAAATTAAATAGCATTCCATTAATCAAAAGTGTTTAAGTCTATAACATATTTATATTGTATATGTGGTTACATGTTAATCATATGTAGTATACATAAGTAGTATGTTAGTTTGTTAACACAACACACCAACACAGCTACATTTACAGTATTGCTTTGTTATCTTTGTGCCATCTGCACTGTCGCTTAGTTTGTAAACCTGTTTTATAGCTGTATTTTAAATTTCTTATCTATAGCTGAGGTGTATTTTTGTTAACTAAAATTAAGTCAATTGATTTTAGCACGAACTCGCAAAAAAGATATTAAATCAGCTTAAAGAACATCCTGACTCATGGATGAAAGTTGACTCAATATTGGAAACTTCTAATAACCAAGAAACTAAGGTTTTTTTGTTTTTTTTTTAAACTGAAGGATGAAGTTAATTTTTCACCTATTACAGTCACAAGTACTAGTTCAGTTTTATGGTGTTTAGAGTGCATCAAGATTTTACTAGGTCCTTGACTAAAAGAGACATTAAAGAGCAAATGAGTTGTGGTGTGTGTTTAAAGTATTGTATGTGCAAAAAGCTCAATAACTAAGTAATAGTCTAATTTTGTTTTCAGTTCTATGCTCTACAAATTCTTGAGAATGTGATTCGTACACGTTGGAAAATGCTTCCATTTGAACAGCGGGAAGGTTAATTTTGTTTATATTTACTATAATTTATGATTATAGAAGAGTTAATACTATTAACACTACTTTTATGTTTGTTAAATAGTTATGTTTACTTTAACTTAGGTATAAAGCAGTTTATTGTTGGTTTAATAATCAAAATATCATCATTTGAAGAGACTGCTGAGGTAAATTTTAATTCAATTTTGTTGTGAATATGAACTAAGACTATCAGATGTTTGATGAAAATGAACTGAGGCTATATAATGATTTTTCTTAGTAGTATGTTTTTTTGTGCGTGTTTTTATAACTCTTGTTAATTTCCATGCATATTTTGATCTTCTTTAACTAATTATTTTAGAAACAAAAGGTTTACTTGAACAAGTTGAATCTTATTCTCATACAGGTAATATACAGAAAATACTTTAAAGAAAACATCTTTCAGAATGAATAGACTTGGATTTGTTAGTTTGAAGAACTGCCCTTAGATCACCTAAAACTATACCAAGCCTTTTTATTCGATTTCTAAAAGTTTAAGAAAATTTAATTAGAATATGTCAATTCTAAAAATTGCTCTAAGTTATCTATGTTATGAACTGATTATTATTGAGTTTATCTATAAACTTTGCATTGTTTACTATTCTAATAGCACTTTTAAGTAACAGTATGACTTGTTAACAAAGTTTTCAAAAATTGTAAAGGTAGAGTAAGATTATATGGTTGAAACATTTTTCACAAATACTTTATATACCTGTGTATAATTCACTGAAATGTATACTGCTTACATTGCACAATTTGCAATAATTTTTCATATTTTTAACTTGGAAAAGTTGAGAATTAATTTACTTGCACCAGGTGAATTTAAAGAAAAATATATGGTATCTAAATAATGTGATGCTCAAATAAATTTAATGATTAAATCAGAAAAAATGGTTAAGTCTGTTTTCAATACAGGTTGTAAAGCAAGAATGGCCTAAGCACTGGCCTACATTTATCAGTGATATCGTTGGTGCTAGCAAGTCAAATGAAAGTCTTTGTAAAAACAACCTCATCATTCTTAAACTGCTCAGGTAAAATATAATACAAGTTTTTGCTTTGTTTTACATTACTAAAATAGATGTAACATATTCAGAAGAGTTATATATTTTATTTGAGTTATTACTCTTTAGTGAAGAGGTTTTTGATTATTCTCTTGGTCAAATGACACAGACTAAAGCTAAACATCTCAAGGACAGGTATAATAGAAAATTGATATGGATAGTTAAATAAATTTATACCATTAACACAAGCATAAAGTAATAGCATAAATAAATTTATGTTTCACTTTTAGATTCATTTCTTTTTATTCTTTTAACTTCTTAGTTCTAAAACATAAAGGAACTGTTGTTACTTAGAAATAGGTGGAGTTTTGGTTGATTTGTTGTTTTATTTATAACTCAGACTTATTTATTGAGTCTTAAAAGAATTTCCACTTCAAACCCTATTTTATACCCTATGATGATGGATTTACAAATGCAAAGCATAATTTACTCAATTCAATAAAAGAGCTTCTTAATTTCTCTTTTTAGTATGTGTCAAGAGTTCTCTTCAATATTCCAGTTGTGTGAGTTTGTAATGGTAAGTCTGGATCTCTCTAAAAATTATTTGCTCAACAATTAAAAAAGATCTATAGCCTAGAGGAGTTGAACACAGGTATTAGTGATATCATTCTTAATGATATCCCTAATCCCTGTGTCTAACTCCTTTTACATACTGTTCATTGCATATTTGCATATTGTATTAGCTTTTGTTTAGAAATGTTTGAATCAATTCTGAATTTTTATCATAATTTAGGATAATTCTATGAACATACCACTTATTGATGCAACATTAAAGGTACCGCTAATGAAAATAATTGGCTTAACAGTAGTTAATTTAAAAAAGTTTTTTTTAATTTATTAACTAGTGCTTAGAGCTTGCTGCTGAATGATGCAGAATATTGTAAATAATTATTGATTATATTTCAGACCTTATTAAAGTTTTTAAACTGGATTCCTCTTGGATATGTCTTTGAAACAAAGCTCATATCAACTCTTATTTATAAAGTAAGCTTTTTTTTTTACATTATTTAAATGAAATTGTTGACCATAATTATAATCATCTCACATTATATTCTTTATTTCTAGTTTTTAAATGTTCCAGTATTTCGTAATGTTACCTTGCAATGTTTAACAGAAATAGGTAAAATATTTTTAATTAAATTTTTTTTTTTAATTTAACTGAATACTAGGTTGTTTTTTTTTCATCCTTAAGTAGAATTCTGCTTGCAACTCCACGTAAGTAGTTTGAGAGCGCAATATTTATTTTTCCTTACTTTGCCTTGATATGAATTTCATTGTTAAAAAAAGAAGTTGTTTTAAAAGTTTTGGCAAATGTGTGAAAATGTGCATATAATAATTTTGTGAGCACATTTAAATTTTGTTAGCACTATTCCATTTTTTAGGGTGTATAAATAATGCACAATACAAGGAGCAGTTTACTGTTCTATATAGTTTAACTTTGGCTCAATTGAAACAAGTAAATTTTTTTATTACCTGAGTTTTTATAAATAAAATAAATTTGTAAGTAAGCATTTTTTATATTTTATCAATAAAGTTTTTTAAATTTTAAATTGATTTACAAACAATTAGTTTTTTATTCTTAACTTACTTTAGATGCTTCCATTAACTACAAATTTAAAGTTAGCTTATGTAAACGGAAGTAATGATGAGCAGAACTTCATACAGAATTTGGCACTTTTCTTATGTTGCTTCCTAAAAGAGCATGGCGTGTTACTAGAAAAAAAGGTTTTTTAAATTTAACTGATAAAAATCATTTGTGTATAGAAATGTAATTTTGAAAGTGCTAATTTTAAATTGTTCTATGCTCTTGAAAGATAATGTAACTTTGATGGATTTATCTAATTTTTAGAGTGAATTAAAGGCATCATTATTAGAGGTAAACAAACGCTTTAGGTTTCTTTTGAATGCAGTTATTTAGAGTATGGTCATTAATTATATTATACAGTTATTAACTGAAAACTCTAGGTGTGTTAAGAGGTAGGAGAGTTTTTTTAATAGTTTATGTTTAGTGGTTATATCATGAAAGCTCTTTTTATAATCTGTTCAAAAATTGATGCTAAGTTATTTATCTAAATTATCTTACTTAATTTTAGGGTTTACAATACTTGCTTCTTGTATCAGAAGTAGAAGATATGGAGATATTTAAGATATGCCTAGAATATTGGAATTCAATAGCTTCAGATTTATATAGGGAAAGTCCTTTTTCTGCTCCAATGCCACTTTTAGGCTCTCCTTCAGCTGCAGGCATGACTCCACGGAGAATGATTTACATGCCTATTTTATCGAAGGTAAAGCTAAGTTTGTTTTTTTGTTTTTTATTCATATATATCAGAATTATTTTTAAATAGTTGGTCCTAATTTGTAACTTAGATTCGGTATATAATGGTTTCACGAATGGCTAAGCCTGAAGAAGTATTGATTGTAGAGAATGAACATGGTGAAGTTGTTAGAGAATTTATGAAAGATACTGATACCATTGATAACTACAAAAATATGAGAGAGACACTTGGTATAACAGAAGTTTTTGAATTAGCTTAAATGTTTTGTTAAATGTTGTTGTTTGAATTATATTTGTGTCAAACTCATTCATAAAAAAAAAAATCAAACATTGTTCTTAAAAAGAGCTGTTAAATAATTTCTGGAATTATTAGAAATGCAGCAATAGAAATTGTAGTAGGCTTACTTTTCAATTTTTTTTTTTTTTATTGTTTTGATATTATCTTTTGAATTTAGTTTACTTAACACATTTGGATTATCAAGACACTGAACATATTATGACAGAAAAATTGCAAAATCAGGTTAATGGCAGTGAATGGTCATGGAAGAATCTAAATACAGTGAGTTTAGTTGAATCTAAGTAATTTTGTAAACATGCTAAGCCCCTGCATATTAAAGTTATCTTTTTCCTTAATCTGAACCTTATTCAGATTTCTTAAAGTGTTAATTTCCATGTTATATTTTGTAAAACACATTCATTTTATAAGTACTGTACCTTCAACCTATTGAAGCATGAACTTTTTCTAGCTATGTTGGGCAATTGGTTCTATAAGTGGCGCAATGCATGAAGAAGATGAGAAAAGATTTCTGGTGATGGTCATTAAAGTAGGTTTACCTTTATTTTCGTTCAATGTTATCATTTTGTATAATTTATGAAGTAGACCTAAAATGTTAGTACACTTTCACAGAATCTGAATTAATTTCTCTATTAAAGTGGGAAAGGTTTTATCTTCAAAAAAGAACAAGAATTAGCTAGAAATATTTTTGGAGAAAAGTGTTATATTTTTCTTACTAATTTTTTCTTTTGCATAGGATTTACTTGGTTTATGTGAAGTAAAACGTGGGAAGGATAACAAGGCTATTATTGCATCTAATATCATGTACATTGTTGGTCAATATCCAAGATTTCTAAGGTTAGTTAAAATTATTACATGGTTTTCTGTCAATCAAACATTTACTTTTAGCTGTTTAATATAGTATTTTCTGTTAACTTTAGGGCTCATTGGAAGTTTTTGAAGACAGTCGTAAATAAGCTGTTTGAATTTATGCATGGTATATTTTTTCAAATAATTTTAAAAGATTGTTAAAAAACCAAATGGTTCAGCTATGTGGTTTTAACCATTATGATAATAAAGTTGACATTAAATTATATATATTCATAATCTGATATAGATTTTTAAAACATCAAAACCATCTTTTGATGTTTTAAAAATGAATTTTTAAGAGGAATTCTTTGACTGTATTTCCTTTTTAAATCTTAGTCTTTAAAAACTTTTAAAAAGTTGATAATTGCTGCATTTAAATCTTCCTAACTAGTATAAAAGGTTTTGGAAAATGAGATTCTTCTGGTGATTTTGTAGGCAAAAATACATTTTTAGGTAGATATTTTTTCCTGATATATTCAGTTTGTTCTTTTAGAAACTCATGATGGTGTTCAGGATATGGCTTGTGATACATTTATAAAAATTGCTCAGAAATGCCGAAGACATTTTGTCCAGGTAAATAAAATACTCTAGGGAAGCAATAGAGATTAAAGCTGGATTTCAACACCATTTCTATAAATCTAATTATTCACTTAGTGTTGGAAAAATCTCAAATTAATGTAACAGTCTCACATTAATGAAACTCATTGTGTGTTTTTAGGTAAACCAAGGAGAGGTAATGCCATTTATTGAGGAAATATTAAACAATATCAGTTCAATTGTGTGTGATTTACAACCTCAACAAGTTCATACCTTTTATGAGGCAGTGGGATTTATGATAAGCTCACAAACTGTAAGTGTTGTCTCAGTATTTGTTTTGGTTGATTAATTCGTTGTAAAAAAAAAAATGTTGTAAAAAATCATGCTTTTTTAGTGATCTGTCCATAATTGTTGCAAATAGGAATATGATTTTAGTTTTAAATTTACATGTTTTTTTTATTCTTATCTTGCAACATTTAGCACAAAATCAGACCTAAATTATAAGTTTAAATGTTCTATGATATATTGAGAAAATCTTTTTATGCTAGGATCAAATTGTTACAGAACGTCTAATTGAGAAATGTATGCTTTTACCTAACCAAATATGGGATGGTATAATTCAATCTGCAACTAAAGATATTAGCATCCTTCGTGATCCTGAGACTGTAAAGCAATTAATGAATATTTTAAAGACAAATGTTAGTGCTTGTCGTTCAATAGGGCATCCATTTGTTATTCAATTGGGTCGAATATACTTAGATATGGTCAATGTTTACAAAGTGCTCAGTGAAAATATATCTTCTGCAGTTGCTCAGCATGGTATGTTTTTTTCATGAAATTTGAAATAATTACATAGTCAGCATCCATTATGATCTGATAAGTTTAAGAGCAGATTTTCTTGTAGTTTGGAATTTTTAAGAATTTAAATATTTGTTGACATAAAATTCTGATATTACCTTTGTTTCATGTTAAATAAATGTTATTCTTTATTAAATGTTATTATAGTTTTATGTTTTTAATAAAATTTAATTCAATTTTTTGATTTACTTTAAAATATAGTGTTTATTTATTCATGACATTACAAGGCATGTTGTTTTTATTCAAAAGATTTAAAAATAGTTTTTCAGTTTCATATATATATATATATATATATATATATATATATATATATATATATATATATATATATATATATATATATATATATATATATACAGTATTGGACAAAACATTTGCAACCAACATCGAACAATGCTAAAAAGTGTTCCTAATTTTACATGTCTTAAAATTGAAATGAACTATACTACCACAGCAAACAGTTCAGGAGTCTAGAGTCATAGCATGCCATGACATGAGCAATCAGCTGACAGGTGAAAGCACACAGGCAGAATTTTGTTGGCAAGTGCAATTTTGCAGCGGACAAAACAAGTGCAACTTTTTTGGTTTGTTTCATTTTCTTAAGTCTGGTCCATGTCAACGTCACGGAAGTTTTTTAATAATTAAAGGAAGTATCCAGAAGCATGCAAAAGCTTCCAGAAGTTTCCAGAAGAAGCATCTGGAAGCATCCAGTAGCATCCAGAAATATTTTTATGACTTCAAGTGCAAAAATGGCTCCCGACAGTCTTGGATTGGAACTAAGAAAGAAAATTATTGGCGATTACGTTAGTGGAATGTCACAAAAAAGTATTTGTGATAAATATCGCGTGAAAAAATGGACCGTATCAAGACTATGTTCCAAATATCGTTCTACTGGGAAGTTGGCAGCAGATAACAAAGGTGGAAGACCGCGTTCCACCACTTCTAGAGAGGATTCTATGATCGTCAGATCCGTCAAGAAGGATCCCTGGATATCATCAGTCGAGATACAAAAGCAATTAGGAGCTGCCTGTATCAGACCGAACAATCAGACATTGTGCTGTTGAAGCCGGATTTTTTTCTCGACGCCCTGCAAAGAAACCGCTGACTTCACTAAAAAGCCAGAAGAAAAGACTCCTGTTTGCTACATCTCATATTGACTGGAATGTGCAGAAATGGCGAACTGTCCTGTTCAGTGATGAATCGAAGTTCAACATCATTGGGAGCGATGGCATTTGCCGTGTTCGTCGACCGGCTGGAAAATGCCTTGATTTATGTTACTGCCATAAGACCGTGAAGCAAGGTGGAGGCAATGTAATGGTCTGGGGGTGTTTTTCTGCTAACGGTCTAGGTCCAATACATCGAAACGATGGAATAATGGACCGTTTCATGTATAAAAATATCCTGAAAGATGTTATGTTACCTCATGCTGAATGGAATATGCCACTAAAATGGGTTTTTCAGCAAGACAACAATCCGAAACACACTGCAAAAGTAGTCAAGCAGTGGTTTCAAGACAACCACCTATCGGTGATGGATTGGCCGCCTCAATCTCCGGATCTCAACCCTATCGAGAACCTGTGGGAGATCGTCAACCGCAGAATTAATGGTGAAGGTGTTCGTAATAAGGATTAACTGTTTGAACAAATCCAAAAGGCCTGGGCAGCGATTCCACCAAGTTTCATTGATCACCTGATCGAATCTATGCCTCAAAGATGCAAGGCTGTGATCGACAACAAAGGATTCGCCACGAAATATTGATAGCGAAATACAGCTTGGTCAACATTTTGTCAAGTTGCACTTGTTTTGTTCAGAAGGAAATCAACTTTTTTTAATACTTTTGATTAATTTATTAATTTTCATGTACAAGTAATGAACCTTGTGATGAATAAAACTTGAAGAACTTTGTCTCTAAACAGTTGCATAGTTATTTCTCTAAATTGAAAAAAGGCAGCACTTTTATATAAAGAAACTAAATTAGCATTATTTGGTTGCAAATGCTTTGTCCAATACTGTGTATATATATATATATATATATATATATATATATATATATATATATATATATATACACACTACTGTGAGCAAAAAATGCCAGGAATTTGTTTATAAATAAAAAAACCTTTATTTATTATCAATTCATTTTATTTCCCTCAATGTAGTCCCCCTCCCCTTCCTCCTCCTCTTTGTCCTCCTCTTCCTCCTCCCTTACCTCCTCCCCTTCCTCTTCCTCCTCCTCTTCCTCCTTCTCTTCCTCTTCCCCCTCCCCAATGGAATGCACTTGTGGTAACATTTTTTCCAGTTTTAAAAATATGCTACAAAGACTTCTTCTGGTATAGCCTTCTATTCCTTCTTCATTTTGGTTTTATCTCTATCAATTTAAAATGGTGACCACAGAGCAGTCTCTTGAGTATATGTGTTGTGTTTGTGGCCAAATCATCACAAGTTACAAATTCAGTGTGAGATAATGCATTATCGTGATTCAAAAACCAAGAATGGTCTCTCCACAAATCTGATCTTTTTTGACCCACAGCATTATGCAAACAATTTATAACACCCAAATTTTAGTCTTTGTTGACAATTTTGCCAGTTGGAAAGAATTGATAATTCAAAGAAAACTGTCAACATGGCCTTGATTTTTGACTTGCTTTAATGTGGTTTTTTGGGTCTTTGGCACAGTATTCACCTGATTGATCAGTTGTTTCCAAGTCGTAAGCTTAGATCCAAGTCTTATCTCAAGTTTCGATGCGTTTCATTTTTGTCAATAGTCAGAAAGCATTGTTTTATACACTTCAATGTAGTACTGTTTTTTCATGAAATTGTGTGTTTTTGGTACCAATCAAGATTTCTTTTTTCTGATTTCCATATGGTCACTCAAAATGGTTTTCACTGATCCTCCCAATAGTCAAACAAGGTCAGTAAGGTCTCGAACTGTCATTTAACAATTTTGGAGCACCAATTCTTTGATTTTGTTGGTGTGTAGTTCATCAGTTGATGTTAATGGTTGTCCTGGCTGTGCCTGGTCTTCAACACTTTCCTGAACCTTTTTTGTACCACTCTAACTTTTGTTTTCAATAGAACTTGCCCTCCAAAAAGCCTTCTGCAATAACGCTTTAGCAGTAGAAATTTCATTTTGCATACAAAATTTAATTGAACTGCTTTACTGATTAGTTTCAGATAATAGTTTCAGACAAAAAACAAAAAATTCACTCTTAGCTGTTTTTAAACGGATGTGTATCTCAAATGTGCAATTTGGAACAGATAATGGTGACAGGAGTGCCAACTTAAAAATATAAACATTTGTCCCTATCAGAATCACAAAAAAATTCAAGTTTAAGTTTCTTGTTGTTTTTTGCCCACAGTAGTGTACATACATACATACATACATACATGCATGCATGCATGCGTGCATACATACATATTAACAATTGTAAAACCTTGTAGTATTTTTTCATTGTTTATATAAAGGTAATCATTGTTTTATCTGCTCAGGTGAAGGAGTGACAAAACAATCATTAATAAAATCTATGCGTGGTGTCAAAAAAGAAACTTTAAATTTAATAAATTGTTGGGTAAATAAATCAACTGATCCAAAGCTTGTAAGTCATGTTTCTTTCTTGCTCTTACTTTTTCAATGCCTTTTTATAAAAAGCTTTGCATTTCTTATTCTAAATTAATTTTCTGTAGGTTAAAGACAATTTTATACCTCCGTTACTTTCCACTGTACTTGAGGACTATAGCAAAAATGTTCCACAAGCAAGGGAAGCTGAAGTTTTAAACACACTTGCAACTGTTGTCAACAAACTGCAGGTTTAATATAAGATTAAAAATGCAAGTTTAATATAAGAAAAGATTGTAGTGCGTTATTAGTAAAACACTATTTAAATATGAATATTTCAACCAATTGATGAAGATACTTTTGATAATTTTGTTTTGTAAATGACTGTGTGAAATTTCTTTTTCAGAATCACGTTGTTGATGACGTTCCTTTGATGTTTGATGCTGTTTTTGAATGTACACTTAATATGATAAATAAGGTACATTTGTTTGTTGTTTTTTTTTGTTAATAAAAACTTAAGTCTACTTAAAGACATTTTGTATTAACTTCAACTTATTTTCTTTTCTTCAAAGTTTCTCTTTTTATTTTAGGATTTTGAGCAATTCCCAGAACATCGAACTAACTTTTTTATTCTTTTACAAGCAGTTAATCAACGTTGTTTTCCAGGTAGTTTTTCATACTTAATATGCTACAGAGACATCTAATAGTAAATCCAGTTACTGTAATATAATAGTAATTTTGAAATAGAATTCAAAAGAGTTCCCTTAATTGCTTAATCTCTTTTGTTGATAAATTGATAAAATATTGTTACTGTTATTGTTTAAAATTTCTTATTTAAGAACAATTTGTTTAAATGCTGACCATTTTTTGATATATTTTCTAAATTGCTGTTTCTCTTTCTTACACAACTTCCAGGTCTGAGGACAGGTTTCAATTTTTTGCGCTCTAGTTCTAAACCCAAAACTGAAGTCATAGAGTGGTTTTTATTTTATTTTTTTTATTTTTAAACCTATTCTCTTCAATTTGTTTAATTTATTTTTAGCATTGGTTGCTCTTGCTCCTCCTCAGTTTAAACTTGTTTTGGATTCTGTCATATGGGCATTCAAACACACCATGAGAAATGTTGCAGATATAGGTTTTTTTTAATTTTATATTTTTATTTTGTGTTGTCATTTATTCTAAGTGCTATGGCTTTTGGTTTTTATCTTTGGTGCCTAATTTTTTTTATGGTCTTTGTTGCCTAGGCCTTGAAATTCTACTGGGTATTTTATTGAATATTCAAAAACACCCACAAGCAGCTCAAGTGTTTTACCAGCAATACTACATTATGATTCTGCAGCATGTATTCTCTGTTGTTACCGATAGCTCCCATACTGCAGGTAAGTGTTCTACTTTTTTATGTTGATTATTGCAGACTACACAATACAAAAAGAGTATGTTTAGCTTCCTGAGTAATGTTACAATCTTCTGATGGAATGTTATATTCTGATGTTGATGAATGTTAAATATTGAAATGGTTCATACATTAAAAATTAAAAAGACAATTTACAAAAGCAAATTTTTATTTTCAATGAGTTTTGCTATTCTTTATTTTAGCTCTTACTAAACATGCATCAATCTTATCCCATATGTTTACCATCGCAGAAAATAATGGAATAAATGTGCCATTATTTAATCCTACTCAAGTACAAGGTGGAATGTCTAATGAGGTACTAAAATGACAGCATTTCTGCTATTTCTCTTACTTCTCTTTTATTTTTCATCTGAAAGCCATTTCTAATTTTATTTTCAGCTTTACATAAAAGAATATGCTGCAGCTTTACTCAAGCAAGCGTTTCCTCATTTACAGCAGTGAGTGTTTAATTTTATTGTTATCCAAAAATTAATTTTTAGCCGTTATGTTTCTTAAAAATTCCTTTTATGATATCGTGAAGTCTTTTGCTTTTGCATATCTTCAGAAGTTATATATGAACTTTATGTTTTCGTTTAATTTCTATATATCGAGTATTTTGTTTTTAGTCCACAAATAAAGATATTTGTTCAGGGATTGTTCGATCTCGATCAAAATATCGCCCAATTCAAGGAGCATTTAAGAGATTTCTTGGTTCAAATTAAGGTAATTTGATATTATCGCAGTTTTATAAAATTTTTATTTTTTATAAAACTGATTTCTTTATATTGTATCATTTTTCTTGTTTAGGAGTTCCAAGGTGAAGACTGCAGCGATCTGTATTTAGACGAACGTGAGCAGCAACTACGAGCTGCTCAAGAAGAGAAACGAAAAAGACAAAAAGATGTACCTGGTATTCTTAATCCGCACGAAATCGCTGAAGAAATGCAGGACGATTAACTTGGTTTTTTTAGAACATGAGTAATGACACTGTACATATTCGTATCTGTCTCTGAATGGAAGAAAAAAAATTCGCAGAGTTTTCCTGCAGGGAGAGGCCATAAAATGTTTTTCAGAGTTGTTGTGCAGCGAGAGACAGAATATGTTTTTCACAGAGTTGACGTGTAGCGAGAAAAAAAAGATTTATTTAACATTATTTTTTATATAGCAAAAAAAAACTTATTTGATATAAAGTGAGATCTAAGTGTGCGTTTGTAAACGAGGCTTTTTATTGGATGATTTTAGGTCAGCCATGTTTTTTGTTATTTTTGTTTGTTTTTTTCACGCAGCAAGTCTATTTTTAAAAAAAAGGGTTTAAAGTCTTTTTAAGGGACTTTAAGGTACGTTTAAGTTATTGTGCTCTGAAACTTCTTGATTATAGTTTTGGCTCGAAATTAATTTTTTCACTTAATTCGCGTTGTGTGAAAAAAAGATATCTTGTTATTTTATATGAGTTGAAATATTTCTTAGATGACGAACGTAAGTTGCTGGTTTATCAAAGTTTGTAAATACGTGTGATAAGTGAGTCAGCGAAATATAGAGATTTGAGATGTATACTTAGAGAATGTTATTTATTATATTGTGAAACAAATTTCAGCAAAAGCATTTGGCCCGTAAAAGTTTTTTTTTTTCTCGTATTTTTTTGAGGCAGAAAGAAGCATCTAAAAGGGACAGTTGAGCAACTTTTTACGCGAGTTCTCGAGATTTGTGTGTTCACTTCAGGTTAAAAAAAAAAAGTATAAATAAAATTGGGAATTCTAAATTAAAGTTCAAATTGATTCCCTTATTTTTTGCTACGATCGAAATTTTTTAACAGCATTTTCTCGGCACAGTTGTATGTTTAAGTAATTTCCTAGACTAGATTTTTTTTCTTAAAGTTTCCGGATTGCTCATACAAACCAAGTTAAACCTTATCACCTGTCTATTAATTAACTTTTATTGAAAACCTTTTTAAATTACTGTTGCTAGGATGACTTACTTAAACTCACAAGTTTGACAAACAATAAATTTACATCCTCTTGAAAAATGTAAACTATTCGCGTTTTGCAAGTATTAGCGTGACATTTCTTAGAACTATTTTGAAATGTAATCGCTATAAAAATTGTCCTATTTATAGGATTAAGAAGGCAAACATTTATAATCAGTAATTTCCTCTCAGATTAAGAAGTGGGTTGCGTTTGTCATCCAATTATTTGATGATTCTCCTATAAACTAACTCTAAGACTGTTTAAGTTCCATATCGGGGAATTCATTTTTAGAAAAAAAACTACTTTGAAAACTTTATGCAATTTAATAGATGAAACGTTTTTAATTGTTGACTAATCATGTGTTTTCATTTAAAACTGGTAAAAATAAAAATGATAGTGTCAAGGGCTTCATAGAAATATTTTTTTGATGTTTCTTAAATTAAAAAAAAAAATGTTGCAAGTAAGTCTAAACTAAAACTTTTTAACAGATGTAAAAAAAAAATCAAAATGGTTTCAATCGTGGTATGAAATACTTGTTAAGTAGACCACCGACTTAAAACTTTGTTATTTGTCATTGAGAGCTTCGTACTTTCGATTTTGAAGTCTTACCAATCCCCTAAACCCCTCCTTCCAATTAACTTTACAAATCATTGTGTTATCAAAACTGAAATTATTCTGCGAAAATTTTTATTATTTCCGGTAACGAATAGAAGCTGTGAAAAATGTTGGAACCTGATGCGAGAAAAGATAAAATGTCTTACTGCAAGGCTGTCATGGCTATCGCGACTCGGATATATATTTATCTAAATTGCGTAACGTACATAAACGTAAACCTAATAGTATTTGCGTAGAGCGTCTCTATTTAATATCGTTGTTTATTCTGTTATTATTTTCTTATTAGCAGAAATACTTATATTATGAATACAAGTATAGAAAAACATTTATATTATTTGTATGATCATTATGTTGATAAAAATCACTCAAACTTATTTCTGAGACAACTAAGTTTAAAGTAACTTAATTTTGGAAAATATGTATTCAGTCATTTTTTAAAAAAGAATAAAATACTTAAGCCGAACCGACTTGAATAGCGTAGATAATTACTATAGTCAGACATAATAATGATTATGAGCATTTGTGAAGATAACTTATTTTTACGAAACCATTGTCAGTGACATTTGTCAATACAATGACGACATATCTATACATATGCGTGCTATATATATATATATATATATATATATATGTATATATATTATTAATCTTAAAACGATTTTCATTATTATTAGTATAACTTTTATTTTCATTACTTTTTGAATATTTGTCTCGTTATCCCAAAGATTATCACAGAAAATGTAACTTTTTAGTCAGTCTACATTGTTAGGCTCTCAAACCACACACACGCATCGTCATAAATATAAACGAAAAGAAAAAGCTCATTCAAAGTAAACAATTAAGTTTCTGTTATGTGAAAAATTCAGAGGAACAAAGAAATAAATAAAACGCGCTCTGATCAAACAAAAGAAATTCTATTTAAAAATTTCCTCACGTACGTACACGAGTTTTTGCCGACTAACAACGTTATTGAAGCTCGCTGTTATCTTATTGAAAAAATTATATTGTTTCTTAAGCCTGTGTGCTTTTCATTTCCTTTGCGTTCTTTCGCATAACAAATTCAAAATGTTTGTAATTCCTGCTTTATGAAAAAGTACTGGTACTAGTTGCAAGATAAAGCTGACCAATCAATTTTCTCTCGATGTTTCTTAGAACCTTAGTCATCACAAGATAACATCTCATTGAGTAACAGTGTTCGGACCATTTACGTTTCTGTTGATTATAGCGAGTTAGTATTTTTCTTTATTTTTATTCGCTAAGTTATAAACTCAAGATGAGCGGCGATTATGAGAGCTAAAATGGAATTAACCGGTAAAGAATCAACTGACGACCTAAAACTTCTCTTTTCACGAATAATATATACAGCCTTAGTCGTAAATACTTCAGTTTTAAAAATAAACGACATCTTAAAGTTAGAGAATGTTGATAAAATTGTACATATATTAAAGAAACGTTCACAATGGAATGGAATTCAATCATTCATTCTCAGTTATCCGTCATTTTTCCAGCTCGTCGAAGAGAACAATACTTTTGTAATCAAACCGATTGCTACGGTTGAGTTCTGTCGTGATTTTGATGGAAAGAAGGGCTGCTTAAAAACGTTTTGTCCTAAGCTACATGTATGTCGTCATTTTGTTAAGGGAAAATGCACCTTTGGCCCTAGATGTAAAAAGCCACATCATTTCGAAGGAAGCAATACTCGTGACGTTTTAAGAAACCATTTTCTTGAAGGTTTAACAGATGAGCAATTGCGAGAGTTTTTATGCAGGAATGTTCAGCATTTACTTGAACAAGATTCAATGAACTCTGAAGTCCCAAAGAGTTTAGAAATTTGTAAATATTATAATGTAGCCACTGGATGCACTCGAGACTTCTGCCCATATATTCACGTTTGTAGATTTTATGCTGAAGAAGGAAACTGTAAATTTGGGAACCAATGCATAAGAAAACATAGCATAGATAATCTTCAAACAAAATTCCTTTTACATCGTTACCAAATGGACAATTTAACAGAGCTGCAGGTAATGACATACTTAAAAATTAAAGCTGAGAGAAGAGAAGATCAATCTAGTGCTGAAAAAAGTGAAAAATCATCGCCACCCCTTCTAAGCCCTAATCAAACTCCTGTAAACATTGGACATCATTTTCCAGCTCTTTTTTCTTTACCAAATGCCACAATTTTACATGCTTTAGCCAACAACAAAATTTTAAGAAAATCATCTAACCCTATTCATTCACCTATACTTAGTTTGCCGATTTTTGACGATGTGTCACGTGGACGAAAATACTCTTTACCAACACCACCTGTACTTGTAAATAAAAGTGGAATTTCCAGAAACGGGATTGCGGAAGAAAAGTCATTTGTTCAAACGATGCCTCCATTCTCAGAATGCAGTAAAATGGAAAATTTATCCTCAGAGCTGCAACTCCAATATTTTAACACTATGCCTCAAAGTTCTAATGTAGACAATAATAATAGAAATCGAAAAAATGACTTAAAAGATGATGAATTGCATTCGAGGAGCTTAAACCATTTCGAAAGCATATTGGCAAAGAATCCGAGCTTTACTGTAAATCAGCCTTCATCTTTAGTTTCAAAATCTCATCATGAATCTTTTGTAAAAACATTTCTTGCAAATTCTTTTGAAGAAAGTTGCAAACTTTATGACAAAAATGAATGTTTACACGACGGACTCGGCTTGTACAATCTTTCTCCGCCAACAACGTCTAATCATCATTATGAAAAAAGAAATTTTAAAATCACAGAGAATCAAGAAAATAGTCAAGACTTTGAAAAGTTTCGAGTTGATGTTGATAAAAATGTTTCCGTAAACGGACACTCAACTAGCAACTCTAGTTTAAAATCGAACAAATCTTTGAATTATGAAGACTCTTCCCTATTTTCAAACTACTACGTTAATTCACAAATTTCTTCAAGCGAAGTGTACTCTCCTTTAGGATCATTTACAAGTAAGGGGGGTTACTTTTCTCTTCAAAAATCAAAAGAAAATTCTCCTACTAACAACGACCTCATTGTAAGAACCTCCAACGATCAAAAATTTGGTATAGATATTTCTACGAGTTTATACAAAACCCAATTTCTACCAGACTTCTCTGCGCATACAAATGGTCAAAGCGAAAACGTATCGACGCCGAGCAAAAACCGAGAAAATTATTGCATATGCCAACAAACTGTAATATGTACTTACTTTATAAGAGGAAAGTGCTTATGTGACCCATGCCATAAGTTGCACACTGAGGAAATCTTTCAGTGGCAAGTCTATACAACTCCTTTAAAAAATATAAACAGTCTTAAAAATGAAAACACAAAAGGAAAATGGATAAATATAGGAAAAAATGAAAATTTGAAACTGGAATCTGACTACTGCTCAGCAGAATTAGAGCATTCAAAAATTGATCTTTTTGGCACCACCGTTACAGTTAAGTTTGAAGAAATGGTTGCTGTGGGGATAAGTGAGATTAATGCAAACTTTGGATCATACGACTTATCATCGTGGTTATTGCAAGCGTCAGGTATAAGAAAAATTATTTTCAAATTAGGGCCATTGCATAAATTAATTGAAGGCAATGACGGGGATGACGGTTTGACACTGTTAAAAACGTTGGCATTTTTCCATTTCTCATTTTATTGAACAATAAAGGCTCCCTTTACAAAACGATTGTTTTCCAAAGGTTACGTTTTTTATAGGAAATTTAGCTTTGTAAAACAACCATTAAAAAAATATTCAAGTGGGAGAGTTCAAACACGAAAGTTCACAAATCGTCTTTGAATCACTCTCACCCTTTTTTTTTTTTGTGCTTTATAAGGCAATTTACAATGATTTAAGTAAAGGCGAATTTTATTTCGATTTTACTTTTTAGGACAGATTTCGTTTTCGAAAGATTTTTGTTAATTGCCAAGTATGCTTTAATTTTTAATACTGTGGTGTGGTTTATTTCATAAACAATGAACCCTAACTGCGAAAAGAAAATTGTGCGTTGTTTTGCTTTGTTTCCTTTTTTTATAAAATAACAACTAGCGCAGCGATCGCCGGTGAGACACGTTGATGTCATGACAACAACAACCTTTGTGAACATAGAGTCTCTAACAAAAGCCATTACTAAAATATTACACAAATTTTTCTATTTTAGTTTTTTATTTGTTTTCTGTTAATCCTCTGTTAAGTAAACTTCATAAACCATAATTTTATGTCTTTAAAACCATTTTTTTTTTTTTTAATTTTTCATTTAAATAAAATTTTTTGTGTGTTTAAGTTTTTTAGTAAAAAAATTAATAAGTAATAAAGTTTTCTATCACTTAACCAAATTGAGTTTACTATGTCACGTGTTTATTGATCAGTCATACACAGGGGCGAAGGTAACAATCAAAAACAATAAATTAAAATCAATAAAATTACCAAATAAGTTAACAATTTAAAAAACTTTTAGGATTTTCCGTTTGGACTGTTTAAAATGTTTGTTTTTGATGTTTAGATTTTGGGTTTTTAACAGGTGGAAGTTTCACTTTATTGTCTTTATTATACTTTGAAATTTGCTTTCGATTTTGTTAACTCGTTTACTTGTTCCATTTATACGTTACATTATACGTTGCATTACAAGTGCATTAAAATTTTTTTAGATGAATCTTCAATTCAAGACAATGTCATTTATAAAATGCGTCGTTTGTCCACATTATCGTCCGTGGTTGAACACTCAGATTCTGCTTTGTCAACAGTGTGGTGTTGGTATTGGGAAGATAATTTCGGGATGTGGAGGAGCTACCCATATAATAATTCCGATCTAATAGAGGCAAATAAAGCGTGCCTTATTAGTGAAATTGAATCCAAATATATGGAGGGTATAATTTAGTATAAATTACTCCTTAGAATACTTTTTACGCATAAATACTTTTTTTTATAGATAATTGGTATTTTAAAAAATATATAAATTTATCCTTATTTCCTTACGTTTTAACGAAACTCTTTCATTTTTAGGCCATGGGGAGTATACTTTTGTAGAAAAGAAAGCCAAATTTGATTTCATTTCCATGTTTCAAATTAACAATCAATTGGGAAAATATATAAAAATTCGACGTCGTCCAAAGTTTGCACCACAAGATCTTCATAATGAAACAAGGTAAGAGTCATTAACTCAGTATTTTATTATGTTGTAATTTATATTTACTTACCACGAACCAATTTGCTTAATTTTTTTTTTTTTACTGCATTAAGGATTGATTATCCAATTGGATTTGATTATGGTGTTAACCAGTCACTCTATTCAAAATCAAAGCAATCTTTTATTGGGAATGGTTATGATCTAGTACCTTTACAAGCAATGTCTGATAAATACAATACAGTAGCAAATCAGTTTAAGAATTATTGCAACGAATCTGAAGTATTAAGCATTATACAAGTTCAAAATAAAGAACTTTGGGGTGCTTTCGTTAGGTACATATTTTTCTTTGTTGCATATAGAACTTATGATAATAATTTCTCTTGGCATGTTTGGCTAAATCGTTTGGCATGTTTAGGCTAAAAACAAAAAGTCTTTTTAGCTTTAAAAAATATTTAAACAACCTTTTGAAAATATGTTAACCTTTTTGATCGTTTTATTTGAAGCATAATTAAATAATAATTTAATAAAAGCATATTTGAAGTACGATTTTGTAAATAGATGCAAAAACTTAAGTGAAAGGACTTTTTTTTGTCTAATGAATTATTTCTTATCTGATACTTGCTTCAAGTTATTTTTTTATTTTAAAGAATTAATATTAAGAATAAGAGTTTATAGAGTTTTAATCTAAAAAAAAATCTAGTAAAATTTATATATTGCAGCTCTAATTTAATTTTAAAAGCAGTTTTAAGTAACGGATATAAAAATTGCGATATTCTATAATCGTGGATTCATTTTTCTTTCTCTTTACTTAATCAGCATGATTAGCATAATTGGTTTAGATTCCGTAACATGCTGATGAATAAAGGCTTGAAAACTACTGAAAAGATTGCATTTAAAGCCGCATTGAAAAAAGATTTGGCTGGAATCTTTCAGCAAGGTTTTCCTGTTTGTTTGTGCAAAACAACTAACGGAAATATGCCACTTTGCAATACTTTCTCAAACGATCCACGCAAAGTTCAACTCGAAGATCAGTTAACCTGTGAAGAACCTTTCAGATATACCTTCTGCGCGCGCATGACTATTTCAATATCAGATGTAAAGGAAAATGGTTCCGGAGCTTTAGATTTCCATTCCTCAGATTCGTATCTTTATAGTCACCATACAAATCAGGTCTACCCAGAATATTTAATTATTTTTAAACCATAGCTATAAGTAAATTTATTATTCACATCGACTATAAAAAAACTCCCAAACCCTCCAATCTCTTTTTAATTACTGTGTATATCTTGTAAAAATCAAAACCGAAATAAAATTCGTAAATTTTCACTTTTTTTTTCAAGTTTCGTATAAAAACATCTCAGGTAATATGATTTTTTAATCGAAGTCTTCACAATCTGTTCTCGTATACATTTCTTACTTTTTTTTTATTTTTATCTTTTATCAAACTTTGTTTATCATTTTTCAGATTCCAATAAATGAAAAATAACATGATTTCAGATTTATTTAAGGCAAAAAATTGTGTAAATCATGCAATTTTTTCTGACCAGCTTAAAAAGTCCATTTCTGATCTTTCTTGAAAATTTATGTTTAAAATTGTGAATATACGGGAGTTGTGTGAATCTTTTTAAAACGAAAGTCGCGGTAAAACGAAAAGGAAGTAATTTATATTTATTTTAGCATTACGGAGTTTGTTGTTGACGGTAGCTGCCTAATTAATTATTTTTAGTCTTAAAGTTATTACTCTAAACCTTTAAAGAGTTCTATTTAAAAAAATGTTCATAACATGCAATTAAAGGTATAAAGCTGCTGTATATTAAAAACCGTGAAATGCAAAATATTGTTTTTGTAAATAAAACGATAAAATGAATTTTTACCAAAGGTTATTATTATTGTATTTACGGTATTTTTATATTTTTTGTGAATCACAAATTGTCTTATGACTTACTAAGTTTCTACGCTATTATTTCTAAACAAATAACACCGATGCGTACGCGTAAATAAAAGACTTTTAATAGAAACCTCACGTCTTGAAAACATGTGACAGCACGTGAATAAATACTTCTGTTTCGAAATATATCGGAATTTTCATTTTCCCTTACTGAAAGAAAACGCACTTTTATTGTTGCGGTCGGTTTCTCTGTTATCTTTATAATCTTGTTAAACGTAAAGAAGTTTTTGAATATTTTAGAAAAGCCGATTATAGTTAGCTGATCTATAGTTGACTCGTGATAATAAAAAACTTTAAAACGTGTCTTTTCAGATATTTTTGTGCGAACCTTTTTTGCGTTTCCGCTTGTTAGAAATGATATATATTTTTTTATTTTATTTCTTTATCGTATTTTTATTTCAGTCTGTGGTTTTCAAATTCAACATTTCAAAATCTAACATTTCAAAAACTAAAATTTTTTTAACGCAGCTAACATAGACAGCATTTTTTTTTAAAATTTGATTGTCTCGATTGTTGCTACATTGACGACTTTACTCCTTCAACTTTAAATCTTCAATGGGTATTTATTATTACACTTATTTTTGGATATAAAGAAATTTTGTAAAATTTAAAAAATACATTTGGAAAAGCGAAATTTTGTCTAGATTATAACGTAATGTGAAATTTTGTTTTCGTATTTTCGTACTTGTGATTTTTGTTTGTAATTAGATGTATTAAAAGGAAGAATTTTTTAACAATAAAAACTGCGAGGTGTCGTCAGTAAATAAAGACTTGCTTGTGGTCAGCGCTGCAAAATAAAAAATTAATTCGTGTTAAAATTGTTAACGCAATAAATTAAGAATATAACAGCAAAATTTTATATATTTTTCATATCTTTACATACGTTTAAAATTTTTTTCTTTTAATAAACAGCAGTCATTAACGCGTATTTCCTGAAAACACTCAAACTACTCAAAGCGTTTATTCCCATCCTGCCGAACAACAAGCGCAATAACTAATCTGGCGACGTTGACGTATTATAAGTTTATGGATTTTTTGTGGCTAAACACAAAGTGTCTTTTTTGCATTTTTATTATTTTGTTCATAATTAAACATATCGGAATCCTGTAGACAGCGGACGGTGAACTGTCCACTGTCTACTGGATTCGACAAACATAGCTGCATGAACTATTTAAGAGTAACGAAGTAAATGAGTAAAACTGTCTATTGTCTTACAAGTAAAATTGTCTTTTCTTTAAAGAAGAATATTTCTTGTACTAATCGAGCAAAAAACGTTCGGTTTATTGACATCTTTAACATCAATATAAATATTTTATATTTGATTAATCGCTGATGCCAGGTGCTATTCTCGTGAGTTTCCAAAAGCAACCTTGTAAAAAAAAATTCAGCAAATGATTTCATCGTTTAAAATTAGAAACACCTGCAAATTTAAGTTTTATTGGACATATATCGCATAAGCAAAATGATTTTTAAAATGAAAATATAACATAGAATTCCTATAATCATTCCTGGGTTTATTTAATTTCGACATCTGTTTAAAGTTGTAGTTATGGATGGAAGTGTGTGCTTTTGTGTATGTGGGTCTATTTAAGGCAAGAAGCAGGATCGGAGTATAATTTGGGGTATAATCAGAGAATTAAACAATCTTAAATAAAATACCGACCTTTGTTCGTAAAATAGAGATTTCAGAAGAATTAGAAGAAGAAAAATAGTAAATTGCATTGGGAGAATATTTATTAATAAATATTCATTAATAATAAATTGTGCTGGGAGATAATCTGTGCAGTAGGTTTGCTAGATGTAACTGTTGTGGCTTTACTATGGTACTTACTTTAGTAAAAACGTGTTCGTTGTCTTCATTATCACTCAATTCATTTACTTATTGCCATTCTTTCGATTTTATTTAGGCTTTTTGACCACTGCTCGTGAATCACAAACCCACTGAAAAATAAGAATTCTTTTTTCAGAAGCAATAACTTTCCTTCTCTATACTGCTGTAACTTTATTCAATGTGCTTCCCAAACTTTTACCTAAAAACCTCTTTAAAGTACTTGTTAAAAAATACGTCAAGAATATGAAAGCAGCTAATAAATTCTCGCGGTAAAAAAAGTTTTTTTTCTTTATAAAAAAGGCTTTTATATTTTGTAACGTGTGCTCGATAAAAATCAGTAAATCAAGATGTCTTTACTAAAGTAATTACCTTAGTAAAGCCACAACAGTTACATCTAGCAAACCTACTGCACAGATTATCTCCCAGCACAATTTATTATTAATGAATATTTATTAATAAATATTCATTAATAAAACTGCACAAATTTTCTCCCAACGCAATTTTTTGAGGGGGGAGGTGGAGGAGGAGCAAAATCAGAAAATCATTCTTCAGCTCAAGTTTCTTGTTTCACTTTTGTAAAGTGAAAACGAAAATTACTTCAGTAAAACGCATTAATCCCTGAAACTGCTAGATTTCTTCCAGCATTTTCCATCACCTCAAATATGGCGCTTCCATTTCAGAAGCACTATTTTATATCGATACTTCTTTTTTTGCACGTGTTTTATTTCTTCTTTTGTCGCTAATTGACTAAACATTTAAGTAAAAAAAAAGTACTATTTTAAACAAAAATGACTCAAATTAAGTTCTTTGTTCAAAATAATAGACGATACTTGATCGGCGATCGGACATTATTTTGACAATATATTAAAAAATTTATACCACGTTGTTATGGAAAAGAGAAAATTTCAGATATAGCACTTAAATACAAGACCAAGCCATTATTTGATTAAATTACAGCTAAGTACGGTTAAAAAAAAAATACGGCTGACTAAGGCACTAGTTTTACCCAATTAGGCTGTTTGATTAAGTAAAGCTAGCTGACTGCTTAGAGTTTAGGTGGTGGTGGTAAATTGAAATCTGTAACATAAAATTTAGGATATGTAATAACTCAATATCATAGGTGTAGCTTACTGATGAAACTGTGTTATCCATATAGTTGAAAGTTTATATTTTTATGGGTTTTTAAGTTTTTTAAGTTCGAGCTTTCAATGTAGACAAACTCAATCTTCTTTGCTTTAAATTGGCTCATATAATAAACATAAGTACCGTGGTGTGACCTACCCAGTGGGCATGCATCGTCCGTAAGACTTTCGTAAGACGTCCGTAAGACTTTCGTAAGACGTCCGTAAGACGTCCATGAAACGTTGTGCGGACGATACATCCCCCCTGGGTAACAAAGTCCTATACTATAAGAAAGTCCTAATGTAACAAATGATAGATTTTAACATTATGAAATTAGTATTTTGGGGAAAGTAATTTTGTTATTTCAACTAGATATCCAGTTATTATTTAAAAATCACAAAATATACGTAAATATTTATTGTTAGATTACACCGCGTTAAAAGTATTTTTTCTCTTGTTATCGTCAAGGACTGTTGAAGTGTTTGAATTACTTTTTTAATAATTATTCTTATACTAAGAAGAACAGCAGTTCACATATTTTCTACCGGTCTTTCGGTACCGGTCAGCTTTCCTTTGTACAAATTTTTTGGGATTGAAAGATTACCTTTATCAACGCATTATTAACAAACGTTTTACTTGGAATATTTTCTTTTTTTTGCATTTGTAATAAGCGTATTTCCTTTAAATAATTATTGTGTATATTTACATTTATATTTTATAATAATTATTCTATAGTTATTACAAAAGTTCAAAATGGTCGCATCATATTTTTTAAAAACGCTATAAGTTCATCTTTATAAAAATAATATTTCATAATTACAATATCAGAGTAAAATTACCATCTAATATAAATTTTAAATTACTATCTTCTTATGTGAGCATTTACCAATTTTGAATGTACTTTAAAACCCCTTATAATTTATTATTCGTTTGTTAATTATCTAATCAATTATCCGGGAAACATGTTGCTTATCTTACAAAATTTATACGAGTATTTTAAAAAAAACTCAAGTTACTTTAATCC
Organism: Hydra viridissima; assembly: GCF_058129835.1. NCBI lineage: Eukaryota > Metazoa > Cnidaria > Hydrozoa > Anthoathecata > Hydridae > Hydra > Hydra viridissima. The sequence continues at coordinate 4,602,933 of NW_028324303.1, forward strand.
AGAGGGATTAAAAGTATCTGCTGGCTCTGACATCTGGTACTCTATGAACACACCTAGTGCTACTCAAAAAGCTTAACGGATATGAGATCTTCTTTAAAGACTGAAAGGGGAATTAAAAGAGATTCAAAACAGCACTTATTTAGTACAGATTTACACACTTTAAAGTTTGATTTATTAACAGATATTATCACTTCTTGTCCTTAAAAATTATTGGCCTGATGGAAAAAAATTTCTGTTTCTTCATACGATTATGTAAATAAATAACAACCAAATGATCCATGTTAGTATGTTAATTTACATATTTGTAACTATATCAATTCAAAACAAAACCAGAAAAACCAGCTCAGAAAAATACGCTAAATGAACAATGAAATTACAAAAGAAATATTGAAACAAATTCAATATTCATTTTTTCTATAATTCATTGCGTCATTTTTTATAAAATTGACAGAAAATAAACTTCAATTTGCAAATAAAGTTAAACATAATAATCATTTAAAAGCCCCCAATTCTATCAAAGTCTCCAGGTAAAATCATGTTGTAATCATAACTATTAACAGTTACATTTTTTGAACGTTCACTCCATAAAATGTTATTTGTCTTTTTACTACATGCCTTACGAACAAATCATTTAAACATGTTGTTTATTCTGCCTATAGTTCATAATTCGGACGTGAACGTACCATTTTAGTATTATGAATTATAAGAAATCTAATTGAAGTGGACTGGAGAGAGTTACGATGTGATGAACATAAGATGATGAAGTGATGATGAGAGTGAACAGTTTATAAAACTTTTTAAATTAAAGTTTCCAAGAACTTAACCTTTATTGAGATTCTAATCGCCATTTTTAAAATCGAAATTAATTATCACATTTAAGCTTTTAAAGCTTCTAATTTACAAATTTCTCAAATCTGATCATTAAAGTATATCGTTTGATTTATTCTAAATATCTAATTTCTACTTTTTTTACACACGTGTGCTTTTTAGCGGGTTCTTAACGGGCACAACAAGAAAAAGAAAACACTTGTAGTATAAGTAAATACTAATACAAAGTATGCAAAGTATGTAAATGCTAAGTAAAGTTCCCGGAATTTTCTAATAGAAAGTGTAAGTTTTGAGAATATTCTATAATTTACTAAGAAATTAAGTAAGATTTTATAAATAACAGCAGTTTTAGTAAACAGTAAGTAAGGTTTTACAAATAAAAACAGTTTTCTTCCTCTTGTTACAGTAAAAGTTGGGTCATTCCATCTCAAGTTTACCAACGACTGAAAGTGATTAACATTTTAATTTCAATACTCAATATTGTGAGGGTGGTCTTTTTGATGTTTGTTTTTTTTTTTGTTGTTGTCATAAGGGTGATTGTGAGATAGATGGGTTTATAGAGGTTTAAAGAGATATGGGTACGAGGGTTAAATAGAAGAAATGGGGAGGTTGGGGTTGAGGGGCTTGGGACGGTTTAGTGAAGTCAAAGGTTAATTAAAAAGGGTTTAAGTTTGTGTTTTTCGTATTCAGTAAATTATACTTAAAATAATTCTCAATGTTATGTTTTATTATCGTGTAATGGTGATTAGTACTCTGATTAGCATTCGTTACGTAATAAAATTACAAATAATATTTTCTTTCTTTTCTTCTAGTGTTTAATACTGTATATCTACAATCGTTTTTGTCAATTACTCCTCTTTTGCTCTTCTAACTCTTCTTTAAAAAAATTTCTTTCTTTTTTTTATTTATCATTTATTTATATAATAGATTAAATTCTTTACATGATAGATAAAATAGGTCCTCAAAATAAAGTGTCCATGGTTACAAAAAACTTGAGTTTTTTTTTGACAAAGTTGATGTTTCCCAAAAAATTCTACTTAGACAAGGGTGTGGAGAAAACCGGAGAATATCGAAAAACTGTTGTTTTTTTTATTACAAAAACAAATTTTTATTATTGCTATAAAAATCCAATGAAACCTACTAAAATTATATACTGGAATTAGATTTGTAAACCAACGAAAACAAAAAAAAATCTAAGAAAACAAAAATTTTGCAAAACCATTTTTTTTTAACAATAAAAAGCAAAGAAATCACAGTTTAAAGTGCGCTGAAAAAGCACACATTATAAAGTAATTGCCATTAAAAATCATGTTTTTTAACTATGTAATATATTAGGAAGACTAGTGTATACAACAGATCAAGTTTCATTAAAAAACTCTCTTGCTTTCTGTTGATGTTGTGTATCTGGATCACTAAATAATCTGTCAGCTAACGTCGTTGCTTAGGACAATGTTTTCATACTTGCCGCTTTAGGCAAGTATGCATATTTTAAATTGTAAAATTCTTTCTATCATAGGTATAAGGGAGTTCCATCTAGTTCTACAGTCTAATATAAGTGAAAGCTTTTTACCATTTTTTTTTTCAACATATCATTGCAATAAGTTGTATCTTGCTTGAAATTTTCGGAAAAGTCAGATAAATTTTCTTGAGTTTTGTAATACTTTTTTTAATGCTTGCATCTTCTAATTGCATTCAATTTCATTATTACAGAAACACATCTAAATTTAGATTAAGATCTCCGGAGAGTTAAACTAATGTCCAACTCTCCAGAGAAAGAGTTGAACTAATGTTCAGTTTCCTCATCAGAATCTGAACTATCAGGCTTATCGACTATAGACACTTTTTTGCGAAAAGCGTCTAGAACAACTAAATGAATAGCATGATTATGGAAAATTGGTTTTCAATTCCATTTGATCTTGTATATTTTTTCATAATGCTAGCACCATCTTCTGTTGATGCCAATATATGGCTAAATTTAATACTTTACCCCGTCACGTGAACATCCTATGCTACTAAGTTTGAGTTTATAACTATCCTCATGAGAATACAACGTTACATTATAATAGCTTTTGAAACTACAGCTAGTCCATTTGTCTATTGTTATTGAGAAGCATGTTCCAGGTTGAGCCATTCTTGTAAAACTTATCTTTTAATTCCTATTTTTTCTCTTTAGCAAAGCCTATGATCCATTTTTAATTGTTTTTTTTTGCTCCTTGGCATTTCATTGTTTCATTTTGTAGTAAACGCTGCAACTTGAATATCTTATAGTACGAATAGAAAAACCATCATACGCTGTATTTGGGCAATAATTCTTCCATTGACCTTCTTTGTATGAATTCTAACATACTTGTTTTTGCTTTTTTCTGTGTTGGCTGACTAAGCTGACATTGGGCTGTTCATTTTTATTAATATCAATCTTAAGTTTTTCTTGAAGGTGGTTTTCGAAATTTGTTGCATTCAACACCCGCACATTTTAAAACTGAATGAAATGAAATGAAGTGAATGAATTCATATTGTATATTTTGCCACATTTGGTGTTTCTTTTTTAAATATTTGCCATACTCCTGATCTTCTGCGTTTCATGTTCAAGGCAAATAATTTTTGTCACAGTAATATTTTATTACTTTAACATTATTTATTATTTACCTAAATTCAATTCTAAATTGATAATGAACTTGGATCATCGTTTCTTTTATGTTTCTTTTTTCCTTTCCGGTCCTTTTTCTTTTTTGGCAACTCAATTTTTACTAATCAACAGATTCTCATCTGAAGCATTTTTTTGACAGCTCATGCATGTCATCTGTTTACAATAGAACAATGTGAAAATATGCTACAATTTATAATATTTAAAGTAATACAAAAGTCAACATTACTTAACATTACAAATACAAATTTGTTAACAACAAATTTGTTTTTGTTGTTTTGTTATTTTTAATTTGAAGTTGTTATTATCACACTAACTTATATAACAAAAATTATCAAAAAGAAAATCAGACAAAATACTTTAAGTTAGTGGAAATGGCTTTTGCTGGGTTTTTTATTTTGATAATTATAAATATTGTAAAACTTAAATATTGTTTACATTCTGTTAGTTTGTAATATATTAATAATTGGTAGAAAAATATAGAAATAAATAAAACTAAATGGATCATCAAAGTGCTTTTTAAAATTTAATATATCCACGATATTTGTGTTTTCAATATAAATTTTCAACTTTCCAAAACAAGAAATTTATGGTTAATCTGGTAATAACTTAATACCTGTAGAAAATTCAAATTATTTATCAATTTAAAAGTGTATAATTAACAATCAGTTTTGCGGTTTTTTTAAAAGAAAAAAACCGGTTTTCGGGAAAATTAAAAAAAAAAAAAAAAAAAAAAAAAAAAAATCGGTTAACCAGTTGCGGTTTCCACCGGTTTCTAAGCCCTAAATTAGACGAACAATGACATTTGTCATTAGAGATTTTTAAATTAAAATAGTTAAAAATCATTTTTGTTTTATATATTAGATAACTCCTTTTTATTAGAACTTAAACATATTTCACTGAAAAATATAGGGGGGATTTGTGAACTGTCGTGAATAACGTCTTCAAGATGCAATCAGCGTGCGTGTAGTAGTAGTATGTAGTTGTTAATACGTGTAGGTCTTAATGCATTCAATATGTTAAAATGACGCGGTTATAATACTGTATAAAAAGGGAGTAGAGTTTGTAAATTGCATGATTCGCAGTCAGATGGAAAAAAATATTATCAAGTTCATAAAGAAAACAGTGACTCTTTAGTGTCTCAGGGAAAGTCTAAATAATCCCTACAGTACTTAGTGCTTCATTTACCTAGGGTCCCCTCCCTCCCCCCCCCCCCCCCACACACACACACTTTATTTGAAAAGTTATAAGTTTTATGTCAATTTACTTTTTCAGGTAAATGGTAATACAAATTGTAAGGTTTTCATCCAATTTTAAGTGTCAGAAGCTGTTGGGAAAGTTATAATCGGAAAAAGTAAATGCGACAAACGACAAAAAATATATGACATGGCCATTATTAGTCAAAACCAAACTCGATATCTGCAAACATTTCAATAATGTTAAAATATTTCTTAAATAATTTTTAAAACCTTGTTTAAAAGATAAAACAAGTATTGGAGGATTCTCGTTTGCTTGTTGATTTGCCAATGATATTTGCAATGGAGATATCTGTTTTGACAGATTTCTTTGGTTTCTATAGGTGATGAATCTTTCTCAACTATTTTCAATAAGGCAATACTCAAAGGTTCTTAAAGATTCTTCATCACCTGGACGGACTCTTTTTATAAACTTTCGGATGTCCATTCTGCAAGTTCGGATGCAAATTCAACAAAGAGTGTTTCACTTTAGATCATTAATTAAAAATCGTACCCTTAATTGATAAAAGAAAGTTGTTTTTTTAAAAAAAAAGGAAATAGGTAAATAATTTAATGAGAATTCACAGGTTTCCTTTTTTACATCTTTTACGTCTTCTCACTAATCAAAAATAAAAAAATATTTTCAACGCATATAGAATTTGTTGGAATCCCTAAAAGATTTTTCATCGACAAATAAAATTAGAATCATACAAAGAAAGTTGAAACAAACAAGACAAAAGATAAATTTGAATACTTTTTTCAATTGCTCCTCAAAACATAACATAATTGTTTAAATCCAGGGGGTGGCCTATATAAATGCTTGAACCAGATTGTTTTCAATTCACCCCTCTCAAATGTCAAAAATGACCAAGAGTGAACGCCCATGCTTATTAGGGTTTTATCACTTTCTTAGAGTTTTCATTGTTAAGGGGGTGGTCGCTAGCGAGAGTTTTGGGAAATTACTAAAATAGTTAAGGTCCAGAAAGGGTCACAGTCTAATTCAAAGAGGGAGTGGGTGGGAGTATAAAAATATCACTGTCTTTTACTCGAAATAAATGTAAAGTAATATATATATATATATATTTAAACATACAGACAAACTCACACGCACATACTTATACTTATCATTATATATTTAATATAAAATAAGTATCAAATTTTATTACATATTATATGTAATAAAATTTGATACTTTTTTTATGTCAAACTTTATTTTGAAAGGAACAGCTGAAAAAACTAATTGATTTAATAACGCCGGTAATTTATCGCCGGTATACAAAATTAAGTTTAGACAACAATTTTAAAAGGTAAAAAGTAAATCAGGTTTTACTTTAAAAGTCGACAGACCTTTTGTACAGCCTCATATTAGCAAGAAGATGAGATACCAGTATAAATTTTCAAAACCGTTCATTAAACTAAAAGTGTCTCATTTACATAAGCTATTTTATAGATAGTAAGAAAATCTTTAACAAATTCTTTTGGTTTATTATACAAAAAATCATCAAAAATTTATCTTCTGTTGTGTAAAAACTATTAAACTAGAACGTATTTGTTGTGTTAAACTAGATTTAAAGAATAGCGAAGTTTTCTACTGTTGCTTTTTTACTCCTTTCTCTAATGAAAATTAGTTTTTTTAATAAATAGTTTGTTCTTCAGGTTGTTATCATTAAATCTAGCAAAAATCAATATATTTCTTTATGTTGTGTATCTCTAAACCCAATTTTTCTAGGAAAGCATGTATCTCTGCCCACTTCATCAGTGAAGTAATAAGTGAGTTTCTCTCCTTTATCACTATGCTAAATTACTTATATAATAAAATTTTTTTACAAACATATATGCCTATGTACATTTTTTTTTGTAAATGATTTTTTTGGGGGCACCCACTTTAATTTTTACAGGTAAATAGGGGGAGCTACAAAATATGCAACTTTTGACAATTTATCACTATATATAACTTCATCAAATGACTGCAAGTCTGAAAATTAAATAAATGTTGGTAAATAGATTAAATAAATGCAAGTAAATGCTGACACAATTCTAGTATTATAAACAGTTTAATTGTTCAATGGGAAGCATGAAAAGGAATTCTTTACAATAACTGATGTTTTTTATAATTACAACAACTGATGTATTTTATTGTCTATTTCATCTGTTTAGGTTTTTCTATCAGGATACTACTGTATATCAGCTGTATATACAGCTATATCATTAAAATACTAATAACAGAAAATGCCTTTGTTCTTCATTTTTTTGTGAAACTTATTATAATGACCAATTAAAGCTACAGCATGCTCAGCAATTTTTTTAGTGACCTTCATACAGATTAAACTGACTTTTCCTGGACTTATATATAATGTATACTTGATTTTTTTGTACTTTCTTCTATTATACAACAGCTAAACCAATTCATACTTTGTTTGAATTATTGTTTCATAGTCAAAAATTGCAAATTCCATTAGCTCTTAAGAAAAATACCAAAAATGGCTTTCAAAGCAACATTACCAGGAGTTTACAGTTTGGTTATATAAAGAATCAGTCACTAATCATAATTGTTTCCCATAAAAGTATTAAATATGCATGTCACACTCATGACAATATACATCTCATACTTATGATAATTACATGTCATACTCATGTTAATTTGCATGTAATATTCATGCTGATATGCATGTCATAATCAAGGTAATGTGCATGTCTTTGGTTATAGTTTAGTAACAGGCATTGAGTGACATACTGTCTCCATTTGTTTCTTTTTCAACTTTTTTAGTTAAAAAACAATTACGCAAAGTTGACACAAATCATTATAACATTTCAAATCATTATCTAGTTCTTTACTGTTAGATATAATTTTGTTTTACTAGCATACAAACAACCACCTGTAAAGAAATGTCTATACTATAAAAATTCAAGCCACATTTCAATGAGAGATATCAAAAATAAATGGATTTATGTAACAGTGTTATATAAAAGGTATGTCGTTATCTTACCTTACAAAACCTGATACTAAAATTAGAATCCTTTACTTTTCTGTAAAGCCATAAAATCTTGTATATCAGTTACTGAATATGAATGTAAAATCTATAACCACCACATAAATCAAAATCATGTAGCAACCCCTAAAAATTCCTAGATAATATTAATATTTTAAAAAAACTTTTTATATAGATCCTATGTTACCAATTAATAACCTATCCATGATATGCTATGAAAATAAGAAACACATTAATACATATATACACAGGCAAACACATATATTTAAGCTAAATACCTATGTAATATGGTGTCCCAGAAAAATGACTTAGTAAAGTACTAAAGTCTCTCCTTATCTTTATAGCAGTAGTATAGCATCTACAGAAATCAACACATTTGAGTAAGATTTAGAGCTCCCCAAAAAAGCTTTGAAGTTGTTTTAATTTTAGAACTTTTCTGATTGGGCTGTAATTTTATAGATTGTATAATAAACACATTTTAGTGAGACTTTAACTCGTTAAAAATAGCTTTTATTGTTTTTCTGGTACACTATACTATGTATGTACAGTTATATAAAGGAAGAAAAAATAAATTTGTTTTAGATATATTGTGTTTAGATGAATAGTAACAGGACTACAATTGATTTAACTTCTATTGATACAATTAGCAACGATGATGGTCATAATCATAATGACACTCAAGTAAATCTCCATGAAAAAATCATTACAAAAAAAGAAGCTCTTATACCTATTGACAAAACTACAGAAAATGATATCACTAAAGGAGGTACTGCAATGCCCAATGATAAAATTAGAGATAATGTTTTAGACAATGTTACTAGTAAACCTTTACAAATGATGACATTGGGCTGTAACAATAGTTTTTTTATGACTTCTAAAGTTTTACCTGAAGAAGGAATTTACAGATCAAAGGAACTTCCTCAATTCTTGCAAGATTCATTATGTGAATCTTTATCGAAAATAAATATTTCAGATAAAAGTGGGAATCAAAAAATAGTGAATTTTATGGACTATCATTCTGAAGAAAGTTTACCAGATCTGACAGCACTGATAACTAAAGATCTTTCAGAGCCTTATTCAATTTATACATATAGATATTTTCTACATAACTGGCCACAGTTGTCTTTTTTGGTAAGAGCTTATGTATTTAATAAATATGCAATCCCATATTTTTGAACTTTTTTCCCCACAGTGTTAAACCGTTTTTTACACCTGCATATTGTTTCATGTATCATAATAAAAAAAAGTTCAGTTCATTAAAGCTATAAGCTAAGTATACAGTTAAGTATATATATCTATATGTATATACTTAGCTGTATATTTAGCTATATATATATATATATATATATATATATATATATATATATATATATATATATATATATATATATATATATATGCAGTATTGGACAAAACATTTGCAACCAAATAATGCTAATTTAGTTTCGTTATATAAAAGTGCTGCATTTTTTCAATTTAGAGAAATAACTATGCAACTGTTTAGAGACAAAGTTCTTCAAGTTTTATTCATCACAAAGTTCATTATTTGTACACGAAAATTAATAAATTAATCAAAAGTATTAAAAAAAGTTGATTTTCTTCTGGACAAAACAAGTGCAACTCGACAAAGTGTTGACCAAGCTGTATTTTGCTATCAATATTTTGTGGTGAATCCTTTGTTGTCGATCACAGCCTTGCATCTTCGAGGCATAGATTCGATCAGGTGATCAATGAAACTTTGTGGAATCACTGCCCAGGCCTTTTGGATTTGTTCAAACAGTTGATCCTTATTACGAACACCTTCACCATTAATTCTGTGGTTGACGATCTCCCACAGGTTCTCGATAGGGTTGAGATCCGGAGATTGAGGCGGCCAATCCATCACCAATAGGTGGTTGTCTTGAAACCACTGTTTAACTACTTTTGCAGTGTGTTTCGGATCGTTATCTTGCTGAAAAACCCATTTTAGTGGCATATTCCATTCAGCATGAGGTAACATAACATCTTTCAGGATATTTTTATAAATGAAACGGTCCATTATTCCATCGTTTCAATGTATTGGACCTAGACCGTTAGCAGAAAAACACCCCCAGACCATTACATTGCCTCCACCATGCTTCATGGTCTTATGGCAGTAACATAAATCAAGGCGTTTTCCGGCCGGTCGGCATACATGGCAAATGCCATCACTCCCAATGATGTTGAACTTCGATTCATCACTGAACAGGGCAGTTCGCCATTTCTGCACATTCCAGTCAATATGAGATGTAGTAAACAAGAGTCTTTTCTTCTGGCTTTTTAGTGAAATCAGCAGTTTCTTTGCAGGGCGTCGAAAAAACAATATGGCTTCAACAGCACGTCGTCTGATTGTTTGGTCCGATACCGGCAGCTCTAATTGCCTTTGTATCTCGACTGATGATATCCAGGGATCCTTCTTGACGGATCTGACGATCATAGAATCCTCTCTAGAAGTGATGGAACGCGGTCTTCCACCTTTGTTATCTGCTGCCAACTTCCCAGTAGAACGATATTTGGAACATAGTCTTGATACGGTCCGTTTTTTCACGCAATATTTATCACAAATACTTTTTTGTGACATTCCACTAACGTAATCGCCAACAATTTTCTTTCTTAGTTCCAATCCAAGACTGTCGGGAGCCATTTTTGCACTTGAAGTCATAAAAATATTTCTGGATGCTACTGGATGCTTCCAGATGCTTCTTCTGGAAACTTCTGGAAGCTTCTGCATGCTTCTGGAAACTTCTAGATACTTCTTTTAATTATTAAAAAACTTCCGTGACGTTGACACGGACCAGACTTAAGAAAATGAAACAAACCAAAAAAGTTGCACTTGTTTTGTCCACTGCAAAATGGCATTTGTCAACAAAATTCTTCCTGTGTGCTGTCACCTGTCAGTTGATTGCTCATGTCATGGCATGCTAAGACTCCAGACTCTTGAACTGTTTGCTGTGGTAGTATAGTTTGTTTCGTTTTTAAGGCATGTAAAATTGGGAACACTTTTTAGCATTGTTCGATGTTGGTTCCAAATGTTTTGTCCAATACTGTATATAATATGTATAATATATATAGAATGTAAATATGTATATATATATTATATATATAATATATATACATATATTATATATATGTATATATATATATATATATATATATATATATATATATATATATATATATATATATATATATATATGTAAATTTCGCTAGATTTTTGATACTAGCATCTTCAGTTTTAATTTGTAATTAAAACTGAAGATGCTAGTATCAAAAATCTAGCGAAAATTTCTTAGATAAAATAAAAAATTAGTATTGAGAGAATTCATATTTATTGATGTTAATATATTAAAGTTATTCAACTCTGATACAAGATGTCGTCATTTAAAAAATATATATATATTTGTTCATATATAGTTTATGCATATGTAATTTGTTCATATATAGTTTATGCATATATAATTTGTTCATATATAGTTTATGCATATATAATTTGTTCATATATAGCTTATGCATATATAATTTGTTTATATATAATTTATACATATATAATTTGTATATTGAAGCTGAGTGTTGTGCAAACTTTAAAATACTTTTAAGTCAATATTCTGTTTGGATTCAGGCATATTGTGGAAGTGACTGTGTTGGGGCTATTGTATGTAAACTTGATCAACATAGAAAGGATGTGTGGAGGGGCTATATTGCAATGCTTGCTGTACACAAAGATTATCGTCGCCACAAGATAGGTAATGTAGATCTTAATAATCAAGTAGTACAAAAATGTTTGATTTCATTTCAAATTTTTTAGAACATTGAACTATAGTTTTAGAATTTTTTTTGTGCATACATTTCTTCTATTACAAGGAATGAATTCTACAAATGGTCTGTGCAACATTGTGTTTTGAATTTTGACCTGGTTTTTCACATTATTTAAAATAGTAATTATCAAATTATGCGCTTATAATGATTTTAGGGTTTGAAATACAGGGATTGAACTTAAAATAACTAAAAAAAAAAAAGGAAACAACTGTTCAAAATCAAATTTATCATTTGAAATTGCTCAACTTTAGAAGCTGATAGCTTTAAACATCCTCCTCTGTATTTTTTTTTTTGCTTTTTAGTTTTAAATTATGATATGTTTAAATAAAAGAAATTCTTAAGTAGGGGAGTTTTGAGCTACTAGGTCCTAAAATCTTAAATAATTAATAATAAAAAAATTAAGTATAAATACTCATTAAGCCCTTAATACACTTTTCAAGAAAAAAAAACATCTAAAAATAATTTTTTTATTTAGTTATGTATTGTGTAGTAAACCATGTTTTTATTGCAAATATCATTTTTTTGTTACTACTATTAGATATTCACAATCAAATATCTAACAGTAGCAACAAATATCAATGGTCAAATTCACTTGAGTGTGCGGATTTCTTTAAGTGAAATCTTCTCAAGTTAATTCAAGTTTTCATGTTAAGGAATTAAGTAATGTACTTAATTGTAACGCTTTCTTTTCTTTTTTTTTTTAAATTTTATGTTTTGAGTTATACATTCTAAATCATCTAAATTCGCAGGTTTAACTTTTTTATCATAACTATCTCTCTCTTAGTTGCATCATAAATTTAAATAGACATAAAAGTATAGTTTTTTTCAAAATCCAGATCAAAATTAAAAGTAAAATAAAAAGCCCAAATATCTCATGAGCTGTTTTATATTTTGATCTGAAATTTTAAGTATTGATTGTAACAAAAAAAAATCAATAGCAAAAATTTCTTGGAAATCTGAAGAGTATGGTTCACTTAAATTATTTTAAAGTTTTGAATATTACTGTTTTTAGTTTTCCTACTACTATTTTTTTATGGTGTTTGCTATTTTAGTTTATTTAAATTTTAATATGATCATAAACTTTTTACACAAACTGCAAATGAAGCCAAACTTGTAAATAAAGCCAAAAATATGATGCTTCTTGATTGTCTCAAAAGATCTTAGCAAAATTCATATCAAATAATCTAAATTATTATCTACCTACAAAATAATCATTTCTAATTTAGGTTACTTTTTAACGTGGTATTTCTTTAGTTTTTGTTTGCTTGATCTGAGTAAATTTTATGAGTTGCATATTGACCAAACTACTGGGGGTGTTAATTTCTACAATAAAAAAAAATGTCTGATTACATCGAAATTGACACTCCAGCATTCTTCTCACCTTTTATATGATTCGAGTTCGGTTTGAAGTGAGATTACGTCATTTGCACTAATTGTATTTCGCTTGTTGACTTGTTGAACAAAAATATCTAGCATGAAAAAAATATATTGTTTAAAAAATACTGTATATTTTGATTACTCAAATCATCACGTATATTTTTAACACAATTTTTTTTTAGTGAAAAATCTAAAAAACAAAAAAAAATCATTTTAACTTTTTGTTTTTTGAGATACTTTGGTTACTAAAATTCCTATTTTGTCTAGGTTCCAAGTTGGTTCTGAAATCGATTCGTCGCATGATTGAGCAAGGATGTGATGAGGTAATGTTTTTACTCTTTAGTGTAAATTTTTTTTATATTGTCAACCTCTTTTGTGAAAAAGTTTTAAAGATTTTGATATGATTTATCTAAATTAATCAAAAATTTAAAAAATGTTTTATACGAAAAGTGTTTTAAGAAATGAAAGCATTATGGTTTTTGTGCACAGGTTGTCCTGGAAACTGAAGTGACCAATACAGGAGCACTGAATCTATATGAAAACTTGGGTTTTGTAAGGGATAAAAGACTTTTACGCTATTATTTAAATGGTGTAGACGCTTGGAGATTGAAATTGTGGCTTAAATAAAGCGCGTTCTGACAAATAGTGTTTTTCTGAGTGGTTTTATAACTCACGGAGTTTCTCAAAAAGTTTTTTAGAAAAATTTTTAAATTTATTTTGTTCGAATTTTAAAAGTTTTTTTTTTGTTTTTAAAAAAAAAAATATAATATTTTTTTTAAAAAACGTAAAAAATAAAAATAGCGAAAGAAAATGTATTTTGTTTCTATCGATCGCAAGTTGAAAGAAAAGTTCTGCGTCGTTATTGGTATTCGGAATTTCAAAATTCTTGGAAGATAGCTGATTAAAACTTTACCTATCTACTTTACAAATTAAATGTCTGGTGTTTTTACAAGCTTTTTTAATGTATTGAAACTACTGCGTAATCCAATTCTATAACACCAACAGAAGACCAACATTATTATTATCAAGTAGCGTGTTTCTCTTGGAATTAGAAGATGGCGCTCTCAACGCTTTCATTGATTACTTATAAAGAGTCGGGAGTGTTCTAATTGATAAACGAAGACATTTTTGGCCATTTATCGAATTTTTCTAACAGAAAGGAAGTAGCACTTTAGAGGGCTATATAGTTAAATAAGTTTTTCGTGTTCAGGTGTAATTTTCTTTACTTACTGAGCGATCTGGTGTCAAAGTTGAACTACTATTTTCTGTTTTGTCACCAATGTTGCCAAGTTCAAAAGGTGCCAATTTTTCGCTAAGGTACCATATGTGATCCCCTCATTAGTTAAACAGCATTTTATCAAGGACAAAAATCCAGTCATTATGGTAAACCTCTCTCTAGAGCTGTATTTAGTGCTTGGTGTAGTGAACAACGTATTTGATGATCTCAAAAAGATTTGGGGAAGATAAGCTTTAAGTTTCAATGAAAATCAATTTCATCCTGAGACACAAATTTATCTCTGAACAAACTTTATTTTTTATTGAAGAAATTACCACAGTTGCTGCCGAGGTTTGTCCATGATTTACTTGCTTTGAATTAAGTACGAAAATCATGTTTTAGTTACACCTGATAACATGAGGCCCATCAGTATTTTTAGAAAAATACACTTGGCTCTTGAAACTACTGTCACTCTGCGTCACGTTTTATGTTGTCCTAAAGATTTCCAACTCCAATGTCTCGAAGATAATCGATTTTGAAAATTCTTTAAGATTCAGATTATTTCTTAGCCGATTTTAACATGAATACCATAATACATAACTTATACGTATATAATGTAGAAGATAAAAAAAAGGGAGTCCTGAAATATTTAAATTGTTGCTTTTTTGAGAATTTTAAATTCTGAAGCACTGTTGTCAAAAGTAGGTATATTACCCTTTCACCCGAAAGTGCTACTTCCATGTGGTAAAAGTAGATACGTTGCACTATCCAGAAGTCCAATTAAATCATGTCAATATAGGTCAGAGCAGAAACCTTTGAACATTATTACTGCACCATTTGGATGATAGGGTAATTATAAATGAATAAGAAGAGCCCGATTGATCAACCAAAAAAATGATGACAAAAATTGGGCAGATTTTTTAAAGAGAGTTTTACAATTTAGGAATGTTTCATTTAAGTATTGTGAAGCTTGGTGGAAAACATTTTAAAGTTTTGTCTTGAGGTCGTTGACAGAAACCTTATTACTGAAGATTTAGGGAAATACCCTCAGAAGCGACTTGTGACTCAAAGAATAGCCAAAAACACAAGTGTCAAAAGTCAACTAGTAGTTGCTGTGGCAGGGAATCTACCTTAGACTTACGTAAAAGTTCAGCAAATCTGGTTCCTCGTTGGGGCTAACGGTGTCAAGACAATCATTTTAGTAATTTGAGAATGACAAACATTTTGCTTGGTCTCCAGGCATAATCAAGCACCTATCCTTGCATATGGTGCATCATTGATTTACAATATCTTGAAAACCTGGGGTCTTGAAAATATTAGGCTCTGTTAAAGCTAGTTAGCAAGTTTTCGTGAAGTCTGGAAGTGTGCTAACTAAAGCTTATCTGTCTGACAATGTCATACATATGGCATCATTACTGAGCTGATGACAACTTTGTTCCAGATCCTGAAAAGTAATAGGGCAAATGCTGGTTAATTGCTAGCACCTTTGAATATTTAGTAGAGTTTCTACCAAGGTGGACAGTTTGAAGGGAGTGAGTATCCAAAATTAATTAACAATATGGATACTCTGCAACAGCTAACTGAATGGGTTCATTGAAACCCTGAGAAAATTCAACTAATGATGAGCCTAAAATGCACTCATCAGCGATTGATGAGTGCATGTTTAGGCTCTAATCTTGAAGATTATGTCTCAGAGAAGATCAATCATTTCAAAACATCTTGCAATCTTGCAAATAATCATGCAAACGTTTTGCAAAGCTAAATTGAAGTGTAACTCCTAAAGACCTTCTTTCGTCACCAAGTTGAAGCAGTGTATCAGGATTTTCATCATCACTAGATAACACCCAGAGTATACACAAAGATTGCTCAACAGTCAATCAGACATCCATAGTATGCTCAAAGATTGGTTAACAGCATTTTAAACTACAATAAAATTGAAATTGTAGACTAGCAAGTATCTTTAGAAAAAAATTGAAAACAAGACTAGCTATTCTTTTTTAATATAATTAAAATGTAAATAACCCTACTACGATTTTCATTCAGTAGACCATCGAACATTTTATCTTGTGACTGAATATAATCAAAGTGTCTCTAAGTGGACGTCCGAGAGATTTTAAAATTTGTATTTATGGATAGTTGAACGTATTATAAATATGTATTATAAATATATATTACAAATATATGTTATAAATAAATAAGTGCGGCCTGGGCCTCAGGCTGCAAAAGTATATAGGAGGATCAATTCGTCACTGTGACAAGTTATCATTAAAATATTCTTTGATTCCTTTAATATAAATTTAACTATACATTTAATTAATCACCAAACTTATAAATTTAAAAAAAAAACTGTATTTAAATTCTTTGTTAATTTACAATACCTCATTGGTAACAACTTGAGGTATTAATTATGACATTCCAGAGCTGGAGTTATAACCAGTTAAAGTGATGTTAAAATGAAATTTCATTTATGAAAAAAACTTTAGTGGACATCTTACAGCGTTTTCAATACGAGTTAACAAAGTTTTAAGAAAAAAATTGTTGCTGTGAAGGATTTTACTTTAAAGGTTAAGTACTTTTTAATTTCATTAATTATTTTATTCAAAAGAGTAACAATGTATGTTAGAAAATGTTTTCAAAAAAACTACGTTAAAATTGTAATATCTTTTTTTAGTTGTACAATCGCATATAATTTATTATAATTTATTACCACGTCGATCCACAGTTTTTGTGTAATTGTGTGCTCCCTTTCAAAAATGGAGCTGTTTGAAGAATGGTGTAAACATGAGCAAAAAGAAAAATATTCTCGTTTTATTTGATTTTACTTTGCAAAAATTCCATGTTGTTGATGTGACTCGGGATTTAGAGATTCTGCAGCCCATAAAAACGATGGAGCGTTTTTTAAATGAAAATAAATATTGGTGAGATTGCACAGATCTAGAATTTAAATTGGTCGATTAGGTTTATCTTTCAGATGAAATTATCATTGAGGCATACTGAATAAAACTACTGAATATGTAGTTGAAGCGCCTGCAAAGTTCTTTAAAAATGCCCCCTTTCCTGCGTTATTCAAATAACGTAGCAAATGGGGATGTGATCACTGTATGTAAACAGATATTTGCAAACTCCCATGCTACTGACGACTTTCTGTTTGTATTTTTATTTATTTCATTAAGATTGAACGACGGCTAAAATATTATTTGGCAAAATCCGCGACCTTTATCCACACTTATCATCCACACTGTAACTATGCCAACTATTTAAGTTTATTCATTCAAAGGGAAAAAAATGAGTTTACTACAACAGAAGTTGACAAAGGTTTAAAATAAGTGTCTTAACTTATTAACATCTTTTAGAGCGAGCAAATCTCAAATTACTGTTAAACACGACCTTTTTTTGATCGATGAAAAAGTTCATTCCCATTGACCCCATTAATCGATGGAAAAGTATGCAACGCTTTGACTGAAATTAAAAAGAAGTAAATTTTAATAAGTATATATTACTGTAATTAACCATTAAAATTCCTTATAATAACAATTGTAGCTAATCAGCAAAAAACCACACAATAATAATCATTATTATTATTTACAAAAATTCACTACATTTTTAACTTGACATTTTCCAAACAAAATACTTTTAAAAAAGGAATTTTTTTTAAATGGTTTTCCTATCAACGTAAAATCTACAGAAAAATCAAAATCTGAAAACCTGTCATATTTTATACAAATTCGTTGCAGAACTCAATTTTAAGAACAAAGCATCTGTGTATGCGCACCTCTTACAAATATAACAAACCAAACTAAATGGCATATTAAACCGAAAATATTTTGGCAATAACACTATTCAACTCAGAAACAATACAAAATGAAAAGAAAAAAAAAGCAATATATTAGGGATACCCATAAGTAATCAATTATTTAAGTGGCAACAACAAAAAAAAGTACTTAATTATATTTAATTTTATTTTTAATCAGTTATATAATATCCATCGTTATCAATGACCTTTTGCCATCTTGTTGGTAGAGTTTCAATTCCCCGTTCATAAAATTTAATTTCTTTTGAAGAAGAATATTCTTCTAGGTGAGTTCGAACATCATCAACGTTTTTGAAATTTTTATTCTTCAGGTAATGTTCCATGGAACAGAATAAATGAAAATTGGGTGGTGCTATGTCTACAGAATATGGAGGATGTGGTAAAACCTCCCAGTTCAGCTGCCTTATTTTTTCTCAGGTTAATTTTGATGCGTGTGTGCAGGCGAGCATTATTATGTAGCAATATTACTCCTTTTCAATTGACCAGACCTGGTTGTTTTACCAACAATTGGTTGCGCAACCTATCCAATTGTTGGCAATACAATTCGGCCGAAATTGTTTCTCCCGGTTTCGATAGTTCAAAATGGATTATACCTCCATAGTCCCACTAAACGCACAATAAAACTTTCTTTAAAGTAAGGGACGGTTTAGGAGTGGGTATAGCTCGTTGATTTGGAGAAAGCCATTGTTTGGTGCGCTTGTTGGTGTTGTACAAGACCCATTTCTCGTCATCAGTAGCAATCCTTCGTTAAAACGGCTTAGAGATTTTCTAAAAAATTCATTTATACGAAGTCAAAAAACGAACATGAAAGTATGATCTTAGGATACCAATTTGGGGTAAAAAGGATTAAGGTCCCAACTTAAAAACCAACAATTGAAACCAGCTGGTTATGAAATGTTAAACACTCAAAAATATCTCTCCAAAAAAAAGGAACACTCTAGCCTCAGTGGAACCGATAATAAAAATTTAGTAGGTCATGTAAGAGTCATTAATATTAAGTCCTGTTAGATATTTAGCAAAAAAGTCTTTAAAAACAAATAAGCTTAATATTAATCTCTTCGGCAGCATTAAGAAGAGAAAAACGGAGTAAAAAAGGGTAAAAAATCGATTACTATGGTACCCTAGGGGTAAAATTACTGATACCCTAGGGGTAGAATTATGATTTATAGTATTATAATTATATTATAATCTTTTTACCGTTACTTATTTACTTAACAGAAGTATGTAAGTTGGTTTGCAAATAAAATAAAAAAAAAAAAAGAACTTTTTTATAATGATACTTTAAACAAAGCAGCTGAGGAGGAATTGGGGGAAATTTTTTTATAGAATTCGAATATAAAATAATAATAGTATTAATATTGGATTTTGTCTAATATTGAAATTCTGGATATCCCAGAAAACTAGAAAGATTGAAGAGTTGCACACAATTCTCAAATTTCCAAAATTCTCAAATAACCATTAATTGTTTTAACTTGATTAAAGAGTTATTGTAAAAGTTTATTTCTTGTTTTAAACTTTTTACATATTTGATTTTTGGAGAGATGATTGCTAGTAGTCATAAGGTACATACCTGAATGTAAGGCGTGAAAACTATAAGACATGGAGTAACATAATAACAGGGAGAAACTGGGGGTGGGGGTGGGGTTATTTTAACGCAAAAACTCTGTATTTTGTGACCTGATCTTCTCAAGTATTCGTATACTTTGAGTTTTTTCTATTTGGATGGTTTTGATAGTTCATTATGCATTTATCTATCTTCACACTTTTCCAACATTTTAATATTTACATTTTGACAGAAAAAGTTTATGTATCACATTACTTTACTTTTAACAAGCTTTACGATTGGTCTTAAAAGAAACAACTTCATAGTAAAGACTTTTATTACAAGCAACTCTTTTATCAAATGTAAAGAATGACATTTTAATTTTTTTTTTAATAGCTATAAGAGAAAAACTAATTTATATTAATATATAATAAATACATTTAAACATGATAATGACAAAAACAACTATTCCTGTACTATTAAGATAGCACTACAAGAAGTTTAATTTAATGAAAATCTTCTTTCACCTAAAAAAACAACTTTAATTGACAAAAAGGATTTATTTAAAATTTTATTAAAAAAAAGAAAAAAATTTAAATGATGCTAATTGTCAACGTACAAAAACATCGTAAGCATAATGATTTCTAAAACAAACATATACAGCTTCTTTAAACTTTAATCGGAACTTCTCTTTTAAAAACAGAAATTTCATTAAATGAATTTACACATTCAAATTCTAATTCAATTTTTTCAGGCAAAGCCTCATTTCCAGGCCTAACTAAAAGAACAGAATCGATCCCGGCTGATTTTGCAGCTCTCGCTTCTTTCACATTATCTGTCAAAAAGAGTATATCGTCAACAGCTGTTCTTATCTCGTCGGCGATTCTTATGTAGGATTTCGGCTCAATTTTGGATCCAATGTTGGTATCAAAATGACCTTTG
This sequence comes from Hydra viridissima, assembly GCF_058129835.1. Taxonomy (NCBI): domain Eukaryota; kingdom Metazoa; phylum Cnidaria; class Hydrozoa; order Anthoathecata; family Hydridae; genus Hydra; species Hydra viridissima. Next base: position 4,623,353 of record NW_028324303.1, read on the forward strand.
AAGAACTCCAGCAAATCACCCTGATCAGAATATCCAAATATCAACTTTTGCGCATCTACACTGCCGGAAGAGTAAACGTACAAGTTTATACCGTTGCTTGTCCATAGTTTTAATGCAGGAACTACATCAGAGTATACTTTCCCTAACAGCTGCTTACTTTCGTAGCCACTTCTCCAAACTTGACCTTGCAGTTCTTTGAGTGGGGTTGTTTTCTTATCAGAAGACATTTGCCAAAATACATTGTCCAGAGTCTCTTTGATAACATTTTCTTTAGCCCCTTCAAGACTGATTGTTGGGGCTGTTCCCGTACTGTCTGCTAAGGCAAGTTTTGATAAATCGCCTAATACCTGTTGACATTCTTTGCTGAAAAACTCTCTTTCAAGGTACTGGTGCAAATTTTCTCGCACATATGGAAATAGGACATCTTTAACAAACGATATTGGAGTTGTTGTTCCTTCGATATCAATGAGAATGGAAACATATCTTTTATGTGCCATATCTCAGTACTTGATTTGTTTATATAATCTAAACTTTTGAATATGTTCCTCAACTAAAAAATCTCTAAAATCAAGATGTAATACAAATGATACATAAACAAGATGTTGTATTCTTTATCCAAGTAAAACTCTTATGAAATTATACTTAAATAGAGAATTTTCCAGTAGTCATTTAAAGCTGATCTTCTTTCAAAAAAAAAAAGCAGTTGCTATTTATTAGGCAGTAAACAAATCTCTTATGATAAAGTTCATTGCTTAAATTACACCAATCGGGAAAAATCTTTAAAATGAGCAAATGTTTATCACATAGCACATCGACAGTTTTAAAATATAGCAGTTTAAGTTTATTAAATATTTTAACCTTGAGAATCTTTCAGAACTTTTCAACTCATCAGTAGTTGTCACATTCATTAAAATATTCAAGTTACACTTTACAAACAGTGAAGTCAAATGTTTGTGATGCTTTTTATAAGATAAAGACTCAATACAGACACATTTTTGAAGTGATTGTATATACAGATTGGTCACTCAAAATATATACAAATAATACAAATAAACACATAAATTATTATAAAAACATTGCATTTTTTTACAAGATAAAAAAAGCATTTTCATAAAGAATGTAAACAAAGAAGATATTATCAAATATTTTCTTCTATTTTTTTTAACCAAGAAGATATTATCAAATATTTTCTTCTACTTTTTTAACCAAAAGGTAAGATTTAAATATAGAGATTCATATCTTGTAAATCGGAGAAAATCTCTTAATGTGCACTAAAAATTCCTTTGACCTACACCTTCATTAATATTGCTTCGTTATACAGCTTTTCGTTTGCTAGATAACTTAGATAAATAAAGCTTCAGAATTTATATTATCATCCATGCGAAATTTACTACCAAAACCAATAAATTTGTTCAAATCTCAAAGTACACATTTAAATTCTAAAATCAGAGTCAAAAAAATTTAAGTTACAACTGCTAATTTTTCAAAAATACTTTTTTTTTTAAAAAATATGTTAGTAAACTAAAATGAAAACTAGAAACTGAACAAAAACCTGTGAATTCAAAGCTTAAAAATTAAAAAGAACCAAACTCCTAATGCATAAAAAAAGGTGGGACGCTATAAAAGGAGACAACTTGAATCTAGTCACAAAGAATTTCAATAAAGATTTTTAAAAATGTTTCGAACATGAAAAACTCTGAAAACTCAAAACGATAAATGGCAGTATATGTCGTCTGAGGATAAATAGCTGAAATTTGTGTGAATACATAAAAAATATACTTAAAAAATTAAATAAATAAATTATACAGTAAAAACACTTTCACTGCTGATTTTCTTATAATTGGTTACGTAAATCACCAATAAATCTGCTAAATAATAATAAGTGAATACTATGGAGACTCTGTTTGGCTAGAAAGTTGTCCGTCTGGATGCTTATGTCTCTCTAGTGCTTGTATTGTCAAAGGGTTAGTTAGAAGTTCAGATTTTCTACGAAGAACCATTTCACTCGGAGTAATTTTGTTATTTGTATATGCTGAATGTTCAACCTTAAATATTAGGAAAAATAAAAATTAACATTAATGAGAGAACAAGTATTTTTATATTGATATAAGTGTTGTTAAGAAGATAAATAGCAGAATAAGTGGAGCAACAGCATGTTGAAAAATCTTTGATTGAGGAAATAAAAACTAATTTTAAAGTATATAGTTGGATACAAACGATGTCAATCATATTGAAATGAATTTCAAATAAAGGCCTCCTTAAAAAGTGGTTTATAAATTATTTAGTGGTTTATTTTTATCTTTAAACTTTAGTAATAAAAAAAAAAAGCTAAAAAAATATTTTTATTACATACAAACCTCTTGATGCAATAAATCAATGTCTATGTTTTCCTTGAGTCTCTCTCGTTGTATATTTTCTAGATGGCGAGCCACAGTTGGTAAGTCTTGTAAAATCTCAAAGTCAATCTTCAAGTGTTTGGAACTCTAAGATTAAAATGACACATTCATATATTTGAGTTTTTTAGAAAACTAGTAATTTCAACAAATATCAAACTTTAACATCATTCTATTTTCATATCAGTAAAGAAAAATCTGAACAATGGAATTTTTCCATCACAGAATGTTTTCTTTAGGTAAAGAAAACTATTTTTTGTTGAGAAAAATAATGATCATGTTTATCGATTCTTTTTAAAAACTATTTAGTCCCAATAAGTAATACTTTTTATTATACAAATATACAAAAAGTTATACCACATTGTTTAAAAGGATGCAAGAATGTAAATAGAAATAAGCATTAAAATAAGAAAACCATACAATTGGATTTTGAATGGCTAGATCAAATATTTTTTGCCATGCAAGTTCTCTTTCTTTTAACTTTCTTTCTTCACTAAATAAATAAAAAAAATATCATTCAATGAGTAAATAGTATCAAACACAACAACAATATATCAACACATCTTCTAACAAACAAATTATTAATCTTTTCATATTTAATTAACTTTTAAAACACATCCTGTTTCTTTCATGTGTTTGGTCAAAAAAAACAAAAAAAAAAAAAACAAGTGACTTAAATGTTACAAGAGAAAAAAAGACTTAAAAAATGTTATAGAAAACTACAGTTTTTACACATTTACATTATGCATGCATAACATCAAAGCATGCTAGTCTCATAAAACATATTCAACACCAACTAAAAAGCTATAAAATTTACAGTATTGTGAAAATCAAAGTATGAGCCTGCATAAAACCATAGAAGAATAATGCTTCCTCTGGATCTTGTGATCATTTTTGTTAAGTATCAAGTAAAATGATACTAAGTTAAACACAACAATAACAAAAATATAAAAAATCAAAAAAGTTAACCTTTCTACTTGAAAACTATGTTGTTGTGCACATTGGTCAAATAACTTTTGATTCATCTCCATCAACAGCTTCAATGCATTGTAAATTAAACCATGAATAGTTCTAAAACAAAAAAAAAAAAACCCGTAACATTTGTTCTGCAGAGACTTCGAGTGATTCTATTAGAAAAAATAGGAAATACATTTTCTAAGATCTTTTTTAGTGTGTTAAACATTTAACTATAAAAGAAACATGACTACATACTTGTTCCAATGTGTTTTGGAATTTCTATAAAGGTATGGAAAAATTATAGGAATAACTTTGACAGCATTATCGCTGACCAGACTCATTATATATTCATTATTCCAATAATATAATGCTCGCTCAGCAACCTATATGTAGAATAAATAACAGCAAAAAATTATCTAAGTGAACATATTAAATATATAAAACATATAACAAGATTTATAAGAAGATCTTGTTTTTTATTTTATCGTAGTTGCATTTTTGGGGGTAATTCATACAAATCAAGTAACTTGTACTGCAAATCAAATACTTTACAAATGTTTTACAGATAAAAGTTATTTTTTAATATCTTTTCACTTTATGTTTGGACAGCATTTGATATCAATTCCCCTTTTTACTGAAATCTAAATTAGCAAGATAGCCAATCAAATGATTTAAATTACTAAAATATTAGCACAAAATCTGTTTTATTCAAAAATATATAAACTCCAAAGTAGTTAAGAACTTTGCTTATAAGATTATATTTATACACAGGGACACATACATACTTATAGATTACATTTGTCAACAGAATTAGATTGGCATTTTGCTTAAAAAAAATCTCTTTTTACAAAGTATATCACATTTAAAAATGTACTTGTTGCCAATGTTATACCTGGAAGTGTTGACTAGAAACACACTGACCCAACTTCTTAAATAAGGGTTCAACAATCTTCACAAACTCATTGGGCTCAATGACATCTAAAATCTCTTCTAACTCATTTAAAAACATAACCTAAAAAAACCCAGCTAAATATATAAACAATGTTAAACTGTTAAAATGCTGTTTATAACTGTTTTATATTGACAATTTTTTAATATTTCTTTAACTTGAAAAATCAAGTGAATGATGATAAAAATAAGGACCTAGAATGTCTGTAAAAACCATTTTTTAGTAAATATATAGCAATTTATTAACCTCTTTTGTACTATGAACTTTTGGCCAAAATTTAAGTAATCCCATGATGCACTAAATAATATTAATAACTATTTAAGAATAGAATTCATTCATTTTTGTTAAATTCATCTAACTCTCTAAATAGACATAAAATTTATTTAAAAGTGTTCATACTTACAGGCTCAGTCAAAGTGGGATCTTTCTCTAAAAACTGAACAACACAATATGCTAACTGGGGATGATGCATGCTTAAAGCTTTTGCTTTATGCAGTGGAAGAAGAACTTTGAGTAAAAACATTTTGTGTTCTTCTTTAAGAGGAAGAGCAAAGCCATTGATGATGCTATAAGTGAAATAATCATTGTAAGTAACTACTACAATGCTTTTACAGAACAAGAAAATATAAAACGAAAAGATAAAAAGAAAAACATAAGATAGTGTTAAAAATACATTTAGAAAAGTGCACTTGAAATGAAAAATATGGTATTATTAGATAATTTTTTAATAAATTATTTGAAATGAACCCTTTCAAAACTTATTGAGGCTAAAATTATTAAGCTGTTTTTTATGACAAAAAATTATGTTTTACAAGACTATATGAATACTAGTTATGAATCTTAAAGAAGTTCTATAACACTCCTATATAATCCCAATTTGGAATTATATAGGAGTGTTATAGAACTTCTTTAAGATTCATAACTTTATGGCTTTAAAAGGATTTACAAAATGTCGGAAAGTAAAAAGTAAGACAGTTACCTTCCTAAAACTTCTAACAACTCTGCTACCCCATTATGGTGCTCAGTTTCATATATAAATCTGTTTGTATAAACAAGCAGACAAACAAATTAAAAATTAAAAACTTTGAATATTCTTTTAAAATGCAGATCAATAAAAGTTTCAACAAAATTTCTTGAATTTTTTTGTATAGAGTGTTATTGTAAATAAGCTCTTCCATGCATCAATAACTTGGCATTTAAATAAAAAACTAACCTATAAAATAAATTGTTCACTTGTCTTCTAATATAAGCCCTCAAGTTAAGAAATTTTCCATATATCCGATGAAGAATTGTTTTTAAAAAGTCACGCTCACGAGGGTCTTCACTGTCAAATAAATTCAATATCTAAAAATTCAAAAATATTTTTATTTCTAATTTGCTAAACTTTTTATTACAAAGTGGATTGAATTTCACTTTAATTTTATTTATTTTGTTGCCATATATACCAGGGTATAGATAAACCTTTTTTTGTTAACTGAAAAGTGTAGTTTAATGTTTTATTGCTGAGGTGCATTTTCTATTGACCAATATTTTTGTCTTCTTACACTTTTGAAGAGTATTTTTTGGCCCATTCTAAACAGCTTAAAGTCACAGCTTATACACCTATAAATATGGTATTTATTTATCATTATTTAGGTACTAGAATTTTAGTAATTTCATTTTAACTTTGAAGTAAAACAAAAACATATCAACATCATGTAAACAACATTTATTTGTTATCTATTTCTTCTGTTACCATAACACTGGTTACTGTTTCTTATAAAAAAACACCCTCATCATTAGCACCAGATGTTAATTTTAAAACAGTTAATCTATTGTCCCTAATAAAATAACAACCATCAATAAGGAAAATATTGAAACCAGGACACTTAATACTAAATCTGTGTACAATACTGATTGTAAACTTGTACAAATACAGCTAGATTTACAAAATGTAAATGTCTTAAGTGACTATTTTCACTCTGGACAACATAGTCATTTTATTTGCTTGCCCTCAAGGTTATCAATCAAAATATGCTTTACATTTCTGCCAATCAGATTATCTATTGACAGTCAAAAGAACTCTTGTAAAATTGCCAATTTGAGGTATATTACTTACATAAACCTAATCATCTGTCACAGCTTAAAACCAGTTAAACCAGTTAGAAGGAAAAGAGCTTGATTGATCATCATAAAGGTAATTTTCTCAAAGATGGTTATCTATTTCTTGATAGAGAAAAAGACAGATACATGTTAGCTTAAATAACCTGACTGCATTAAGACAGATGGATGGTAAAAGTCAGATATTTCATTAAAATATATTTGTTTGAAGGACAGATTCATAACCATCCACATAGTACCATAAGTAAACTAATCCAAAAAGAGAAATTGTTAACTTTGGCAAGCTAATATGTACATACTATTTTTACAATGTAAATTATGTAAAATTACACAACCTGCACTGTAAAAATAGTATTTTTTTTATATATCCTGGCTACCAGACCTAAATTTTTAAACAAACTTACATTAATAAGAAACCGTTGATCTATATACTTTTTTGCAATATTTGGTTGAAAATCTGTAGATTCCAGAAACCGTAGAAAAAACTCATAAACAATCTAAAAAATATTACATAAATATATCTTAAGAAATGAACAAAACTTTTCATAATTTTAAAAAAACTAAAACAATATTGTACCTGCAAGTGAGGCCAGGCAGCTTCTAAAGTTGGTTCATCTTCTTCAGGATCAAATTCTGCTCCAGCAGGATTCATAGAAGGAGGTAGAGCACGAAACACATTAACAGAAAACTAAATATATTTTAAAATTTAGAATATTATAAGAGCTTATGATGGGAATTTTTTTTTTTTTTTTTTTTTGCAGACTCCTTTCAATTTAAAATACCCACTGCACTTATTGCATAAACACGCAAAAATTGCATTGAAACAAGTTTTACCATATTGCATGCTTCTGGGTAAACCAACTCAGTAATAACATTTTTATTATGGGTAAGATAGTCTACAATCTCATTAAGTGCAGCACGCTTGACTTCTTTCCATTTGAGGTCTGATAATGGATCAATCACAAAATCAAATAAAACACAGCACTGCTGAAGCTTTTGTATAAACAGGTTTTCTTTTTCAGCTTGACTTGCATCTGAGAAAGAAAGTTGTATAGAAGCAAAACACTTCAATTCATCTTTAACTAATAATTATTTGTTTTCTTATTTGTTGTATATTTTGAAACTAATTTAACTTAATGATGAAAAAATATTCACCTTTTATAAGTGGCAACTTTTGCAGTTCTCTATTTTTACTAATATTGAATGATGAAGAGCTCTGACGCTTGTCTCGCTTAAGTAGCTGTGAAACAGATGCTGCTCCAGCTTTTTTTGCAACAGGAACTTGTGGTGGAAGATTTGGTTTTGATTTCTATACAAATATTAGAATTAAATTGTAAAAAGTTACATAACAATTGTTACAAAAAAAAAAAAAAAAAAGCTTAAAAGAACAATTTAGTTAAAAACATATTCGCAAAAGTTAACACCGATTTAACAGATTTCTTTGTTAAGAGCAATCACAATTATTAGATGAGTACTGTTTTAACTAGTTAAAACCATAGAAGTAAAAAACAAAAAGTAATGGATTAATTGAAAATGTTTTTAAATGAATCTATAAGTTCACATTACAGAATTTCATGACAAATCTTTTAAAAAACATTTAACAGACCTAAAGGCGCAAAGCATAAAAGTTAAGAAAAAGAAATTATAGTCACAACAAATACTTTTTATTTTTGAAAGAAAAAAAAACAACAAATAAACAAATAAACATGTATAGGAGGAACATTTGAGTTGTTGAAAGAGGAGAAACTGAAAAAAAAAATGTAAAGTGGATTCTCAAACTCACAACTCAAAAACTGAAATTCACAATTCAAAATTTCAAACTCAATTCAAAAACAGAAAACTCAGAAGAATTACTCAGTGAATGCAACCAAACACAAAAAATTCCATATGCATTGTGCTAAAGATTCAAGCTTTTATTTTTTGAATCTAGTTGTTAAGGAGATATATTAATTGGAATCAGCATTAAATTTCAACACTACCTAAAACTTTTTGCAATGTGCATTTTTCTCTACGAACAAAATGAATACTATAATTAAACCTATTTTATTTGAAGCTTGTTTATTTATCTATATATGAATAATTTATTGTAAAATTGTAAAATGAACTGAGTCAAAATCTTGGTTAGCAAAAAACAAATGATATCATTTGGAATCTTTTCAGGTAAAAAATTTTGATTAATTGGAAAGAGCTATTCAAAAAGCTATGTAAAAGTTATGCAGGATCAGCAGAATTCGTCTTTAAACCAAATTTAAAATAATTCGATTCAATATCTAATAATATTTAAATTTTCAATCAAATTATGATAAATAATAAATTCGAAAATTTATTCAAGAAAATCAATTAATTGAAAAAGTTTCTTACAAAAACTAGGTTATAATCAATTTAACACAAACAAAATCTAGCAAATTTTCTGATTTATCACAACTAATCAGTCAATTAATGTATTCATACTCCAATTAATCACTCAAATAATGTATTCAAGCAGTGTTTATTCTGATTTTTCTTCTGGCTATGAAACTGTAACCCTACAGTAAGTTGAGGAACAGATTTTTCTTCATATGGCTTATTATTAGTTAGCCAAATATTTTAAAGCTTGTGTAAGAGCTAATTTGAAATAATACCTTATTAAAACAGTGTTGAACTGGATATATTTAAAAAATAAATAATTAAATAAATAAAAGGATTAAAATGGTTTTCCTCTTCTAACAACTCAGTTTATAAGGAAGAAAAATAAAACTTAACAAAGTTTTTACATAAAAGAGGCCTCTCCCCCTCCACTCATTTACAAAAAAAATAGGGCTGTAAATTATTTGAAAACCACCCATGTATATTTTATGAGAAAGTATTCCCTTTCTTCACAAAACAATACTTATCTTGATGTATTTGTGATAAAACCACACACTATCTTGAATACAAACAATGTCTAAATATTTATTCCTTATTTAGAACTTGTGTGAGAAACTTACATTAAAAACAATTTCACATTTTTTAAAGCTGAAGACCCAAACTTAAAATCTAACTAAATGGTACCATTGTTTTTTTTCCTGAGTAAAACAGGTTATTTGTTACAAACCAAGCCAAAAATAACTCAAACTATTGATGCTTAGTTCTAACTAATTAAAGTGCATTTTTATATACTTTACATGCCCTCTACATGAAGGACTTAAAAAACTAGCTGAAAAAAAACAATTTGTGAAACTGCTTTTTGATTGCATATATATATATATATATATATATATATATATATATATATATATATATATATATATATATATATATATATATATATATATATATATATATATATATATATATATATATATATATATATACATAAAACAAAACTTTGAAAAGCTTTGAAGGTTATGATAAAAATCTTTAAAAAATTAATTTGTGAAACTATGATTTATTTAATACCTTATAAAACTTATAATAACTCTAAAACTTACAATATCTTCCAATTCATTTCCTGCTTTACCTTTGTCTTTTTTTTCTGAACTCTGAAAGTCAACAATATCTAAATTAGGTGCTATATATAAAAGTTTTAAGTCAATTTTATGATATGGATAGTAAGATTTATATCATAAAAAGCAAATAATAAAAAAATGTAACTATATACTTACGTAAACTTATATAAAAATAAATTTAATATACTTCTTACATTACTTTTATTTTATATTATCATCAGATTTTTAGATCCATTTGGTATTTCAAAAGAAAAAGAAAAAAGAAAAAAGTGAAACCTTATAGATACTAATAAGTACTGTATGAGAGATATACTGTATGAGAGATGTACTGTATGAGAGATGTACTGTATGAGAGATATACTGCATGAGAGATGTCTGTCTTGTAATATTAAACCCTTCTAAAAAAGTATTGTGGTTTGTAAATTTAAAAGCATTTACGAAACTGAGCCAGTTTATTTATTCACAAGCCTTTTAATATACTATAATAAATAAAGTAATCAGACTTACCATAACTTACTCTTGGTATGGCTTTTGCTTAATGAAATGAAGGCTGTTTCTCACTTGACAATTCTCAGAAATTGAAAATCGCCAAAAAAAAACAGTCTTCATTTCATTAAACCCTAAAGTATATCATTTTGTACTAAGAGTACATATTGTTTCAGCAATAAATATCATTTTCTATGAATAAATCTTAGAGTACCTTACTTTGATCAAATAGAAAAAATGAACGATAATTTTCTTTTTATAAAAAGCAGATCTTTCATTTAAAATTTAGAAATAAAGGGCGTATTTTAGGAAATTGCAAAAATGCATCATAGTAAAATAATTCAATTCAAAGCATTAGAATCACCACGTAGTATTAAAGTATAGCAATCAAAAAATTTGAATTTTCTAATGAAACATTTAATTCAGAATTAAAAAGTATAGCACGCTCAAATGCAACACAGGGGGAAATTTTTCCAGAATGCAAATAAAATTATAAACAAAAATACATATTACCATTTATTTTCGCTTTAAAATAAATTCAATTGATATATTTAGTAATTTAGGTTAGATAGTTCAGAATATATGTTATAAAAACATATTGCTACGTGTAAAATCAGTTAACTATTTACCTTTTCTTTCTCTTTTTCTTTTTTCAGTTTTACAGGCATTTTAGAAAACCAATCCAGCTTCAGGCGATTCTAATATAACCACCGATAAATAATTGGCTTTAAGAAAAAATTGTAAAAAAAAAAAAAGAACTTTCGCGTTATTACACTTCTAAAAAAAGCAAAAAAGTGTATGTACAACCAAAGGTGGTTGAATGTCAGCCATTATGTTTAATAACAAGAAAACAAACAATTAAAGGGGCAATAAGATGCAAGAGGGGAAAAAAAGAAAGAGGAGAGCGGAAGTAGATAACATTTTCCTGAGGCTAATTGTTTTATAATTTAAGGCTGTTAGATAGTTATTACTAAAAAAAATTAACACCTCATGACTTTCAGGAAGACAGAAGTACCCGCACCAGAATTTCGCAATTTAGAAGTATTTCATGAAAAGAATATTCAAATAATCATGTATTTTAATGGAAGAAAGTCGAACGTGATTTAAAATACTATGAAATATACTAACTTTGACCTTTGATGATCGTAGGGCGCAATAATACATAACTATGGGACAATGCAGTGTTCTGTGACAGTACAGCTCCTCTGCAGAAAGTGCGTTGCGGCCCCTTATAGCCATTATTTATTCTAACAAACACGATAACACCAATTTAAAAGTTTGAACACCCAATTCCAAGTGGCTCCAGAAATATTGTTTAAAATAATTTTGCGCTTTCATCAAAAACTTTATAAATAATTTCTCTAATTAGCTGAAATTTGGTATCTGGGTGTATTTCAGGTCGAGGAATCTATTAAAATTGCTTAAATTTTAAGGCAAGAAATAAGAAATATACTATTTTTTATTTTAACATCTAAAGTTAAATTTTACCCAGCCCCTTTCGTTAATGCTATAAAAGTTAATCTTGACTTAATAAGCAGACAAAAACACTTTGTAATAATCATCATTCTTATTCTTATCTACAAAAAAAAAAAAAAAAAAAAAAAAAAAGAAAATAACTTAGATATAAAATTGTATTTTAAAGTGTAATTCTCCCCTTTCTTTTAGAAAACTTACGAAGTGGTTTGATTGCTAACATGAAGACTGTCTCTTTGCAAATACCTTAATAAAATTAAAAAAAGATGTTCTGTAAAAATAAATTTGATAAAGTTAATGACTGAAATTAAACAACATAAGTCATAAGTCTGTAATTAAATTGAATCCACTAGGAAGGACTTGTAAAACAGTTGTGACAAGTAAGCTAGAGTTAAAAGTTTTTCAAAGTAAAGTTTTTGAAAGATACGTTCACCAAGTTTGGAAAAAGAATTTTAAAAAATGGATTCATAAGATTTTGTTAAATCTTTAAATGATACTTGTTATAAATTAGTTTTGTGTAGAAAAGCCATTTTTAGTTTGTTTTTTACATTTATGACCACAACAAGATGTAAAAATATTTTAGGAGGGCTGGAATGCTACGATGCACAAAAGTTACAACAATATGCTATCATCATGAAAAGCGTTTTAGTGTTACTTTTTGAAAAAATAAACATAAAAAATGTTGTAATATTTTTATAGACACGATGAGCATAAAGGAAAAGCAAATAAAGGTTACCATTAGGTCAGTGTTGAATCGAATATTTTTTAACATAATATTAACTTTGTAAATAAAAAAGATGCGATTACTTTACAGTTTACTTTTATGTAGTCACATAATTTTCAATTGAAATGGTCAAGAAAATCAAAAAACAATACACTTATGTTGTTTTTAAACACAAACTATGTAAAAACTACGGTGAAGAGGAAATTAAAACATTTCAAAAAAGCAACGCTAAAAGTAAAAACGAAATCGATTTTTTAGTAAACAATCTCTGATAAAATTTCGCAGCGTTCCGTAACACCAACGTCTATCTGTTGCAAAAAAAAAACTAGAAAAAACAGACCATACGAATAAAACTTTGCGCATGTATAGTGTCAGTGATACAGAACAGAAACAATAAGTGCCGCAGCCTTTGAAAGATAAAAGTGATAAAAGTAAATGCCACGAATTGAAAAAAGTTACTTAAATACAAAACTTATTATTACTTGTTTTTAAATATAAAACAAAAAACTCAAACAGAAGTACCTAAATTCAACTGTTAACACTGGCACCAGAGTCTTTGTTCAGAATATATCCTGCTGAACACTTTGGCTTAATAGAATCAAAAACTCGTGCAGCAACAGACTTGGAAAAAAAGAAAGACATTTTATCGCTTTCATAATCCAAAAAAGAAAAATAATCTAAAAAAACATTAAAAAAGTAGTCGATTTTTATTAAGATAACGTGTTTACAACGTAAAGTGCACGAAATAATAAGTACATAAGTATTAGCAAAAACCAGCCTACGCCAAAACGTCTTGTACTAGATAACCTTATAGAGTTATACAGAGCGTTCAAAGCAAAGTTTCCAACTGAAAAAAATGGTTTTTCCTAGTAGCCTAAAGCCTAATTGTTATATTATAGCAGGAATCTGGAACCCATTCAATTTGTGTCTGTACCTTATACCAAAACACAATTTTGTTAACAAATGCATTGAAATGAGAGTTAACATATAAATAATTAATCTCAAAGCTTATTTGTAACGTAAATAACAATGAGTGCATTATTCGTAGATACCAAAGTTGTCCAGGAGTAGATGCTTTAAACATTCCTGGACTTAGAACTATTTAACTTCATTAACGGTAAGGAAGTCTCTGTTAACCAAATGTATACTACTGATAGAACTGAATTAATTACGCAGCCAGCATTGATTAATCACATTCATTGATTGATCATTCATTAATCACGCAGTCAGCAATAATTGATTATTACAAAGTAAAGTTGTGTAAAGCTTTTGGTAATTTTCCCTCCTCTCTCATTTAGTCAACTTTTAAACAAAATATTTAATATTGATGCAGTGTTGACTATTTTTGCCAAAAATCATGGATAGTCGAGATGCGATGAAATAGGAAAGACTGTAAAAAGTATAGTAAATGCTGTTCTGCAAAGACCTTTAAGTGATCAAATATTAATTGGGTATTTTTACATTTAAAATTTGGAAAAAAAAAGATTTTAATGATTTCATTTTATGTCATTTTGATTCAATTAAATGGATTGGAACGGTGGAAGAAATTAACTTTAAATAATGTTAAAATCAAGTTTATGCATCCATACACCAATTACGTAGCTATATCTTCTAACATCAGCAAAAGACTGGTGGGTCCTTGTAAACAATATTTTTTTCTGTTATAGCATTAACGAAAGACTGGGTAAAATTTAACTTTAGATATTAAATCTAAAAAAAGTATGATTTTCATTTCTTCCCATACATTTTAACCATTTGTAATGATTACTCGACCTGAAATATACTCAGATACCAACTTTCAGCCAATCAGAGAAATTATTTATAAAGTTTTAAAGTACAAAGTTATTTTTTACGATGATTTTTTGCAATACGGTAAACAACTACTGAACCACTTGGAGTTGTTCCGTAGTTGTTTACCATGTTGCAAAATTTCCGATTTTTTTTTAGTTGTAATAATTTCTCTCAGAATTCTAAAAACCAAGCAGTTCTGAAATATACATCAGGGCCTGGTTAAATTAACTAGGAATTATCCAAAATATAAAATAAATAGTATGTAAGTTAATTAATATAATTTGAAAAAAAACTATTCCAAAAACTAAAAAAGAACAAAAAATTATATTGCATATAATTTTTGTATTCTTTCCCAACTAAGTCAGTAAAAAATGTCTTCGCTCGTCTCCGATGAAATTACACGATTTTTGTTTTGTTTCCGTTTAACAAAACAAAAACAAACAAAGCGCTTACTGAGCATTAACACGAAGTAAGCACGTGACTTATTACCATTGTACACATCATTTACTTGCCATGGTACTCGGCTTTATAGTGGTTTTTAAGCGATTGACTTAAAAACCACAAGCTTTGATTTTGATTGACTTAACAACCACTTAGTAGGAAACAGCCAAACAAGTATTATGAATTTGAATGTGCCACAATAAGACAAATATAAAGCATAAAAAATGATTAAAATTTTCTATCATATTATAGCATGACCCCTTCAACCTTTTTTTTAACCTTTGCAGCCCTATTGCACATGCAAGGGCTGTGAAGCCATAAATAAGACACTGAATAGGGAGAAACAAATTTATAACAAAACCCGTTTTTTTTTTTCAAGAAAATCTCTTATATAAGTCATTAGAGCTTTTTTTTTAATAAAACGTGTTTCGATCAAAATCAATTAATCGAAATTCCTATTTCTTGACTTTTCGTGACTTTGATTAAGCTTCCACTTTTCGGTGTTTCGGTTAGGTACAGTTAATCGAAAACTCATACAAAATATTTCGATAATATCAAAATTATTTCTGAAAAATTAACAACTAAAACAATTCACCAACTTAACGCAGAACAAACTCAACGAATTTATATATTTTTTTATCAAAATAAAAAAAAAAAAAAAAAAATAGCTTAAATATACCAAAGTTATAAAATTTCAATTATCTAAAATTTCCTCGGAACAAACCTAAATAATATATTTAAAAAATAATGTATTATCGTATTAGAGCCGTTAAACTTAACTTGTAATGTCGAATATCAAATTAAAAAGTTTGAACCTGTAAGTACTCTTCTAAATAATTTAGGTTTAGTAGTTAGATTAGCTTTTGCATAGCTAAATATATAACTTGTTTTTAAGCCAACCACATCCCATAAAGAGATTAAGTTTAGTAAAATAGTCCATATTTAAAAAAGTTTTTCCTTACAATGTAATAAATTTTAGTCTAATCTGCAGATTAATACAAATACAGCAAAGATTTCATATATTTTGTCAACTAATTTAAATTATTTAAATATGATTGAAACAAAAACTCCGCTGATCCTGCGAATTCAGAACGTTTTAAACAAGTCTATTTGAATAAATCTATTTCAATTATTAGGCCTTTTTAAAGAGATCTATTTGAATCTCCTTAACGAGATTGTTAATTGCTCTTCATAAACCAAGCAATTATCATTATGTATTAAATCCCAACAACCCTGAATATTAAAGTTTAAGTAAAAAAGTAAATAGCAAATCTAATAGAGTGTTAAAGTTAGCCTGAAAGATTTTCGAATTCTTTATAGTTACTAAACAAAATTTTATTTTGACAAACCATGGAAACCAGAAAGGAAAAGAGAGCTAAAAAGTCTTTACCACAAAGCTCATTTGATTCAACTGCATCAATCTTGCAAAAAAGAAAAATTTTAATTTTCAATTTAGAATCTATTTTAAGATGACGTTTGCTGGTCAATGGTGTAACCCCACCCCATCCTCAAACCTTCCAATATTAGATCCATTTAAATCCTTTTAACCTAAAGTTGAAAAAAGCTGTGTTATGATCTCTTAGTTAAGTCTGATTTTACATAAAATTAATCCAGGAGATAATATCTAGTTAACACCTTTATTTGTAATAATTCTTCTTAGTGATTAGCTAAAAAGTAGGAGGAGAAATAATGAAAACGAGGCAAAAAAAAAAAGGATGAATGATTGATGGGTTTTAAGAGAAACACTTCTTTTTAACAAAAAAAAACTGTTTACTTTGCATAATTTTTAATAGTAAACTTTTGTTGATAACCAGATATATGATTGATAGCAAACAATATTTTTAACAGTTATATTAACGCGGAACTCTCGAACTAATAACAAACAAGACCAATAAATACATATGTATATATATTTTTTCACTATACGGTTTTTATGGTACATTCCTTCAAAACAGAAAGTTTTATGCATATTTTAATGAGTTCAAACAATAATTACATTACTGTTCACTATATTTAATGAGATGATATTTTAAAATTAGCTTGATCGTTTTAAAATTATAAGATCGTTTCAAAAAGAAACAACAAACATATCAAGATTTGTCCAAGAAAATGTTTTTATGTAAACACCAAAGGTCCAATGTTCATAATTAAAAAGCGCTGTAATGCAGTCGGATGGGTTTTTTTTTTCAAAAAACAAAAGAACGGGCTATTTTTAGTGGAAACAGACGCGAATTGAAAAATTTCTACGCTTATGTCATTAAGAACGGAAGACAAAGGTTATCAAAAAAGTATTAATACAACCTAACGCAATTGGAAATTTGATGGTTAATCAAAGTAAAAACAATTTCAGAATTTTTCTTTGATTAGAAATATATACATAAAGCTTAGAATACGTACAAATAGAGTGTAATTATAGACAGTGCGAGCACAGAAATCAACGAAAAATATTTTAAATTTATCAATGAAACAAATTTGACTGGTATCTTTAGTACACCTTTTGTTTATGGTATAAATCTCAAGCTTATGTCCCCTCTCCAAATTCATTCACCCTTTAAGGACTCTGAGGATATTTTATCATAACATTTGATTTCAAATTAAAATAAATTCATGTAGCACAATATTTTTAGTAAACATTTGCTCTGATCCTTCTGTTCTTACAATAAACCATGGTATGAAATATGGATTTAAATAAAAACCCTTTTTCAAACTTAAAGTGAAAATATTTTCGTTTAACGATAATTTTGCGATTAACGCGTTATTGTGATTATGTCGTTAAAGCTGCCTCAATTCGTTTTTAAATTGTTTTTTAAATTCGATTTTTGGTTGTTAAGTAAACTTTTTTCGATATCAATGTTTTTTATAAATGAATAAAATACTTTTGAAACTTTTATATAGAGGATGGATTATTTACACTAAATTATATTTATAAACATGTTTCCAGAATAAAAAATATTCTAATGCGGAAATGACGACTTTAAAAAAAAAAGGTAAAACGACTCTGAAATAAGATAACACTTAAAATTTAGATATTGTTTTGTTTGTGCTCTTTATCTGCTATATCAAAATAATTTTCTTCATTGAATGGTAATACTGTGATTTAGATGGGCATTAAATTAAAGAAATGATGTAATCTATATTAGGTAATCTAATAACAGCCAATACTCGAAGATTAATATTTGTTATATCCACGCATTGAAAATTTTTTTTGTATTCTTATCGTACGAACTTTCAAACTATATGCGAGTTATGTTAGAGAAGAGAAGATAAAAGCTCTTATAAAAGAAAAGAAAAATCTGAAGAAAGATCAGTTTGAACAATTAGATTAACATTCATTAAATGCTTGCTAGAGATGAGTTTTTCATTAATTGCAATCAAAATTTAAATTTGAGAACTTATTTGTCTCTTACCTTTGAATAAAAACTTTTGGTTAGCCACATTCTGCTGGCTAAACAAAGCAACAGCATTTCGCTAAGATGGCGACATACTATGAAAATATAAGCGATCCTACCCCTGCACCTGAGGTTGGCCCCAGGCAGATAAAGATCGGAATACTTACTGGTAATATTTATTTTTTAGTGATTTATCTGTTAGCTTGTAAGGTTTGCAACTTGTAATAATAATTACCATAAACATTAGATATCGGCTTAAACTTACAAATACTTTAATAAAACTATATCGTTGCTGTAATACGGCTATAACGTATGTTATAGTTAACATACGTTATTTACTGAGCCAACTAAGTAAAAACCTTTATTAACAATTAAATTTTTCTAATCATGTGTAAGAAGGTCTGCCATATCACTTTTTTATTTTTTTTTCATATTTGTTTTTTTCTTTTTTCGTTTTTCATTTTTTATTTTTCATTTTTCATTTTTCATATATCATACATCATACATCATACATCATAATTGCTTTGTTTTTTGCTTTTAATTCACAAAGCAGTCACAATTTTTTTTGAAAATTTACTGGTTATGTTAGGCAAACATGCTTTGATGAAACATTATTATTACATAAATATGGTGTCAACAGTGAATAGCAATTCTGGTGTGTAAAAGCTAAAGGAGGTCTTATCTAAGAAATAAAAAACACAAACAATATTTTGAAAGTAAAGAGTGTTGAAGAGTTTGACATGCAGCTACTGTTACTATCTTAGTAAACAAGACAAGTTAGAACAAAAATACATGAAACATTTATATTATTTAGTAATATATTTACATTACAACCATACCAAAAAGTTATTTCAAGATTTAATGTGTTGTAGGTAACATTTTCTTCTATATGCATTAATATTCTGCATAATTAACTTGAATATTATTACTTGACCTGTTTTTTTCAGTGAGTGATCGATGCTCAGCAGGTACACAAGAAGATAAAAGCGGTCCAAATTTAAAGGTTCTTGCTGAGTCAAGTTTTCAAAGGTTTATTTATATTTATATCATAAAATATATTCTTTTTTCTTTTTTCAATATAATTAACTTAGTCTATTTTTATTTTAATGAATTTTAAATAATGCAGCTGTTTTTTTTTAAAGTTCTTCACAAATAAAATTCTAACTTCTTGTTGCATTTTTCTATTTGTATAGAAAAGCACTTTGGATCCAAAGCAAAATAAAACATTTCTACATAAAAAGTTTTAAATTTTTAATTTATTAAAAGAAATAATCTTTTCTCAAAAATATTTTGTTATGTTTAGCTTGTAAGAAGTTTTTAAAAGACTGCTTTAAAACTTTGTTTAAAGACTTTATTCCAACAGCAAGAGGCTTTCAAAATAAAGTAATGCAGCTTATTTTTCTGATTAGTACCTACTACTAAATAAGAAGTAGCTCTTTATAGACTTATAGAAGTACAAAAATATTTGTGAAATTCTTGAAATTGCTGAATTCGGTTTTGAGATATTTGGTTTCATGGATTCTAAAAAAAAAATATTTTTTTAATGTTTTCCTAAATTATTTATAGTTTGCTCAATTTTTTGATGAGAGTGATAAAATGAAAAATCGTTTTCAAAATGAATTTCTACAATGTTGTTTTTTAATTTCAGACTTGGTTTAGTGAATGTTATAACTGGATGTGTTCCAGATGAATTTCACATTATTAAGGTTAAACTTAGTTTTTTTAGATTTCTTTTTACTTCTCTTGGCATTTATCTTTCTGTTTTCTATTTAGATTGATGTAATTTATATGTTAAGTTTTATATATTCTTATATATTGACAATTTTTACCTGTTTAGAGCTGCCTTACACACTGGAGTGATACAGAAAACTGTGTTCTTATTCTAACTACTGGTGGAACTGGTTTCTCTCTAAGGGATGTCACCCCTGAGGTAAATTACTTTAATTGTTAGTTAATTGTTATTCACCTATGGCTTTTAGATAATACAATTTACAGTTCTAAATTTAAAAAATCATGCAATTAAATTTTTTTGTTTTCATATCATTTATAATCTAATGCTAGCAAATCTCTTGTTAGAACTCTTACTTCATCAACAGTTCTCTTTGTATTTTTTTAGGCAACTAAAGAAGTAATTGATCGAGAGGCACCTGGTCTAACAGTCTGCATGCTAAGTAAATCAATAGCAAGCACTCCTACAGCTATGCTATCACGGTAATAAAAAAATACTTTGATAAATAAATATTTTTGGGTACTGACCTATTGCAATCATGTCAAAGCATATTTATGATTTTTAGCTTCCTTTAATGCAGTTTTATTGTTTAAAAAGAAATATTAGAATAATGAAAACCCTTTATTCTAATTGTTTGTCATGCTCTGACATTAGAAAAAGCATGTTCTTGGAAGGTACACAAAGTATTAAAAATATATTCTAAAGAGGCATTAAGTTAAAATTCAGACCAGTTGATAATACATACTAACAACTCATCATTTTTTTAACAAAGCCCCCTCTTTGTTATTATATTGCATGATGGTTCAAAAAAATTTTCTACATAAAAATCATGCCAGGAAGCTCACTATTTTGTGACCAAAATTCAATTTACCACATGTTCATCAATTTTTAGGAAACCTGATGGAAAGATTATTCAGGGACAGCTTGTGGTAATAGATGAATGTTTATATTTTTCTGACATGATTTAAATCATGGCTCAGTAGATTGGTGTTATTAGGCTACAGACATGTTTTCATAAATTGTTTTAAATCCAGTTTATGTTTAAAAGTTAGTTATAATTAATTTTGTTGGTTGTCATTTATTTTCAGCATAGATGATTCTCAAAATTGAAGGTAATTTAACTAAAGTAAGTTAAATTACCTTCAATTTGATTAAACTATAGATAAGTTATAGATAATAATTTATAGATAAAAAGATAGTTAAATTAACTATCAGTAAAAGTGATTGTAATAATCAAAAAAATCCATCTGCTATGAATCTAAATCAGAAACTGGGCTAGAGATGATAATGGCAATTATGTATGATTAAGTTGGTGATTTATTATAAAGATAGTGATTGTGATAGGAAAATGCAAGATGCTGGGTTATGTAATGATTTAGGCATGAGTTGTTTTAAAAAATATGGTATGATTTTTTACAAAAATTGTATTTTATGATCATTTTTTTTTTCTTTTTTTACCTTGTAGTCCAGTATGTGGCATTAGGAAGTCAACTATAATCTGTAACCTGCCTGGGAGCAAGAAAGGATCTCAAGTGTGTAATTTTGTTTTTTTGATTTCTTTATCTTGGGCCAATCAAGCCTATCTTAAGTTTTTAATCTTAGTTTTCTGGTTTTAGGAATGTTTTGAATTTATTTTACCTGCGTTAGGCCATGCTTTTGGTAAGTTGAAGATTCATTTAACTTGCACTAGGCCATGCTTTTGGTTAAGATTTCAGTTGCATATTTCACAGCATAGAATTCACACAAAAAAGTTCTCCAAGAAAACAATGGATTGTACAAAATAATTTATTAAATCATTATTAAAAATAGATTTGGTTTTGAATGATTATCGTAAAATTGAACAGACTCACACAAGTATGACAAAAGTAACTGCGCAAGTTCATAGAGATAATAATGTATGTTCTAATTCTTTATATTTTTTATTTTATACTTTATCAATTGTCAAAGAATGTTGATATTGATTATTCAATAGTTAATTATTTTCATAATTATAAAGTAATGATAGTAAAAATTGTTTCAATTTTTTATAATATTTATCTTTTAAAAAAATTAAGTTTTTAGTTGAATAGATTTTTAGTGGATTTTTCAAGTAAATTTACATTTATTTATATACTTATATTTTTACTATATTTACATTTTGATTAACTTATATTTTTATTTATATTTTAATGATAGAAGAAAGTTCCGCCTCATTACCATGGGAGAACTGAGAGCACAAATGAAGTAATATGTCTTGTTCAAAATTGTCGAAAGCAATATTTTGTAAGTTTTGTCAAAATCATTTGAAACTTGCTCCCTTACCCATTTTCTTCCATGTCAACTAAATCAAAGGAATAGCAATTGTGCTCTTAATCTAATTATTTCAGTCCTGAGAGCTAAAAAAATTTCTCTTATGAAAATTTTTTTTTTATAAGAATTCACTGTTTTTAAAAACCAAAGTCAAAGCTTTTAGAAAAATTTAATTAAGATTTCCCTTAAAGTTTATATAAAACTTGACGAAATTGCTCATTAAAAAAAAGGGCATAAGATAACTTATTGGAATTACAACAAATGAAATCAAAAGCAAATCAACACATAAATTTTGTTACATAGTTTAAAATATTATGCCAAAAAATGATCACATTTCAAACTTTGCATTAACCATTTTGTTTACATATTCTAAATCTTGTAAATGAATTTATTGCAAAACATTTTAAAGCGTTTATACATTAAATTCACTGGAATGGTTTTTGGTTTTTTATTATATAACTCAAATAGACACTTTTATTAAGAATATAAAACAAGACTTATTTTGATAGCAGTTCTCTTAACTAAAAAATTGGTGGCCCAAAAAGGGCCTCCAAAAAAGAAAAAAATACATGCCAACTTACCCCGGCTCGGGGTAAGTTGCCTATGCTCTTAGGGTAAGTTGGCACACCATATAAAAAGAGATAAGTTTAGCAACATTAAGTATATATTTTAAGCGCATCTTTTATATGAAAACTCTTAATAATTTTTATCCAAAATAAGTCGATCGAATATACTTTTCTTCTATAAAAATAGCATCCACAGCATCTTTTATAACATTTTTAGAATTTACAGGCCTGTCTGCTTTTCTTTTATAATTTCTCATGTCTGTAGATCTGTAGTGTTATATAACTTTAGTGAATTTACAGCTAATGCGAAAAGTTGTAAGTTGGCACATGTTGCCAACTAGCCCCGCGATCACGGTGCCAACTAATCTCTAAAGCTTTTTGCTCAAAAAATGGCTTATAAATCCCCCAAAACGTGAAATATTAAGAAACACAAAATGTGACTGGTTAGAGTGAATCATACAACACCTAAATCTATTCCAGTTTACTTGTAGCTAATGCTATTGGTTTTTAGAATTGAAAAAGTAATGTAGTTACAAAAAATTACAAAATTAGTAAAAAAACACAAAAATCGCACAACTTCTATGTGCATGCGCATATAGCCCTGATACTACACTGAAAGATGAATTAGTTAAGTGGGAAAATTCCATGTGAATTTTGGAAATTTCTGATGAAAAATTCCAAAGTTAAATGCAATGTGTCAACATACCCGTGTAGCCAACTAGCCCCGATCTCCTCTACACACAAGATCATAAAAGAAGCAGCATGTGTAAGAGCCATAATTTCAATAAATTGCTGAATTTAAAAAAAATGTACAATCAATGCCTCTGCATTTAAAGAACCAATCCTTTACTTGTTATTATATGCATCAAATGCTGTGTTTAATAGGCTCAAAAATGCTGCATTAGATAGTAAAGAATTTGGTTATTTGTAAAGGAATCGATATTTTCATAAAGCATTTGAAATTGCACAAATATTTTAGATGATAACAGATGCAACAGAATGTGAAAGTTTTTGGAGTAAAAAAAAGCATTTACTTAAAAAAAAAAAAAAGCATTTATGAAGAGAGGTTCATTAGAGATAAAAATACTTTTTCTTTATCTAACAGAACTTGATATGCATTTAAATCAATGCAGTAATACTTTTCCACACTTTTTTCTCTGAATTGACAAAACAAATTCTCTATTTAATAGTTTTAACATTAGTTTTAAGTTACTTTAATAACCTGAAGCCATCTTTTTTAGTTAATTTTTTTGGGTTGGGTGATTATTTTTGCATTTATCATATGATAGAAATTTTTATACACTCTTTTGTACAGTTGATGCATATTATAGCAAAATAGACTGCAACCACTAAAAAATTGTTTATAAAAAAAACAACAAAAAACCTTAGACTCAATTTTAAAAATTTACAGTTTTTAGTCCTTTGCAAGTATCCTATTGTAACTGCAGTGATTGCAGCAGTCTGGATCTCTGCAAAAAACTATTAATTTATTTCTTTTCATTTAGGACACACCACCAATGTCAAGTCGTGGAAGTCTTGATAGTCTACACAGCCTTGATTCATCGTTAGATTCTTCTGATCATCTCTCTCAATCCTCAACTGAGATAAACAATCATATATGCCCTCATAAAAAAACAGCAGGTTTTTTTTGAATTTTTTCTTTCTCAAAACTTATTTATCTTGTATTTTGTCTTTATTTGTGACCATTATTTATTTCCATACATAAGTCTCATGCATAAGTATATATTAAGGCTGGCCATAATCAAAAAAGCTTGAAAATTACATCTGGCTGCATGAGAAATTGTTCTTGAACTTAAAAATATTACTTAAAAAAAAAGTGTTATAGGATGATTCTGAGTACTGCCAAACTTGATTTAAAGATGCATTTTTACACTAAGATAACCCAAAGAAAAAGGATATCAAAGGTGGAGGTAAGTTGAGAGTGGAGTGGGCAGTGTCTTGTAATTCCAAATGTTCAAAAGGCATTTTTTAATTATCAAAAATATATTCTACTTCTAAGATATATGTCAATTGTTACGTATAATCCACTTTCCTTCTAGTGTGATGTATGGAATTATGGGGAAAAAAAAAAAGTGTTTCTATTGAATCAACTCAGAAAATAGTTGCTTCTTATTCAAATTACCAACAGGTTTTCTTTGAATTTCAACCACTTCAAAAGTTTTGTTTCATACTGCCTCATCCTAAAATTAACCAAATATTTTTTATATAAAATGTCATAGAATTTTTCAATATGTTTTATAAATGTTGGTTTTACTTTTGTATCTGAAGATAATCCAAACAACTGGATTCTCTACTCAGTAGCATCGTTGGTAACCTTGACTGATTTAATGAAAAGTTTCATCTTCAAATAGTTTCCATCTTCCTCCTATTCTGAAGTAGGAAGAGTACCTATTAAGATCTTTTTAGCTGACTTCTGAGCTGCAAAATAGAAGCATGAGATCTGTGCCAGAGCTCCTAGATCTTTTTATAACTGAATATCATTAATTGGTGTATTAGAACCTTTTGTTGTTTTTAACCAAGCTTTAACATACAGGACTGAGCTCAAATTCAAAAAGATTTTTTATTTTACTACATCAGAATTAAATATTATTTAAAAATAAACATCTTTGGTGCATATGATAAATGACATCTATCTGCTATGTTGATTTGCTCCACAAGTTTTAGGTTCTCGTCTGCATTAGAGATAAAGTGCTAATTTTGCAGCTTTCTTGTAACCATCTCATGGATGTTTAGATTTTACTTCTTTCTCTTAAAACACAGAAGTTTCATCTACTTACTTTTTGAGGAAGGAATGTTCAACATCAACAGGTTTTTGAGTGGAACCTTCTCTGAGCAAATCCATTCTTTCCGAAAATCTATATTAGCATCAGTTTCTCTTTTAAGTAAAGAGTTCTGAAATGCTCCCAAGATCATTTCTAAAGTATGATGGCAACAAGCTAGCCAAACAAGAGTTTTAATTGATTTGTATTATTCTAGAAGAGTTGATGCTCCATTCTTAAACCCTGTTTTCAAAGCAGTTGATCAAAAATCTGGTAAAAAAATGTTAGCAAGTCCTGTACCAGACTGTATAGGTTTCATTGGTGATATTTTGCCTTTAACACAATTAGGAAAACCACTCACTAAAACAGTTAAATGCACTTCGGCCAGAGATTTACTTTAAAATTTTTCATCCCAGTGAAGTGTTAATCTGATTTAACCTTTTAAATTCTGTTATTATTTTCCTTGCCATTTTCATATCCTCAGGTTTAACAACCCTTGCATAAAATGAAAATAAAAGTTTAAAAATTGATCAGTAATAACTTCTTTTTTTTATTAATACAAAACCAACCTTGAACTTGAATTTTAGAAGCGTTCATGATTCCTTGACTCAGGATCACTTTTAGTAGAGTTCTGAAATGCAGGACCCATGGAACTACTAGGTTCAGTGACAATAGGTTTTTCAGCTGAGTCACTGCTAAAACCAACCAACTGAACAATTTCTTCATTATTCACTTCATTTTTCTTCTCTTTATTGGTGGCCATCCGTTTCTTTTTCATTCTTGCTTTTTTCTCCTAACATTGGAGTCTAGCACATCTTTTACATCAATTCTTCCAGTTTTTATTCTATTTTTGAGAGCTATTAACCAAGCAATATCTTTAATGCATCTTTAGCTGGTCTGGTTTTTCTAATGTCATCTTTTTAACTGTGAGAACTAATATCAAAAATGCAATATCAAAAATTTGCAAACTAATATCAAAAAACTAATATCAAAAATTTGCAAACATTTCTGGTAGTGGTCAGAGAGTTTGTTTTTAAATCTTCTAAAGGAATCTTCCAATCAACCATATTTTGTTTGCTTCAATACTTTCATGTAGCTTTCTCACGGATCTTTTTAATTTTTCTTGATTTGATCTCTTCTGTTTAAGAAGTGGTATTCTTTTAACTGTCTGTAATTCAAGACAAAATGAGCATATTGTACTCATCAATTAATTATTATGAGTTGTTTAATATTATGCCCTATATGAACTTTGTTTACAATGGAAAAAAAAAAACCATTCTGCAATTGCCTAATATGTATTTTGCAGAATGATTTAAAAATGGCTTAACTTTTATAGAATTTTGTTCACGTTTTATTGTAATCTTTTAAATACAAAGAGAAAATTCTGCAGTACTCAAAGACATCCCAAAAAATCTGTTATCAAAAAATGCTTCTAATAATGAAAAGAACAATATTTTTGAAGAATTTATATTACAGTGTGGCCTGTCCTGTATATATGCAATTTTATCTTTACATATGTTAATGTTTGACTTTTTTTTTTGTTTTCTGTCTTATGCTCTTTTTCTTATTGATACATTAGTTTTTGTATGTTTGTATTAAAAACTGAAAATCAATATTTTGTCATATGAAAAAATGAACTTATGCATAACAATTTAGTATATATTGACACTCCAAAAGTTGCAGAGCGTGACCGTTTCTCACCTTACCCTATGTTACAAGTGCACAAAGCACTTTCAATCATTCTTGGTTCAATCCAACCCATGAAGAAAAGACATTTAGTTAACCTTCATGCAGGTAAATTTAAAGAATTCTCAAAGCAAACTGTTGCTATTGTTAAAATATAAAATCTTAATTTAAAGATAAAAGTTTTTCTTTTTTTATTCTGGTTATTTTAAAATTTTACCCATTGCTATATTAAATTGCAAATGTAAAAGTAAAAAGAAAAGAGTCTCTGGCTGTGTAGAATCATAGTACAAAAAGTATTTAATTTTTTTTAGAACCAAGTAGCTTAATACTATCAACTGCTAGAATATTTTGTGTTTCAATATTCTACCAGCTTTTTAAAAATAGTTTAGTGTTTGTCCTACAAAAGGATAAACCCTATAAAATAAACTTTTATAAAATAAACTTTTATAAGATAAACTTTTTTTTTCTTGAATTTTTTTGTAATAATTTTATTTAAATCAATACTTCATAGAATAAATAAGATAGTGGATTAATTATTAAAATGCTGATACTGAATCACCAAAAGATTATAGTGTATTAATCATGGTTTTTTTTAGGTCTTTTAGGGAAAATTTTAATGGAAGATATTCGAGCAAAAGAGCCTTATCCTCCATTTCCAGCTTCAGTCAAAGATGGTTATGCGGTTATTGGTATTTATATATTTTTAACACATACACACATATATATTATTTGATGTTATATATTCTATAGTAAACTTTTATATTTTAATAAAAATTTTTTAGGCTATTTCTTAAGTTTTTTTATAATTTTAATTTTTTTCATAAACAGCTGCCGATGGAAGTGGTATACGTAAAGTTATAGAGCCTATTCACGCAGGGCACATGGTAAGTGATCATTGTTACTTGTTTTGTGTTTGAACCATTTTAAGGGCAGGCCCAAAATAGTTAAAGTTTTTAAATATGATAATTTATTTTTAAATATTACAATAAAGTTTTTAAAGAATTATGATATAAGTATTTTTCTATTAAAAGTATTAAAAAAAAGTCAATATATAC
Organism: Hydra viridissima; assembly: GCF_058129835.1. Taxonomy (NCBI): domain Eukaryota; kingdom Metazoa; phylum Cnidaria; class Hydrozoa; order Anthoathecata; family Hydridae; genus Hydra; species Hydra viridissima. Next base: position 4,651,628 of record NW_028324303.1, read on the forward strand.
TTATCACATTGACCATGCTTTCAAAGAACTAGAATAGTTTATCCAAAAATAAGAAAAAGAAAAAACAATAAGGACTGCAAGTCAAGGGAGTTTATTCCAAAAATAGAGGTTGATTCTGTAGCAAATATAATTACTTGACACTGACAAATACTTTGTCAATGTCATCTTTAGGTGTCATTCTTTTGAAAAATATTTTGTTAAATATTTTTCAAAAAAATGACACCTAAAGATGAATTAAATATTTTCTTAGTTAAGAAATAATGTTTAAATGAGAGCATGAGAAAAAAATGTAACTTGATACATTTGATATTTGAATAACAAAAGGAGCTCAATGTCAGTTGGAAAAACATAGATATAATATTAGAATGATAATAACTTAATGTAATATAATGTTAATTCATAACAAAAACCACAGAAGTTTTTTTTTTATAAATGTAGAGAAAACTTATTATTTAACTGGATTCAGATTTAACTAAAAAAATAGCTTTTTGATTATTTAAGCCCCAACAGTCAATTACCCATGGACAGTGCAGCAGAATTACAACTGGTGCCCCTATTCCTCCAGGTGCTGATGCTGTTGTCCAAGTTGAAGATACAGAACTTGTTGAAATGGCTGACAATGTTAGTATTTTTAGAGTCTTTAAATGTCGCTAAGGAGCAGAATGTTGTAATTACAGGGAGATTATATACTTACATATTGTAATTTTTTTGTGTGAAGAAAATTTTATATCCTGTTTTTTATATAGGGCAATACTGAGACTCTTATTAATATAGTGAGCGTTCCAGTTCAAAAGCAAGATATCAGGTACTTTTTCTTTCATGATCTTTACTTTTCATTTGTGATTGTTGCTAAGGTGAAAACAAACCTGGGCAAAATCAACATCGATTTTTTAGCACAATGGCATTTTGTCTGCCAACTTCAAAAATGGAAAGCCAATAAATCACAATAACTTTAGATTGGTTCAACTGATTTAATAAAAAAAATGCTTGCTATCGCCAATCAGTAAACCTCATGACAAGAATTTTACTTTAGAAAAAACTCTGAGTTTACCTCTAAGCTTGTTAATCAATTTACTGAACACCACTATACCAACATAGTACTCCTCATTTTGAGATATCATTTTGTGGTTTGAACAGAATCAAGCGACTTTTAAAAAGACCTCAAATCAACAAATACAACAGAACATCATCCAATAGAGAAAAGATCCTTAATTGCATCTGTTAAAATCTTATGAAAATAAGTTGACAGGAGCTAATAAAACTGTCAAATTGAAAGTTGTAAAAAACCTTGATGTCTGAAAAAGAAACTTTGTCAGTTTAGTTGCATTTAAAAATAGTTAAGGAAAAAAAGCATGTATTTGCTAGACAAATTATTGTACTTTTATTTTGAAAAAGTTCAATAAAAGATATTAAACCAATTAAAATCTATTTGGGTTTTTGTCTCATTTTATTTTTACTTTAATGGTTATCACTTTAGGCCAATTGGTTTTGACATTCGCCAGGGAGAAACTTTGTTGTGTGCTGGAGAAAAACTTGGTCCTTCAGAACTGGGGCTGCTTGCAATGGCAGGAATCAATACTGTAATTCCTTTTTAATTTTTTCTTCTTTTTGTTTCATTTTATCTTGTGTGTCATCTTAAAATAATAATATTTTTTTAAGGTTCCAGTGTATTCACCACCATCCATAGGAGTTTTTTCCAGTGGGGATGAGGTATATGTTTGATACGTCGTACTTATTACATCGTTTCTTATTTATTAGAAGATGTGTGCCATTAATGTTAACCTATTTTATTAAATAGGACGTGTTTAAACACGAAAACGCTCTAATAAGTACTTATTAAGCATTTTTGCGTCATATTTCAAATGTCTTTCAGATTGAATAAGTGATCATAAAGTGATGACTGCAATGATCAGTTCTGTTATTTTAGACTCTGATAACAACACTTATTACTTTTTATCTAGAAATTTTAAACAGCCGGTGATTAATGCCATATCATGTTACAACAAACAATTAAAAATTTTATTTTATATTATTAACTTTTGTTAACTTGCATTACATATTTCAGTTGGTTCCTCCCGGAGAAGAAAAAGGGAAAGGGCAGATCTATGACTCAAATAAAATTGCTCTCATTGCTGCTATCCGCGAGCAAGGCTTTAATGCAGCAGATCTAGGAGTACTTCCTGACAAGTGAGGATATATCTTTTTTTTTTTTTTTTTTTTTTTACCAATATTTAGTTATGTTGGTAAAATTTAATTTAAGATTTAAACTGCAAAAAAGCCAACAATGTTTTCGTGATTTTCTACTGTTCCTACCAATATTGGTCTTAAAATAATTTTAAAGCAAACGGTGTCAATATTTAAGTACGTTTTTTTTGTAAGTTTTAATCGCATGTGTGAAGTTCTTCTTAACGTCATTGACGACACTGCACACCAAATTCTTATTACCACCGGTGGTGTATCAATGGGAGAAAAGGTTAGAATAATTTATCGTTTTAATTTTTAAAAAAAAAAAAGAATTTACGCTGGGCTGTTTTTTTCGTTGGTTTTTTAGATGTTTAATAAGAAAGCCTTTGAATTTATCTGATTTTTCTAAATCAGGACCTTATCAAGAAATTTTTGGAGAGATTCGGTGACATAAAATTTGGTCGAGTGAATATGAAACCAGGGTATGAAAATTTATTCAGCACATTTTACGCCTTAACTTTCTTTTTCTAATCTCTAAAAACAAATCTAGGTTATTCTTGTTTTTCATTTTTGCTGAGCCTCAATTGTTTTTATTTAGAAAGCCGACAACATTTGCTATAATAAAGCGCGGCTCTATTACAACGTATTTCTTTGCTTTACCTGGTAACCCGGTGTCTGCGATCGTTACATTTTATCTGTTTGTTTTGCCTGCTATAAGAAAATTAGCTGGTTTCAATAAACCAAACCTGCAGCGCATACAAGCGCGGGTAAGTTCGTTACTTTCAATAAGAATTTTATAGTATACGGTTCTCAATATTTTGTGCTACTTAAAATTGATTTACAAAATGTTATCATCTTTGTTGTTTAGTTGAGTTTTGATATTACCTTGGACATTCGTCCGGAATATCATCGCGTACGCTTAAATTGGGACACAGACGACGGGGTGCCATTAGCAATAACAACAGGTAGTCAGTGTAGCAGTCGTTTACTAAGCATGCGTTCTTGTCATGCTTTAGTCGAGATGCCGAGTAATGAAGCTGTACGAAATCTTACAAAAGGAAGCTTGGTTACTGCACTATTGATACCCAAACTGATAACCTGATAAGTTAAAATGTACGAAATGTTCGCTTGTGAAACCGATATCATATGGACTCTTACACGTTCAACCGGGTCGACTTTTTATCAAACAAACAGATGGGTTTAGGTTTTGGTGAGGCGAGTCTTCTAAGCGAGTTTTATTCTTACCTTACTGTAATTTTTTATAGCAAGAAAAACCGCCATCGTCGGTTGTTACATGAGAAAAGTATTCAAAAAGTCACTTGAAAAGTTTACTCGGCTTCAGTTTTCAACTGTGTGTTGCAAACTTTTATCTTTATAATAAACGAGTTTTGTGAAGTTTTTTATAGCAGTATTTAACATTTTTGTCTAAACAAAAATTGTATTTTTTTTTTTCTGACGCGTTAATGTTTTCGTGCTATTTTTGTAGACTTTTATAAAGAGAGAAAGTTATCATTTCATTTATTCTTTATTTTTATTTATGAAATTTTCTTGTGAATGCCACTTGTTTTTCGTGAAATTAAAAACAAGCTTTTTAGTTTGTTTTTTCATGAACTAATGATTTAATTTTGAGACGTTGAAAGAAATTAAAAGCCAAGGAGCTGTTGTGAAGCGGACACAAGTCCACAAGTGGGACGGGCGTTAACAAATACCCCGAAAATGAAAGTTAGAAATCAATATAAATATATATTTTTCTTTTCTCCTTTTATTTATGTTTAAGTGCAATAATGATTTTGAAAAAAAAATTACTTTTTTCATGTTTAAAAAAAAATAAAATTCAGTGTGGAAACGCTATTATATTCTTGATTAAAAAATTTTTTTTGAGTTTTTTGACTTTGGTAAACAACTTTTAAAATGGTTAAATTTCTTTTTTAAGGAAGATTTACTCATGGGTAATTTAATTACGGTAAAAAATAATCAAACTAAAATTTATCCGCTTTGGTAAACAACTATAAAAGAACGATTAAGTTTTTTAATGATCAGTAACTTAATTACGGAAAAAAAAATACTCAAAGAATATTTTTTTTAGCCGCGATCAATTAGTCTCACTACACTATAACATTTTGTAAGATATCTAAAAATTTGTCCACTCGTTCAGCCAAAAGTTAACTTCTGGTAACCCAATAGTGCATAAGTTTTTTATGAAAAACCATCTAAAAATCGTCTAGGAATATAAATCTAATTGCGTGTGTGTTATATATATATATATATATATATATATATATATATATATATATATATATATATATATATATATACATACATATATATACACACACACACACACATATATATATATATATATATATATATATATATATATATATATATATATGTATATACAGTATGCGAAAAAATTATTCATACCCCAAGCATATTACTAAACTTTGTTTTTCATACTCTAAGGTGTTTGTTTTTTATTGCTATGAAAAAATAAATGTGTAAACATGATGATAAAGAATAATTCTGTATTGATAATTATGATTTTATGTTATTATGTTTGGTTATATCTAGTATATAACATAAAAAGTGCAATTTTAAATACAATATAAGTATTCATACCCATTGAATTATTTAGTGTTGTAAGTTTATTGATTGTTTTTGCTGGTAACTTATTTAATTTTGTTTGTCTACATTACAGACGTAAAATTTTAAACATTTAAATAACTTCTGTTTCATTTCAAAAGTTTTCCAAAATGCCTACGACCTACGAAATTAGTGTTGAGACAAATGATTGTTAATGATCATGAAAGTGGCTTCGAGTATAGAAAAAGTGCTAAAAAAAATATAATAAAAGCAAGGCGACGGTACAATCAATAATACAAAAATAAAAAAAAAATGAAAGTGTGCAAAAAAAAGCTGGTTCAGGCCGTCCACTAAAAACAACATCTCGAGAAGATAAGCTTATTGTACGAGAAGTAAACCGAGAGCCTGTTATTTCTGCTAGAGCTATTAAAGAGAAACTAAACATGAACGTTTATAAACGAACGATGCAACGTAGACTTTGCTCTGCAGGGTTTTATGGATTACAAAAAAATTAACAGGAGCTGGATAGGTAAATATTTTGCGAAACAACCTCATGTTGATCATTGAGTTTACATTTATAGCCTGCCTTTTTTAAAGCCTCTTCGTAAGGTGGAGTAGCATTTTTAAAAATAAGTTCGTTTGATGAAGTTGAAGATAATCTTAATTCAACAGTGCGAGGTTGGTGGTTGGAATCATAGTTGACATAACTCAGCTCATTATCACATTTCGAGTACGGTTGAAAAGAATTATCATTAAGATCAAGTGTCACATCGAGATAATTTACGATTTTCATATTGCATTTGATGAAAATAAGAAAATCATTACTTTTAAATATTTTCACGAAATGTTTTTTGATTTTTTCCATCTGCTGGCCATTTTTGTTTTTAAATATTGCTAGCCAGTCGTCACAATATACCTCGAAATCTTCTTTTTTATAATGTTGCAAAATTTGAAATAATAGAAAGATTCCTACTAATTCACATACTTCAGCACCATCGTCAGCCCCCATCGTAACATCGAAATGGCCGCCATTTTTCTTAATCCACGTTTCATCGTTGTTAAAAAGTAAAGATTTTCTTGCATGTTTTATTAATGTTTTTTGCTCAAAGTTTTTTATAAGGTGCTGCTCGGCAACGTTGATTGCAATCTTGAGCTTTTTTTCACTTATTGAAAAATCATTAATGTCAAAAATTAAAAATTTGTGGAGATGTTTGTCTATATATATATATATATATATATATATATATATATATATATATATATATATATATATATATATATATATATATATATATATATATATATATATATATGAGCATGAATACACAGTGTAACAAAATTTTGACTTTTTTCTGTCATTGGTCAGTGAATGTTATTTTCTATTTTCTTTCACCTAGAAAACTAAAAAATTATGATTATTTACTTTAAACTTTGATTTTCTTAAACTGGCCAGCGATATTTTGAAACTAACCTATTGCCTCCTGCAATCCAGAGAGATTCCACACTAATTTGGTGAAAGAAAATTTAAAAAAACTTTCTAGATGATTCCAGAACCTTCGAATTAATTATAAATGTTCCACGATTTTCTAGAATATTCTGGTAACGTAGATGGCAGCATAAATGCAGGGAGCGTATGTTAACAGATCAGTTTACTTCTAGCTGTCAGAGTGTACACAAGTCGCTCGTCATCAGTCATTATCTTCATTAACCAACCATGACATCATGATGTTGTAAGCATCTGGAAGGTAAGACACATATACAAACATCTATTTATATATATATATATGTTTTCATTCTGCTTTTTTTACAGGTTGGTACAGGGAAAAACAGAGCTATGAGATCTGCGATCCCCCGAATTTGGAAGGAATCAACTGATCACTCAAGCAATTGTTTCTTCTGCATAGTAAAAACATCCAAACACCAAGCAGGCAAAAGTGCACCAGCTATAATATATCCTGACCTTCTGTTATCCAGAGCGCCATTACCACATCGCTCTGAGCTCCCCATACCTAATCCTCCTAAGAGAGAGCAGTAGTGTTTACAAAGGAAAAGTAGTTCAGAAGAGTAAAGAGAAAAATGTGCCGGATCTGTTAAGTATTATTTTAATCACCAAAAAATCAACGTTCTTGAATGGCCCTCCCAAAATCCAAATCTCAATCCTTTTTGGCATCTTTGGGAGTCCATCGATCGCAAGTTAGTTGGTAGAAAACCGACAAACAAAGACCTTTTATTTGCCTTGATTAAAGAAAATTGGAATACTAATCTTCAGAATGTTCTCATTAATTTAGTTAATTCGATGCTGTGATGCTAGTGAAGGCAAATTGATGTACCACCAAATATTAGCTGTCTTACTGAAACTATCTAATTGAAAAATTGACAGCTTAATGAATAAATTTTCATCAAGGTTCAATTGTTTCTAAACTTTTTTGCACAGAAATCTTTTTAAAAAAAATAATTAAACTTTATGTAACCGTTATAACTTATAATTTTTGTGGTTTGTGTTATGAATTAAATTAATATAAAGAACGTTTGGTAAAAATAACAGTTGATTTGAGACAGTTTCAGCATGCTTTTAACCCACAAAACTCGAGGACGGCAAAGAAAAACAACTTGTGGAGAAGATATTGCGTGAACTTAAAACGGATCCGTTTATCTCCAGCAACACCGTAAAACACAATTTAAAGTTTAATTCAACGTCACTTACGATTAGAGGACGTTTAACAAAAGCTTATCTATTAACAAAAACACAAAGAAATGAGCTGTTTTTGAAATATTAACAGCCAGAAAAGAGATTTTGTAGGATTGTGCATAGTACAATAAGAATCGGGGATATTCCAGTAAGACAAATAAAAACTTAAAATTTTTGGATTAGATGGTAACCAGGATAGACCATCAAATATTTTGACCCAAGTTACACAAAAAAAAAAAAAAAAAAAAAAAAAAAAAGGGAAAGTTTGACGGTGGAAGCATTATGGCGTTGGGATTTTTCTCGTCTTTTTGTGTGGACTTATTCACCTTATAGCAAACAATATGACAACTGATTTTATATCAACATGCCAGAAGAAATAATGCTTCCAAAAGAAAATTAAGGAATGCAACAAAATATTTATGTTTTCACATTATTAATTGTTTGACCCTTTATAAACTATAGATTTTTAAAAACTTTTGTCTGTATAAAATTAAATTTTCTGTATAATATTTTTAAAGAAATGATGTATAACACTAAATGCTAATGTAAAACAAAAATCATTAGAAGGTTTGTAAATTATTTACAAAAAAACCTATTTTTCTAAATTTGTAAGCCATATTTTTCCATCAATTTTGTACATTTCATAACTTGTTCTAGGCTTTGTTTTCGAAACGAGGCTTGTTAAATAGCCAAAAAAATTTAGTATTTTTCTTTTAGCGAAACCTTGAACCTAATTTTAAAAGCTTTTTGTTCAGTTAAACGATCTTTTTTTTTAAGACCACGTAATAAATTGTTCATGTGATTGCTACTACAAGGATTGTGAAATATCATTCGCATAAATTGTTTATTCACACTTGATATCAAAATAATCTTGTGGATAGTTTCAAGTAAATATCCACAAGATTATTTCGAAAGTAGAAAACTCGAAGAATAAAATGACGTCTTAAATCGCACAAACAAAAGAAACTTCGAGGGAAGAATGGAATGTCGTCATAAACTTGCATCAAGTTTATACAAGTGCACACAAAATTGCTAGAATTGTTTCCAAATCGCGCTCAACAATTGATTCAGCAAACGCTTTGACTGAGTACTTAACAAAGAAAGATCAAGCCGGCTATTAAAGGTCGAGTAGTCAAAGTAAATCCAAAGTTTTCTGTAACAAAAATTGCGGAATGCAGCGAATGTCAAATAATATCTAAATGTTCAATTAATACAAATTGTTCGAAATGTTCTAAAACAAATGGTTATCACGGCCTAATAGCACGTGTAAAAACACAAAAAAATAAAAGAATTAAATTATACTAAGTCTTGCAAACAAACTGTAATTGTTTTGGAATAAAGTAGTTTGGTCAGATGAAAGCAAATTCAAAATATTTTCTCCAAAACGTCAATTCCAAGTGTTACACTCAAGCCAGACAGCGCTTGAGCCAAAATGTCTACCAAGGTGCCCCCTCTAACAAATTCTACTCTCAATGATCAACAATTTGACTCCAATTTTGTTTTCCAGCATGACAATGAACCTAAGCTCACTGCACAAAGTGTTTAACAATGCTTGTCAGAATGCATTAAATGAGTTGGCTCAATATCCAGAGCTTAATCCAATGAAACCCATCATTTTGATTAAAAAAAGAACAACATGATCTCAAGTATGTCATCGTAAGAGAATGGTAGAATATTCAGCCTAAATTTTGGTCCAATTTTTTTTTTTTGGTCCGGGAACAAAAAAATGCGGAAAACTTATTTAATTTTGTTACTGGATATTTATTTAAACACGATATTCATTTTTACAATCAACTGCATTTTTGCATGTTAAAAAAAGTTATCATTAGTGTAATACTAATAATTTTTTAATAATGGTTAAAATTATTAATATAAAAATATTATGCTTTCTTTGTGTAAAAACTTAGCAAACTTTTCGAATTTCAAGTTCGCCATTTTGCAAAAGAAATCAACGCAAAAAAAAAAAAAAAAAAAAAAACGAAAAACAAAAAACATTAACATAAGATGCCACAATAAACGCATTAGATTTGTTGTAGGAGAAGTGCATGCTTTAAGATTTAAAAATTAATGCTTATGGTACATCCCTAAAAAAAGAGGACTTAAAATACCAATAACTAAAAAAGTTAGGTCTTTTCTTGATAACACCGCGTTATGCTCTGTGTGAATCAAAGAACCGTCCTTACTTATAGCGTGGCTTAAAAGTTCTGGCAGTATATGTACGGTTGCCACATATAAAAATGTGCCCGCCGAAAACAGCATTGCAAGACCGGTACCATTCATGGTTGAAAGAGTTTCTTTATTTGTCTAAAAAAAGAAAAATGCAATCATATCGTGTTGAGCAAGTTTATATATTTTAAATTTACTTGGAACACCAATTATGACCTAAATAACTAATTCGTGGGGTTAAAAAAAAATAAAAAAAAAAATTCATAATGCCCCTAAAATACAGTAATGTTCCCATATAAGATATTGACAAATAAATTTTACCTGATATTTCATAATTATAACATGCACATTAGTAAATGATATATTGTTTTAATGAGAACAATTATTTTTCTCCCAAAAAAAAAAATATACAAATTTTTAAAGTTCAGTTCTGAAAACTCAACTGGAATAAAAACTCCAACATTTTGTGTTTTTAAAATTTTTCAATTATATTATTTTTTTTGTTACGAATGTTACCAAACTTGACATTTAAGTAATAACCTATTAACATTCAAATTAAAGATGATAATTTGTAATTATGAAAATATGAAATAAGTTAATTTAAATGTTTTTGCATTGTTACCACATATATAGGATTTAGGTGGTAAAAGGATAATATTTTAGGTGCATTAATAAAACATTTAATAAAAATGTCATTTAACATAAGATAAATTGCAGGAAAACGAATTTTTTTCTTACAAACTATCTTCATTTTCTGATTTTTGATAATAAAAAAACCACAACAAAAATTATACCTGACTAAGTCCATAATATGTAAGAATAGCAGATATAGGAGCAGATAAAGAAAAGGCTAATAAATGACGCCTTATGCGACTTCTTTCAAGCCCCTAAAACGAAAAATACTAAAATGACACAAAAATTTTTAAGTGAATATTTTGAGAAATAAATGCAGCATAAAAAGAATAGAAAGATAAGTAATACAAAATTTATATAATAATATGGCTGTTCTTTCTTTCCTTTTATTTTTGGATTTCTACAATATATATATATTTGAATTTATATTATAAAGGGAATTTTAAAAAACAATGTACATAATTTTAATGTACAACTATTTCTCAACTTTTTGTTTTATGGAGTTGATTGATTTGTGCACTGAACAACTCAAATATAAACAATAATAAACAGATCAGATTTTTAATAATAACAATTTACCTCATGAAGCAAAAAGGAAGATAAACCAAATGCTGCAGGACCCTAAAAAAGTAAAAAAAGAAAATCTGTAGCTAAAAACCCTGAATAAAAGTATTTAAAAGATGATGCACCTTCACAAATACTTTATTTTTTTAAAAGTGAAATTCTGAACACAGATTAACAATAAACCACAAAATATTATATATCATATAATATCCTTACAATATCATACAAAATATCATTACAATATTCTATATTACATTATGTTTACCTTATGAAGCATTATAGCAATGAACACAATCATCTCAACATCAGCTTGTGCTGTTGATGCAGCGGCCCCTAATGCAATTCCATCAGCTGCCAAGAAAACAATAAAACAATTTAAAATGAATAAAATTTATATTACTTCACATTTAATTATGATACTGCAATTAAAAAAATCATGCAAAGTTTGTCCAACTAATTCAAAATAACATTAACAAGATAAATAGTATTAGAACTTGATTAATCAACAACTACTGTGCAGAACAGTATTATTATTTTAAAAAAATGCTTACACTTAGAACAAGCAAACCAAACTAAAAAGTCTTACCAGCTGCATGCACTAGTAGTCCTAATGTTGCTGTAAATGATTTTTGACGCCCATTTTCTGAAAAAATAAAAATATCTATAAATAAAACATAGCACATATTTTTACAAAATATATCAAATTTAATGCGCTTTTTGCATATTGTTGTTTATTTATATTTCAGTGCATCATAGCAAACTTCAGTTATTCCATGAGAAACTAAAAAACTCACTAAACACCCACACACCTATACACACTCACACACACATATATACAGTGAGAAAAAGAATAAATGGTGCATATTGTTACTTTTATTTAAACTCAAATTTTATTAATCTTATAGATAGTAGAAGTATGTACCATTTATACATTAAATTTTTTTTCCTTGTCCTGAGAAGCTATTTTGTTGTAGCCTATTGCCAGTTTCTTGTGGTGTAAACTTTACACAAAAATTATTTTTGACAGCTACTTTTCTAGCACTTGTAGAAAAGCAGCTTTGGTAGCAATTTTGGGTAATCTTTGTCAAAAGTTTTTCATCATCCCAACAAAATATCCTTTTGGCTACAACATCCTGGTTTATCTGCTACAAAACTAAAATTTTATACTTTTTTACAAACACCTTAAAATTGTAGTGACTGGAAAAATTTAATTTAAATGCTTTTTGAAGGGTAACTATTTTTTTATATTACTAATACTTCTTGCTCCTAATAATAATAATAAATAAATAAAAAATAAAAAAATTTCTTTAAACAATATTGATATCACATGTCATCATGAATATTTTAATTCATTTCTAAAGCAAAACATTGTTTTCAATTCAACAAGAATATTGCATCTATGCTGTTTGTATTTATCGACTTGTCAACTTGAATGAAGATTAAAATAAGAGATACCATTTGAAGAAGGGTGAGAATGTGAACCACCACACAAATGATCAATAAGAAGCATAAACACAAATCCCAGAGTCAATGATATGCCAATAATTGAATGTAATTCAAACTCAGGTGTTAAACGCTGTTGGAGACCAATCCATGAGGAAGTATCAGCATGATCTATTCCTTTAAGATTCTCTTCAGCATGAGTAAGTGAGCGTGATTTAACATGATTACTATGAGCAGCCTGTAAAACTTCAAAATACATCATTTTATTACAATTTTTTATCAAACCTAAAGATTTTTATATAGAATATTTCTAAACAGATAATATCTATTAAAAGTTTCTGAACCAAAATAGACTTAAAAATCGTCATAATAAATCTATAATTAAACTATATACTTAAATAAAATTTTACGTTGCTGTTCATAAAGTGAATGAACTCCTTCTGGAATAATAACAGAGAGTGCGGCTCCAACAATTAACCCAGCCCCTGTTATTGACATAGTGCGAATATTTTTCTATGAAAAAAAGTTAGAACTTCTATCATAAATTTGTTTAAGCAACAGTACTATTGTTGAGTAACTTAGAGGCTGTTTTTTTTTTGAGAAAACTTAATTAAGAAAATAGAAAAATTTGATAAGAAAGTGAAGTATGGCAGTCATTAAGGAATTATAAATCAGTCTTGAACAAAGCTATATTGCAACTCCATTCACACACAGACGCATGTCTGAATTGCTTTTATGTAAAATCATTTTCTTTTCAGACATCATAATTTATATATTTTTAAAATTTACTTTAATTTACTATACAACTCATTTACTTCTTTAAAACAGAAGGTATATTCTCCTAAAAAATCTAAAACAAAAAAAAACAAAACCAAAAAAAATAACATAGATTTGACTTACATTGATACCTGATAATACTACTTTATTTTGGTAAATAGTGTTACAACATCAAATATATTAATTTTCTTATTTGATTGTATTCTTAGAAGAGTAACACAAGCCAAAACCTTTTTTAAAACATTAGATTTTTTTTAAATTTTAGTTGAACTAGTTGATAACCAGAGTTGAGTTTACAGCTGCAAAACAACTGCCTACAAAAGAACTAGCAAATGAGAAGGCTTACTCCCAAAAAATTTATTTCTTTAACAAAAAAGGCAACTGTTTATTGACTGAACTTATTATTGGTTTTTCCACTAGGTATGACATTTTTTTCATCATGAAAATGAATTCCACATAATAAAATTTAATTTGTTGATTAGAATGGATTTGTTGGCAATCAATTTTGCGATGGTGCACATAAATTAACTATTATACTTTAAAGCACATAAAATTTTCAATACTAAATGATACTAATACATTTTGTATATATATAAAATACTAATGTTGTAATAACAGTGACAATAAAATAATAATAACAAGAAACTTATAAATTTATAACAAAAACTGTTATTCATAAAAAAAAAGTACAACTTGATACATTTTATATATAATAGAGTTAAAAGTATTAACAATTGCTTATGGTACCTCTGAAAAAGATATAGATAATGGTATCAAACCAAATACATAACATCCAACTAACATAGCAAAGCTGAGGCTAACTAATCGTGTTGAAGGATCCATACTACAATTCACATCCAATAAATGTAACAAAAGATGTTCTATGTTATTAAAAAAAGTAATTAATTAATACTGATAAATCAAAAGAAAGAACTTTACTAGTACTGAATTACTTATAGAAGTTAACTATAGTTAATTTTTAAATTTGAGCTAAAATAAGTTAGTACTAAATTGAATAAGTTTCCAGGAATATTGGAAAATGGAAATCCTTACAAGAATTTTTTTGTTCACCTAGTTTTTTACTTTTAGGTATTCATATTATCAAGTATTTAGCAACCATTAGCAAATTAAGTTAAATTTAATTATTTTTCAATTGCTGAAAACAATCCATTAGATACATATACGTATATAATAGGCTACATTTTCCATTCGTCTTAAACAGATAATTCGCCATTTTATAGCATTTTAAACTTTAAAACAATTATATTATATTTAGAACGTAATAGATAAGTAAACTATATTTTGCCAATATATATTTTCAATGTTTATTTACATTCCATATGAGCACAGGGTTATCAATAAAAAACTATGGTTTTTGAAAACAACTGCGCCGCTTTATGCCACGAGTATTGTCTGTATTTCCAGACCTTTTGGGAATCTGATATTTTTTTCCTGATTTTCAATTGTATTTCTGTTTTCATTCCTTATAAATGTTTTTACAAACGTTCCTATCAATAAATTAATCAGATCATTCACATTCTAACTTTCTTCTACTCTTCAGCATTAATCACTCACGTAAATGTACAACATCATGGAGTCATGTATATCTACTTAATATATGAATAAAATCAGCAGAAAATGAAAACCACAAAGAAATCATGGTGCGGTACATTTTCTGGTGAGTTTAGTCACTTAGTGTCTAATACTTCCTCAGCACGTTGAAGTATATGTATAATAACTAGATAAAGGATACACTTTTAAATTATTTTTAGATTTTATCTTTCAACTTTAGACTCAATGAATGAGAAAAATTCTGGGTTAAAAAAAATTTCTTTTAGCACCAACTTTCAGATTTGATTAACTATAGATAATGGTTAGCGATAGATGTAGAGCTGTAGAGATTTGATATAGATGCTGAAAGCTGTCATTAAAGAAATTTTACTAACTCTGTATTAAGTATTAATTTGATTGTTAAGCAAAAATGAATTTTATCTTCTCGATGTAAAACAGCAATTCAATATTTATATTTTTAATATTTTTCTTTTATTATTTCATATTAAGTTTTTTAACGAATCGACTTCATTATAGAAATCTATTTTTCAAGATCTGATTTGTAAAGTAAATGTTGATTTTGTTGTTTTTAGATTTTCCCAATCGATTAGGATCAATATCATTATTTGTCACAAAATAACGTTTTGGAAATGTAAATTCACGTATTCAATTTTCTACTTTCACCCTAATTTTTTGACCATAAAGAACAAAGTAGTGGTTTATGTTAGAGGTAAACACTGACACACTCACCATTTATATTTAAGAAATTAAAAAAATTGAAAAATAATTACTATTATGCTTTTTTTGTGTACTCGTTTTCAGCTTTTGGGTTTAAATTATAAAAGTCTTTTAAGCAGAAGAAAGTTTAGAGCAGAAATTAATATTTTACCAACTCAATTTTAATTACCAAGTTCAGATGTAATTGATACTATACTGTGAATGAACACCAACTCCTTCTAGATAAGAACCAAATGATCGTAGTTCTTAAACACCTTTACCTGAAAGTAAGCGCCTTGTTTTTTGCTTTCCAGTCAAGTAAAAAATTCATAACATTATTTCATTTTTTGGCCCAACACGGAACACTTAGATTCCAGGAAATATTTGATCTAGATGACGTTAAACGATTAAATGGTTAAATAGTTTATTGACTTGAAACATGTCTTTTTTATATTAAGATTTAAATCTAAGTTTACACATTTACCAATTGATCAGCTTTTAAGATGTAAACCTATATCGATTCTAATAGTATGCATTGCCATCCCGGTAAACTTCAAAGGAAATAT